>NC_072405.2:99387250-99697000 GCF_028858775.2 Pan troglodytes | reverse complement strand
TGTGGTGTTCGGTTTTCTGTTCCTGTGTTAGTTTGCTGAGAATGATGGTTTCCAGCTTCATCCATGTCCCTGCAAAGGACATGAACTCATCCTTTTTCATGGCTGCTTAGTATTCCATGGTGTGTATGTGCCACATTTTCTTTTTCCAGTCTATCACTGATGGGCGTTTGGGTTGGCTCCAAGTCTGCTATTGTGAACAGTGCTTACAATAAGCATATGTGTGCATGTATCTTTACAGGAGAATGATTTATAATCTTTTTGGTATATGCCCAATAATGGGATTGCTGGGTCAAATGGTATTTCTAGTTCTAGATGCTTGAGGAATTGCCACACTTTCTTCCACAATGGTTGAACTAATTTATACTCCCATCAACAGTGTAAAAGCGTTCCAATTTCTCCACATTCTCTCCAGCATCTGTTGTTTCCTGACTTTTTAATGATCACCATTCTAACTGGTGTGAAATGGTATCTCATTGTGGTTTTGATTGCATTTCTCTACTGACCACCGATGATGAGCTTTTTTTCATATGTTTATTGGCTGCATAAATGTCATCTTTTGAGAAGTGCCTGTTCATATCCTTTGCCCACTTTTTCCATTTTTTTTTTTGAAAATTTGTTTAAGCTCTTTGTAGATTCTGGATATTAGCCCTTTGTCAGATGGATAGATTGCAAAACTTTTCTCCAATTTTGTAGGTTGTCTGTTTACTCTGATGATAGTTTCTCTTGCTGTGCAAAAGCTCTTTAGTTTAATTAGATCCTATTTGTCAATTTTGGCTTTTGTTGAAGTTGCTTTTGGTGTTTTAGTCATGAAGTCTTTGCCCGTGCCTATGTCCTGAAAGGTATTGCCTAGGTTTTCTTCTAGAGTTTTTATGGTTTTAGGTCTTATATTTAAGTCTTTAATCCATTTTGAGTTAATTTTTGTATAAGGGGTAAGGAAGGGATCCAGTTTCAGCTTTCTGCATATGGCTAGACAGTTTTTCCAACACCATTTATTAAATAGGAAATCGTTTCTCCATTTCTTGTTTTTGTCAGGTTTGTCAAAGAACAGATGGTTGTAGATGTGTGGCATTATTTCTGAGGCCTCTGTTCTGTTCCATCTACATATTTGTTGTGGTACCAGTGCCATGCTGTTGCTGTTTTGGTTACTGTAGCCTTGTAATATAAATTGAAGTCAGGTGGCGTGATGCCTCCAGCTTTGTTCTTTTTGCTTAGAATTGTCTTGACTATACGGGCTCTATTTTGCCTCCATATGAAATTTAAAGTATTTTTTTCTAATTCAGTGAAGAAAGTCAGTGGTAGCTTGATGGGGATAGCATTGAATCTACAAATTACTTTGCACATTATGGCCATTTTCACGATATTGTTTCTTCCTCTCCATGAACATAGAATGTTTTTCCATTTGTTTGTGTCCTCTCTTATTTCCTTGAGTAGTGGTTTGTAATTCTCCTTGAAGAGGTCCTTCAAATCCCTTGTAAGTTGTATTCCTAGGTATTTTATTCTCTTTGTAGCAATTGTGAATGGGAGTTCACTCATGATTTGGCTCTCTGTTTGTCTATCATTGGTGTATAGGAATGCTTGTGATTTTTGCACATTGATTTTTGTATCCTGAGACTTTGCTGAAGTTGCTTATCAGCTTAAGGAGATTGTGGGCTAAGATGATGGGGTTTTCTAAATGTACAGTCATGACATCTGCAAACAGAGACAATTTGACTTCCTCTCTTCCTATTTGAATACGCTTTATTTCTTTCTCTTGCCTGATTGCCCTGGCCAGAACTTCCAATACTATGTTGAATAGGAGTGGTGACTGAGGGCATCCTTGCTTGAGCTGGTTTTCAAAGGGAATGCTTCCAGCTTTTGCCCATTCAGTGTGATATTGGCTGCGGGTTTGTCATAAATAGCTCTTGTTGTTTTGAGATACATTCCATCAACACCTAGTTTATTGAGGCTTTTTAGCATGAAGCGCTGTTGAATTTTATCAAAGGCCTTTTCTGCATCTATTGAGATAATCATGTGGTTTTGGTCATTGGTTCTGTTTATGTGATGGATTACGTTTATTGATTTGTGTATGTTGAACCAGCCTTGCATCCCAGGGATGAAGCCAACTTCATTGTGGTGGATAAGCTTTTTGATGTGCTGCTGGATTTGGTTTGCCAGTATTTTATTGAGGATTTTCACATTGATGTTCATCAGGGATATTGGCCTGAAATTTTTTGTTATTGTTGTGTTCTGCCAGGTTTTGGTATCAGGATGATGCTGGCCTCTTAAAATGAGTTAGGGAGGAGTCTTTCTTTCTTTTTTTTTTTTTTTTTTTTTTTTTTTTTGAGACAGAGTCTTGCTCTGTCACCCAGGCTGGAGTGCAATGGCACAATCTTGACTCACTGCAAACTCCACCTTCCCAGCTCCAGTGATTCTCCTGCCTCAGCCTCCCGAGTAGCTGAGATTACAGGCACGTGCCACCATGCCCAGCTAATTTTAGTATTTTTAGTAGAGATGGGGTTTCACCATGTTGCCCAGGCTGGTCTTTAACTCCTGACCTCAGGTGATCCACCTGCCTTGGCCTCCCAAAGTGTTGGGATTACAGGCGTGAGCCACTGTGCCTGGCGGAGTCCCTGTTTTTCTATTGTATGGAATAGTTGTAGAAGGAATGATACCAGCTCCTCTTTGTACCTCTGGTAGAATTCGGCTGTGAATCCCTCTGATCCTGGGCTTTTTTGGTTGGTAGGCTATTAATTACTGCCTCAATTTCAGAGCCTGTTATTGGTCTATTCAGGGATTCAACTTCTTCCTGGTTTAGTCTTGGGAGGATGTATGTGTCCAGAAATTTATCCATTTCTTCTAATTTTCTAGTTTATTTGCATAGAGGTGTTTATAGTATTCTCTGATGGTAGTTTGTATTTCTGTGGGATCAGTGGTGATATCCTCTTTATCATTTTTTATTGCATCTATTTGATTCTTCTCTCTTTTTTTCTTCATTAGTCTGCCTAGTGGTCTATATATTTTGTTAATCTTTTTAAAAAATCAGCTCCTGGGTTCATTGATTTTTTGAAGGGTATTTCATGTCTCTATCTCCTTCAATTCTGCTCTGATTTTAGTTATTTCTTGTCTTCTGCTAGCTTTTGAATTTGCACAAGAGGTATCTTTTTTTTTTTTTTTAGATGGAGTCTCGCTCTGTCACCCAGGCTGGAGTGCAGAGAAATATCTTAAGGAATTCAGAAGAATTGATAAAAATATTAAATATCATAAAGTGAATTTGGAAAATAAAATGAGTAAAAATTTAAAAATAACTCTATTTCATCATCCAGACATAAATATTGTTAATATATGACACATAGATATCACTATTTTCAAAGTGTTTGTGGCAGAGACTGATGAATGTTCCCAGGGTCCATTCTCCTCATACCTGTCTTCCCTTTAATAATAGAATACCACTTCCTTCCCAAGTTTTAACTGGGCACATGGCTTCCTTGGTGGGGATTCCATTTTCCAGCTCCCCATACAGTATTCTTTTGGTGTGAATTAGGTGAGTTGGCTGACAAAATAGCTTTAGTCATTCAGTTGCAGGCAGTGTCTGGGTGGTGCCCTAGTTAGGGATCTATGAACTTCTACACAGAGCCTGAAACAGTGTAGGAGTATATGTGGGTGTGCATTTTTCTGAGGTGAGGGTTGATAACTTTCATCAGATCTGTGAACTTCTATTTCAAAAATAAAATTAAATTAGAGCCTGTGCCCTAAAGCACTATGGGGTGTCAAGATAGAACTATGTGGGTTTCTGGAGGATATCATGGGGCCCAGTTGCCTACATGCCCTGGTCAACTTGGATGTTATGGGAGTGAAAAATAGTCTCTACCTTGTTCCAGTCATTGTGTTTGGGGTTTCTTTGTTATAACAGTTTAGTTTGTATGCTAACAAACATAAATTCCTTTATTTAAAAATATATAAACATGAACCTACATTTTAGAATCTGATTTTAAAATTAATAAAACATGAACAGTTGTCTATGCTATTAGGATGTTTAATGTCATTTTGCATACTACTTCATTTTTTATATGGACTGGCCATAATTTAAAGATTTCCCTTTTGTTAGAGTCATAGGCTGTCTATAGTTCTCTGCGGTAAACATTGCTTAGTTTATAAACATTGCTGAATTGCTAAATCATTGTTTACATTTGTCAATATTTCTTAAGAATAAATATGTAGAAGCAAAATTACATTTTGGCTTGTTTTAGGCCTGTTATTTATTTTCTTCACTATATGTCAATATTACTGAGAAATCTGTTATATAACTGGTAGTTTCATCCCATAACATCAACTAGATTTGTTCTAATTTATGCAGAGATGCTCACCCCACTCCATCGGTGATTCTGAATTTAACTGAAAACTGGCCCCTAAATCCCAACTATACAGGATAATAATTTCCTTATCAAGTCAGAAATGTGAAGCCACAGCATTTTTTTTCTCAGAAATGAATTAATGTCTGTTTCTTGATCTAAAATGCTATGTTATCCAATGTGCTTATTACCTTATTACATTTAAAGATTCTCTGTTATTTCTTTGCAGTGCAGATTACTTAGGACAAAGACATATAGACAATTATAAGTTTATCCCATTTATTATTCATTGGGAAATATCAAAATAATAAATTTAGTTTAGAAAAACATATCTCCTCTGGGTATATATCCAAAGAAAATAAAATGAGTATCTCGAAGAGATATCTGCTCATGCTCATTGCAGCATTACTCATAATAGCCAACATACAAAAATAATATGTGCCCATTGATGGATAAATGGATAAAGAAAATATGGGGTACACACACACACACACACACACACACACACACACACACACACACGGTAGAGTATTATTTGGCCATAAAAAAAAGGAAATCCTGCCATCTGTGACTATGGGAATAAACCTGGAGGATATTATGCTGAGTGTAATAAGCCAAATACAGAAAGGCAAATACTATATAATCTCACTTAGATGTGGAATCAAAAAAGTCAAATTCATAGAAACAGAGAGTAGAACAGTGTTTGCCAGGGTCCAGGAGATGAAGAAAATGGGGATGTAACAGTTATAGGTTGAAAACTTTCAGTTATAAGATGAATACGTTCTGGATGTCTTATGTACAGCATGGTGACTATAGTTAGTAATACTGTATTCTATGCTTGAAATTTGCTAAGAGAACAAATTTCCTCACTGCACACACAAATACACATACAAAATAGTTAACTATGTGTGGTGATTGATGTGTTCATTAATTTGATTATGGTAATCATTTCACAATGTATATGTATGGCATATTAAGTCAACAAATTATTATAACACCTGAAATATATACAATATTTATTTGTTAATCACACCCCAATAAAGCTGGGCAAAAAATGAAAAAATGTATCCCCTTTAATTACAGACTAAGTAAAAAAAATCAAAAGTAGAAAATGCCCAAAATTAGCTTGGAATTTCTTTTAACCCTTCTTAAATAAATATTTTTCAATTTTTCAAAGAAGATATTGGTGCTACTTTTATCATATCTAAATAATATAGAATTATAACAAGGAATGATTATTGCATTATAATAATTCTTAAAAGCAGTTTATCTTAAAGTAATATATCAGATGAATTCCTTTCATTTTTATAAATTTAGAAGAGTAGTATGGGAAAAAAGGAACTAGAAAATATTGAGTTAAGGTGCACAATGAAAGAACAGAATTGTTGACTTAAAAAAAATTTTATTTTCATTTCAGGGGTCCATATGCAGGTTGGTTCTATAGATAAATTTTAAGTCACAGGGGATTGGTGTGGGTATTATTTCCTCACTAAGCATAGTACCCGATAGGTAGATTTTCTGTCCTAATCCTTCTCCACCCTCTACCCTCATGTAGGCCCTGGTGTCTATTGTTACTTTTTTTGTGTTCATGTGTACTCAATGTTTAGCTCCCACTTATAGGTGAGAAGATGTGGTATTTCACTTTCTGTTTCTGGGTTAGTTTGCCTAGGATGATGGCTTCTAGTTCCATCCATGTTGCTGCAAAGGACATGATCTCATTCTTTATTATGGCTGCATGTATTCTATGATGTATATATGCCATATTTTCTTTATCTGGTCTACCGTTGCTGGTCGTTGATGTTGATTCCAAGTCTGCTATTGTGAATCGTACTGTGATGAACATGCATGTCTCTTTATGGTAAAATGATTTATATTACTCTGGGTATATATCCAGTGATGGGATTGCTGGGTTGAATGGTAGTTCTGTTTTCAGCTCTTTGAGGAATTGCCACACTGCTTTCCACAATGTTTGAACTAATTTACCCTCCCACCAACACTGTATAAGCATTCCCTTTTCTCTACAACCTCTCCAGCAAATGTTATTTTTTGACTTTTTAATAATGGCCATGGCCGGGCGCGGTGGCTCACGCCTGTAATCCCAGCACTTTGGGAGGCCGAGGCGGGCGGATCACGAGGTCAGGAGATCGAGACCATCCTGGCTAACACGGTGAAACCCCGTCTCTACTAAAAATACAAAAAAAATTAGCCGGGCGAGGTGGCGGGCGCCTGTAGTCCCAGCTACTCGGGAGGCTGAGGCAGGAGAATGGCGTGAACCCGGGAGGCGGAGCTTGCAGTGAGCCGAGATCGCGCCACTGCACTCCAGCCTGGGCGACAGAGCGAGACTCCGTCTCAAAAAAAAAAAAAAAAAAAAAAAAAAATAATAATAATAATAATAATAATGGCCATTCTGACTGGTATGAGATGGTATCTCACTGTGGTTTTGATTTGCATTTCTCTAATGATTAGTGATATTGAGCATTTTTTCATATGCTTGTTGGCTGCTTGTATGTCTTGTTTTGAAAGTGTCTGTTCATATGCTTTGTCCACTTTTTAAAGGGGTTGTTTGCTTTTTGCTTGTAAATTTGTTCAAGTTCCTTATAGATGCTGGATATTAGGCCTTTGTCAGAGGTAAAGTTGTGAAAATGTTCTCCCATTCTGTAGGTTGTCTGTTTGCTTTGTTAATAGTTTCTTTTGCTGGGCAGAAACCCTTTAGTCTAATTAGATCCCATTTGTCAATGTTTACTGTTCTTGCAATTCCTTTTGGTATCTTTGGCATAAAATCTTTGCCCATTCCTATGTCCAGAATGGTATTGCCTAGGTTGTCTTCCTGGATTTTTAGAGTTTTGGCTTTTACATTTAAGTCTTTAATCCATCTTGAGTTAATTTTTGTATATGGTGTAAGAAAGAGGTCCAGTTTCAATCTTCTGCGTATGGCTAGCCAGTTATCCCCACACCATTATTGAATTGAAAATACTTTCCCCATTGATTGTTTTGGTCAGCTTTGTTGAAGATCAGATGGTCATAGTGTGCAGCATTATTTCTGGGCTGTCTATTCGGTTCCATTGGTCTCTGAGTCTGTTTCTGTACCAGTACCATGCTGTCTTGGTTACTGAAGCCTTGTGGTTTAGTTTATAGCCAGGTAACATAATGTCTCCTAAAATAGTTTTTTCTAGTTTTGTGAAGAATGTCATTGGTAGTTTGATAGGAATAGCATTGAATCTGTAAATTTCTTTGGGCAGTGTGGCCATTTTATGATATTGATTATTCCTATTCATGAGCATAGAATGTTTTTCCATTCATTTGTGTCATCTCTGATTTATTTGAGTAGTGTTTTGTCATCCTCATGGTAGAGATCTTTCACCTCCCTGGTTAGCTGTAGTCCTAGGTATTTTATTTATTTATTTTTTTTTTTGTGGCTATTGTGAATGTGATTACATTCTTGATTTTGCATTTAGGAAGGACCTTATTGTAGTACAGAAATGCTACCGATTTTTGTACACCGATTTGTATCCAGAAACCTCGCTGAAGTTGTTTATCAGATCTAAAGGCTTTTTGGCAGAGACTATGAGCTTTGTTAGGTGTAAAATTATACCATATGCAAACACATAGTTTGACTTCCTCTTTTCCTATTTGGATGCCTTTTTTTTCTTCCTTTTGCCTGATTGCTCTGGCCAAGATCTCTCACTTTTTTCTTTGCAGTTTTCAACAATAAATAGGTACTGGTGAGCTTCGTATCAATCACATCAAAAGTAGATTAAAAGTGACATACTTAGAAATGATATATATTTTTCTTGTAGTGGTCTCTTAAAAATTTCATTTTGGTAGGCATGGAAAAATGGGGCTTGTGCTAATATATTTAGTAATAATGAAAACAGTTAAAATTGAATTCTAAACTTAAAAAAAATCTGGTCAATTTTCCATTCAGTCATTTATTCATGGAATAATTGACTACTGGGCAAAGCATTGTCCTGTAAGTGAGACAATGTCCAGAAATAAGTACAGTTTAGGGTGAAATTAAATTATGAGTGTCATGCAAATAAAAGTGTTAGTTGAAATTTTAAGAGGAGGAGAATGGTTCCCGCTGAGGGGAAGGGGGAAGTGATGTTTGAAATATGCTTTGAAAGACACATAGCATTTGAACACTGACAACTCAAAGAACAAACAAGAATATGTAAGAACATTGTTAAAATAAAGACCAGGAACTACATGGTGACACTCAATTATTTGGTGAAGGGAATGTCATAGGTGTGAGAACAGCATTGATAAAGGAATTTGAAAAAAAAAAAAAAAAAAAAAACCATCACTGGGACAGACTGAGGAGGGATTGAATGTAAGGCTAAGGATTCTAAGAAGTTCCATGAGGTTTTTCGGAAGTTCTGCCCTGTTATTGCTATTACTTTGCGTATTCTGCCAAAAAAAAGAAAAAAAAAAACAAAAAATACAAGAAAGAACATTTTATTCCTTTATTCTTATGTTTAGCCTACTGTTAGTTTTCTAAATTAGGATTGCTTTTAAACAAAATACACACATGTTAAATAAAGCTGTCAAAAACAGTTATAATTTTAAAGTAGAGTTAATTGAAGAAAAGATGGTATAAGCAGAAAAAGAATCTGAGCTTAACACATTATAGGAAAATTGTAACTACTATGGATTATTTTTTCAAATATGTATATATTTTGAGTACTTATTATATGTTAGGATTTGTTCCAGGTACTGATTGTGCTACTTAAAAATTTGGTTTTCCTGAAACATATGTTCTGCCCTAGAGAGGTCCGCCTGGGGTAAAACGAGAAATTAGACCATCATGGGACACTGAACATCAGACAGAATATGGGGTTTGGTGTCCTGACTTGGAGTTTAGGACACAACTCTGATACAAAGTTGTGTAATTTGGGGAAAGTCGCTGAGACTTTCAGAGCTTTAGTTACTTTATCCCTATTTTTTTTGGGATGGAGTCTCCCTCTGTTGCCCAGGCTGGAGTGTAGTGGCGCAATTTCGGCTCACTGTAACCTCTGCCTCCCAGATTCAAGTGATTCTCCAGTCTCAGCCTCTCAGGTAGCTGGGGTTACAGGTGCCCGCCACCACGCCCTGCTAGTTTTTGCATTTTTAGTAGAGACGGGGTTTTGCCATGTTGGCCAGGCTAGTCTCGAACTCCTGATCTCAGGTGATCCACCCGCCTTGGCTTCCCAAAGTGCTGGGATTACAGGTGTGAGCCACCATGCCCGGCCACATTATCCCTATTCTTATCTTTATACTCTTACAATCGGGCAAGGACTCCTTTCTCTACTTATCTCCTGGATCATTGGTACTTTCCAAGGTAATAATAAAAGTGAAAATATATTTAATTTCCTTATTATCCTTGTTACCCTGGGAATCTCAACTCTTTCTAGTTACATATCCAATTTCTTAATCTTACTGTCTTTTATTTGACACAACCTTTCTTAAAGATATTTCCATTTAAATATTGAAGTCTGAGAAATCTTGAAGTTCCAAGGAAGTAAACTGCCGAGTTCTGAGGAAGTAAATTGCCTCTTAACCCTAAGAGGTTAAGTCACTTTATCTTCTGGTCTTTAATATCCCCACCTGTATGATTAAAGCATTCACAAATTGACTGCACAGCAGAATCACCTGATGAGCTTTTGAAACCATCAACTCTTTGGCCCCACTCCAGACCTATCAAATCAGAATCATAGAATATTATCATGGGAGATAGGAATATTTAAAATGAGTAATAAAGACAACAATTCTAATCATAATCAGAGATATAGATTTTGTCTATAAAACACTAGAATTACACCATGCCAATTTTTATAAGCTCTCTAAATTATCTGGATGCATGATTCCCAATTCTGTTCTCTGATTCTATGTAAGTCTCTAGAGCCTAACTTCAAATAGGAAATAGTCTGTTGCCCAACACACATCATACACTCAGTTTATGATGCCTAGGACACATCATAAAGACACCGGATGTCTTTATTAAGAAGTGTAATGATAATATACATAACAATAATAATAGTAAACGCATTTAATCAGTTCAATGTCTTCGGGATATAGAGTGTGATATGACATCAGATTAGTTACATTATAACCCCCTTCGATTGACAAGTCAGAATGGCTGAACATTATCAGACTTTACATTAAAGAGCCCAGTAGGCTGTTCTTCAAAGTGTAGTTCTGATTTTGGTGGCTTCTGTTAGTAATTTAAGCTTTTTAGCCTACTTATGCCTTAATTATTATGTTTAATGATATAAATTTAAGAACTTGAGAAAACGAAAAATACAGACTCAAAATTATTATTTGGCACTATAGAACATAAATTTAGCTTTTAGTGATTTCGGACTATTAAGAAGCAGTTAACCTTTAGAGAACTATGCAGACATGACCAAAATGTGTAGACATTAGTCCTCTGATATTAGGTATTACTATCTAGCAAAGTATGGTTCATTTTTCTCCTTAATCCAGGTTTACTTTACATTTTAATAAGAAAAGCAGAGGGCATCTTAAAAATAGCAATAAAGTTTATCTTTAATTGGGGTACCCATTAAAAGAACAGAGTTAGAAGAGCAAATGGTTTTTTCTGATTTTACTCATTTCAGATTTAAAAAATCATTGATCTGGCAAAAATGCTTTCCTGAACGTTTATTACTTAGAAATGGTGGTGAGCTTTTGCTTGAAATGCATATTACAAGGCTTGAGGAAAATATTTTAATTTTGAAATTTCAGATGGGTTCCATAATTACCTCAGGCACTTTTCTGTCTGAGTATAGCAGTAACAGTGCTATTCCCAGAACATACTGATGACAAAGTAAAATCACACCACTCATTAAAGGAAAGGAAGTGCAGATGGCCATTATTAATGATGAGGATAGGGCACAATAATCATGAAAGCTCTGTACTTAAAAATAAGTATTAAAATGGCTATGGTATTAATCATGCCAGAGACATAGATTATATCCACATAAACCAAACATCAGACAAAGAATAGGAATAAAACCATTCCTTGTTGATTGTTTTGACAACATCACACCATCTGGGTAATTGACTTTGTAATTTTCCTCATAATTTCAAACCAGTAAGTTTGATGTAAGAATACTTACCAACACTTTATAACTTTTTTTATCTGTAAAAGAATACTATTAATATCTACTAATTTTATTTCTCACAGAGATGAGGCTTAATTAGAATCCTCAGGAAAAATTAACAGAAAAATACAAAGCTTTTTTAATAGATAATTTAAGTTAAAGTTTTTTTGAAAAAAGAAATTAAGACAGAGGGCTCATGATTTCCACAGCACTTCCACTAATATCTAGGCGAACTTATTAAAACAAAAATAGAACAAAGAACAGCAATAAAGAAATCTACATTATTTTTCCAATGGGTAGATGCTTTTGTCATTATTATTTTAAAAATCATATTTGCCATCTCACGTGTACAATGCTTCTGTCAGCATCGTCTGGACAAGGTAGCCCAAATTCCCACTGCCTTAATACATATTTGCACAGTCAGTTGGTGTTCTCATAGAACCATAAAGTTGCACATTATGTCCTAAAAATATCCAGATGCCAAGCAATGAAAATGTTGAAACATTAAGAGAACAGGGGAAGCTTTTAAATTTTATAAATGTAACTAGAACAAGCTGATTTTACCCCAAAAAGCACAAAACATACTTTATAATAATGTAAAAGTAAATAAAATTTTAAAAAGGCAAAAGGGAAATGCATTCCTTTTATCATTATATATCCTTTGAAAATAAATAGTCTACATTAGATCATCAATAGAAATATAGGTGTGGGTGTGTCTGTTACATAACATTGTTGGTGGAGATTTTGCCCGCCACCCATATTTAAAAATGCAACATAGCTTACACTAGAATACCAACCAATTAAAAAAAAATACGACTTAGAATCTGACATTTCCCTTCAGAGTGTGTAATTCTCAAAAAAAATTATTTTAAGGCCAAATGCTAGCAGGGAAAAAAATCATTAAAGTCATTATTGGTCTAAACTCTCCCCTTTCTGAATGAGAATGTAAAACTTTGAATCATCCTCAATAAAAGGGCTTGAAAAAAGTCAAACACTCAATTCACCTTTTGAGTGGAGGTAGGTGAAGTCTACTTTGCCCTTACTGCAGCCCCTATGACTCCTCATGTGAGAGGCTCTGTGATGTTGTTTTAAGTCAGTGATCCTCCAAATGTATTCCCCAGACCAGTAGCATCAACATCCCGAGGACTTACTAGAAATGCAAATCCTCAGCTCTGCCCCGGACCCACTGAATCGAAACCCTGGAGGTAGGGCCCAGCAATCTATGGCATAATGACCTCCAAGCCTCAAGTCTAAGAACAGCTGTTCTAAATCATCTTGAAGACGGTACCAGGTGGAGATCAGTATGTTCACAGAGCTTCTTCAGCTGGAAGAGATCTCAAGGTTAAATGTCTTCCTTTTACAGATAAGAAAATTACAACTCACGTAGTTACCGGCTAAAGTCAGTGTGGAACTGAGAACATGAAGCTAGGCCTCCTGAAATCAGGTATGGGTACTGCTTTACTCCCTGTCATGATGACTCCATACCCTAGACTACCATCTTTGGTGTTAAAAACACTGCTGACATTTGAGAATCACTAAGTGTGGTATTGTCTCTTCTTGTATGAGGGTGAATCTATTAAAATATTCTTTAAGTTATGCAGAAAATTCTCTGCTAATTACATGTGTCCACTACAATAGTGATGGATATTTTGATATCATAAATATTTTAATCATATCATTTTTTAAAAAGAGAGCTTGTTTGATTTTTGTTGGCAATTTTCTGTCCTTCAAGTCTGCCAGTAAGAGAGTAGGCTAGTCAATACAAATATAATGTGAGCCACATAGGTGATTTAAAATGTTCTAGTAGCCACATTTTAAAACGTAAAAAGAAACAGATGGTAAAGTTAATGATATATTTTATTTAACTCAATCATCCAAACCATTATAATTTCAAAATATTTTTATGGTACTAAGTCTTAAAAATTTATTGCCTGGTTTTGCCTACAGAACATCAGAATTTGAGTTGGCCACATTTCAAGTCCCAATAGCCCCATGTGACTATTGGCTACAATATTAGACAGTAGAGATAGAGCTTTCTGCTTAGAATTCATGTCTGTCACATGCCGGTTGTGTGATTTAGAGGCTTTGTTAATGCTGTTTTCTATTCTATGAAATGAGTATAATGAAATTTTTACTTCATCAGGTTGGCATGAGGATTAAAGAAATTCTTTAGATAAAGCACTCTTCACACTACTTGGCAAAAAGTAATTTCCCAAATGTTAGTTTGTGTTGTTATTGGTTCATTACTATGGAAGGGCTAATGATATAACAACATGTTGAGAGGAGTTTAGAAATATTGTCTTACAAATGGACAAAAACAATTTTTGATCATATGTTGACCTTTCAATGAAAGAACATAGGATCTCACAGTCTACCTTTAAGATGACACAGTGTAAGAAAATTTGAACTAAATAAAAAAGATTATTGGATGTCTCCTATGAAAAACAATACATTATTTAGATTAGAGCAGATTTGTCTTACCAGCTTGGACTGCTATAACAAGATACCATAAACAGAGTGGCTTGCAAACAAGTGAAATTTATTTTTTCACAGTTCTGGAGGCTAGAAGTCCAAGATCATGGTGCCAGTAATGTAGGTTTCTGTGGAGAGCTCTTTTGTTAGTTGTAGATGGCTGACTTCTTGTATCTTCACATGGTAGAAAGAGCTCTTTGGGGTCCCTTTTATAAGGGCACTAATCTCATTCATGGGGACTCCACTCTCATGACTTAATTATTTCCCAAAGGTTCTACATTCAAATACCATTACCTTGGGGTTAGGTTTTCAACATATGAATTTTGGAGGTACACAAATATTAAACTCATTGCAATGCACTTCCAGGTTATCTAAGTCTAGCCTTTGCAGTATTTTATAACTTTGCAAATTGTAGATAACTGATAGCAATGCGAAATAATTCATGTTCCTAGAAATGCAAATGAATTATGTCTGGTGGGGAGGTTCAATTGACTTTCCTCCATTCTCCTCTCATGGAAAAAAAGCCAGTTGCTTTGTTTTATCATTGAAGTTCAACATTTCTTTACTGAGGAAAGTTTACTCTATACACATTTATTCTTGTTTTACTTCTCCATTGAAAAGTTGTGACATCTGCCTGATTCTCTAATTTATAGTTGAATAAAATATTTAATAGTGCTCAATGTCTATCCCCATGAGAGTCATGATTTTACCCTCTTTGTACAATTACCCTTTAAAATACTTATCTAGCATTATAGTGTCAAATTTATAAGCATCACTATGAGCTCAACAAAAATCCAGCAAACTAAAGTATTAGGGATCATCTCTTTTTCTTGATTTTGGTTGTGAATATACATTGTTAGAATCTTTTCTGTGAAAGCTTCTGAGGTTTGGAGACACAAATAGTATACAATCTTTGCCTTCAAAGACATCACAGAACACAAGAAGAGGAAGTTAAATAAATAATTATAAAGCAAAGTGTTCCAATGGAGGGATGTACAAGTTGCTGGAAGTCATTAGCTGGCAGAAGTGATGGGTAGAGTGGTTCAGGAGACAGTTCACTTGAGGCAGAAATATTTGAGCTAGTGTTGAAGGATGAAAAGGAAATCTTAGGGTAAAAGTAAGAGAAAGGTCATTTTGGGCACATGCTCTGGTGTATGTGAAGCTTGCATTTCTTCTCTGTCTTTGAATTTATACCTGAATTGCTTAATTAAGAAAATGCCTCTGTAAGACTCTTTTGCTTTTATGGCCTAAATGCATAAATCTGACAAGTGCATACAACCTTTTATAGCAATTCAAAACTATTAGGGCTATTTCCTCTGACTTGCATCAAGCTGAATAAACACACTCTGTTCAAGTGGAAACTTGTTATGCTGCCTTTATCTGCCTTTCAAAGTAATCAAAGCAGGGTTCTTGAAGCCTGAGTATCTCACCTGTGCCTCCTAATGGCTCATTTATTTTGTTTATCCTGCTTTTGGGAAAATCAGAGGTAGCTTGACATTTGCATTGCTAATAAATGGCTTTCACATTGCATTGGTACTTCATGTGGTTCAGATTGGCAACTTGCATTTGAACAGGGCCATCTGGTCAGTGCCGTTAGGAATACCTATTTTCAGAGTCATATTTTAACATAAGGGATATAGGCATATGATGTCTTTGTGCTCACTATAGAATTTTCTTCTTCATTTTAAGTTCTTATGTTACCAGGTCTACAGGACAATGTATTTGCATTTTGCATCGCTGGGTTAGGCATTCTGTAACAGTAGGCAGCTAGTCAGACATGAGCAGGGCAGGAGAGGCCCCCCCACCACAAAACCAGGAATGTCAGGCGACCATCAGGTGGTTGCTAACTCTCTCTCTAAGGTGATAATTGTACCTAGAAGCAGATTCTGCACTCCTCAAATTTGCCCTTGGTTTGGCCTGCCTGCCTCCACTCTTGCCTTCACCATGTCCATCAGGGTGACCCAGAAGTCCTACAAGGTGTCCATCTCTGGTCCCCAGGTTTTCAGCAGCTACTCCTACATGTGTGGGCCTGGAACAACTCCTTGAACTTCTCCTGAATGGGTAGTAGCAGCAGCTTCTAGGGTGGGCAGGGAACTGGCATGGGTCTGGGTGGAGACTATGGTGGGGCCAGTGATATGGGGGGTATCATAGCCATCATGGTGAACCAGAGCCTACTGAGCCCCCTTAAGCCAAAGGTGGACTCCAACATCCAGGTCACATACACCCAGGAGAAGGGGCAGATCAACACCCTCAACAAGTTTACCTCCTTCATCGACAAGGTATACTGCTGGAGCAGCAGCAGAAGATGCTGAAGACCAGTGGAGCCTCCTGTAGCAGCAGAAGACAGCCCAGAGCAACATGGACAACATGCTTGAGAGCTACATCAACAACCTTTGGAGGCAGTGGGACACTCTGGGCCAGGAGAAGCTGAAGCTGGAGACAGAGCTTGGCAACATGCAGGGGCTGCTGAAGGACTTGAATAATAAGTACGAGGGTGACATCAGTAAACATACAGAGGTTTAGAATGAATTTGTCCTCATCAAGAAGGATGTGGAATGAAACTTGCATAAACAAGGTAGAGCTAGAATCTCTCCTGGAAGGGCTGACTGATGAGATCAAGTTTCTCAGGCAGGCAGATGTATAAAGAGGTTATCTGTGAGCTGCATTCCCAGATCTCATACACATCTGTGGTCCTGTCTATGGACAACAGCCACTCCCTGGAAATGGACAGCATCATTGCTGAGGTCAAGACCCAGTATGAGGAGATTGCCAACCATAGCCTGGCCAAGGCTGAGCGCATGTACCAGATCAAGCATGAGGAGCTGCAGATGCTGGCTGAGAAGCATGGGGATGAGCTGTGTCACACAAAGATGGACATCGCTGAGATGAGCTGTAACATTGTTAGTGGCAGGAGGCAGACAAATCCTAGGAATACAGGGGCTGGTCCCTGGTGAAACCCAAGTTTCAAGCTGAACACAGTTTAAAGCCTAGCTACAAGTCCCTGGAAAGTCCGCAGACCAGATTGAGAACCTTTTCCCATTTGGCATGCTTTCCTCTGTTTGATCCCTACCCTTCATCTATTTTACATATAGCTACTCTTCCCTAATTGTTTTTTACACTATTGTACCCACCTTTGAGTGTAGCTTTTGTTTTAGCATTTTTTGCACACTCACAAACCAATCAGCATGCACTCCCCCATTCTGAGCTCATAAAAGCTCTGGACCCAGCCCTACTGGGAGACTGACCACCTGACTTCTGGTGGGAGACCACCCTGCATTCCCTCTCCACTAAGAGCTGTTTTGTCACTTAATAAAACTCTTCTCCACAGTCCTCACCTTTCAATTTTCAGCATAACCTCATTCTTTATGGATGTGGGACAAGAACTTGGGACTCACTGAATGTGCATAGAAAGAAGGCTATAACACTGTGACCCTTTGCCCTCTGCTGGTGGAGGGCAGCCATCCCACACAATGGGAAACAGCGACGGGTTTAAGCCAGTTCCAGAGCCATGGGAGGAAGCTATTACCATGCTGTAACACCCCATCTAGAGTTTTGGGATCACAGGCACCCTGGTTTGGGTGCCACTGCATTCCCCTCACCTGGACACCAGAGTCCACCATAGGAGTTGTTTGTGACACACCTGGTCCAGCTGCAAGTCCTGCTTGGAGTAGCTGGCCAGACCCTGCATTCTTGCTTATACACCCCCTCCTGCCAGGGGCTGAGTGCACAGTCTCAGTGGCCATGGGATCCACGCCAGCATGCAAGCCAGGCATGGCCTGGTTGGCTGAGTAGACAGGGTGTCTGTCTCCTGTGGTGAGCCCATGCCTGAACAGGGGCATCACCAGCCAGAGGTCTCTGATTGGCAAAGTGGCCGAGAAAAATCCTGTATCAACATCAGTGGGCTCCAGGCTGAGACTGAGGGCCTCAAAGGCCAGGGGGCTTCCCTGGAAGCTGTCGTCATGGAGGCCAAGCAGCATGGGGAGCTGGCTGTTAAGGCCACCAAGCTGTTGGAGCTGGAGGCCATCCTGCAGTGAGCCAAGCAGGACATGGCACACAGCTGCATGAATACCAGGGGCTGATGAATGTCATGCTGGCCCTGGACATTGAGATCGCCACCTACAGGAAGCTGCTGGAGGGAGAGGAGAGCCAGCTGGAGTCTGGGATGCAGAACATGAGTATCCATATGAAGATCACCAGTGTCTGCTCAGGTAGGCTGAACTTGGTCTACAGAGGCCTCACAAGTCCTGGCCTTAGCTATGGCCTGGGCTTCAGCTTTGGCTCTGGCACAGGCTCCTGCTTCTTCAGGAGTACCAGCTCCTCTAGGGCTGTGGTTGTGAAGAAGATTGAGACCCACGATGGGAAACTGGCTCTAAGTCGTCTGATCTCCTGCCCAAGAGAATGGCCATGGCAGCCCTTCCCAGCCTACCCCATCCTGTGGCTGCCCCACAGCCTGTGGCAGAGGCTCTTGTTCAGCGGAGCACAGGGAACAGGAGACCCAACTGAGGCAGACACTGGTGGTCACTCCCACCATGGGTGGGTTGAGGGCTAAGGTCTTCACTGGGCTCAGCCCTAGCCTTCGGCCTACCCATCAGGGGAGTTCGCTGCCTGGGGTACCCCCTGCCCATGCCTCCATCTGTGAAACAATTTTTTC
This sequence comes from Pan troglodytes, assembly GCF_028858775.2. NCBI lineage: Eukaryota > Metazoa > Chordata > Mammalia > Primates > Hominidae > Pan > Pan troglodytes. The sequence continues at coordinate 99,678,467 of NC_072405.2, read as the reverse complement.
TTCCAAATAAAGCCTCAGCTAGCTCTGCCAAAAATGCGATACAATACAATACAATAAAATACGTCTCAGCCAGTGCCAGGGAAAGGCAGTCTCCTGATAGATAATAACACCTGAAATGTTTTCAGCAGCTTCCTAATAAGATCTCAGGAGTTGAACAAGTGGGCTCAAGCATGGTCACTAAAAGACAAAATAGTGGAGTTTAACTGACGTGTGACCTTCTAGGAACATTCAACTGGTAGGGAAAGAATGCCTCTTGTGAGAATGCATACAACTCCAGTAAACACACTGTATATTAATTTATTAGCTATTATCCGTGGCTTTAGGCTTTCCCTTTTCCATCATCATGCAAATCTATGCTTCCCAATAATTTTTACTTCATGCCCCATGTAGAAAATAAACTTGCAAAGCACACTGGGATAAACAAAGACGTCTGTTCATATCTGAAGGCCTCTTGTCTGGAAGGCTTTATTCTTTCTGGGGACTGAGGGGAAATATCTATTTCAAAGCAATTGAAACCCTTGCAGGCAAAATAACATGCTGCTGTATATTGATTTGGGAAGCTTTGCTATGAACTAACACCAGGTTAATTTAATTACATTTCCACTGTATACATTTTTAAATCCTACATTGAATTCTCATCGCTAAAAGAATAAAGTTCAGAGTTACCGTTTTACTATTTTCTAATTTTATTTTATTTTTAAAATTGTCACATAATAATTCTACACATTTATGGGGTATGTAATAATGTTTCAATACATATAATGTATAGTGATCAGATCAGGCTAATTAAGATATCCATTATCTCACGCATTTAGCATTTCTTTGTGATGGGAACATTTCATATCCTCCCAGCTATTTGAAACTATATATTATTAACTATAGTCATCCTAGAGTGCTATAAAACACTAGAACTTATTCATCCTATCTGACTGTAATTTTGTATTATTTAACAAATCTCTCCCAATAACCTCTGTCTCACTCCCCTTCCCAGCCTCTAGTATCCTGTTCTACTTTTTACTTCTATAAGATCAACTTTTTTTAGCTTCCACACATGAGCGAGAACATATGGTGTTTAGCTATCCATTCCTGGCTTATTTCCCTTAACATAATGTCCTCCAGTTCTATCCATGTTGCTACAAATGATGGGATTTAATTCCTTTTTATGGCATAATAGCATTCTATTGTGTGTGTGTGTGTGTATATATATATATATTTTTTTATATATTTAAATATATATAAAAATATATATATATAAAATTTCCTTTTCCATTCATCTGTTGTTAGACATCTAGATTGATTCCATATCTTGGCTATGGTGAATACTGTAGCAATAAACACGGAGGTGCAGGTGTCTCTTCAATATACTGATTTCCTCTCCTCTGGATAAATGCACAGTAGTGGGACTGCTAAATCCCATGGTAGTTCTAGTTGTCATTTTTGTTTTAGGAGCCATCATATAGTTCTCCACAGTGGTTATACTAGTTTAAATTTTCACAAAGAGTGTAAAAGTGTTCCCTTTTCACTGCATGCTTGCCAGCATTTGTTATTTTTTGTCTTTTTGATAATAGTCATCCTAACTGTGGTGAGATAGTGCTTCATTATAGTTTTTATTTGCATTTCCCAGATGATTAGAGATGCAATTTGTATATATTTGTTAGCTGTTTGCATGTCTTCTTTTGACAAATGTCAATTCAGATTATCTGCCCATTTTTAAATTGGGTTGTTTTTTGCTGTTGAGATGTTTAAATGTTTATATATTCTGGGTATTAATCTTTTGTTGGATGAATAGTTTTCAAATTCTCCCATTCTGTAGGTTGCTTTTTGACTCTGTGGATTGTTTCCTTTGCTGTGCAGAGGTTTTCTGTTTGATATAATTTTATTTATTTATTGTTGCTTTTGTTGCCTGTGCTTTTGAGGTCTTATTCATAAAATCTTTTCCCAGGCCAGTGTCCTAAAGCATTTTCCCTATGTTTCCTTCTAGTAGTTTTATAGTTTTGGGTCTTACACTGAAGTCTTTGATCCATTTTGAGTTGACTTTTGTAAAGGTTAAGAGGTGAGGATCTAGTTTTAATATTTTGCACATGTATGTAGTTTTCCCTACACCATTTAGTGAAGAGACTGTTGTTTCCCTGATGAGTGTTTTTGGTACCTTTTTCAAAAATCAGTTGGCCATAATGTGTAGACTAATTTCTGAGTTTTCTATTCTGTTGGATTTGGTCTATGTGTTTGTTTTTATGTCTCTACTATGCTGTTTCGGTTCCTACAGCTTTGTTGTCTATTTTGAAGTCTGGTAGTGTAATGTCTCCAGGTTTGTTCTTTTGGCTTAGGATTGCCTTGACTATGAGGGGTCTTTTGTGGTTTCATATGAATTTTAGTGTTTTGTTTGTCTCTTTATGTGAAGAATGTCATTAATATTTTAATAGAGACCACATAGAGTCTGTAGATTTCTTTGAGTGATACGTCATTTAAAAAGTATTAATCCTTCAGATTCATGAGCATGGGATGTCTTTCCATTTGTTTGTATCATCTTCATATTTTTCATCAGTCTTTTGCAGTTTGCCTTGTAGAGGTCTTTCACCTCTTTGGTTAACTTTATTTGTGTATTTTATTTTATAGCTATTGTAATTTGGTTTGACCTCTTGAGACATAATTTCTAATCTTATGGCTGATTTTTTATTTTTACGAAGGTGGTCTGGTCCCCAGCAAAGAGGGAGTTTGTTTTGGGGAGGGGCTGTTATCTTTGCTATCTTAGTTAAATTATAAACTAAATTATTCCCAAGGTTAGTTTGACTCATGTCCAGCAATGACTAAGGGCAGCTTGAATATTAATGGCAAGATGAAGTTGGTGAAGTCAGATCTTTTCCTAATTCTTAAAATATTTGCAAATACAGTTTCAGTCCCCATTTTGGGGGTTTCAACACACCTTATTTTTAAGGTGTGAGCAACAGAGATGGGAAAAGTCAAACAACTACTCTAACTTCTTCCTGCTGATAGGGTGTAGTGGGATAGGATTTGGCCCCAGAACAAGAGGAGTAAAACTGCCTTTCAGCTGCCTGCATGTATTTATAGGTGCCTGGTTGGGGTTCCAAGGCTTGCATGACAAAGACATTAGTACTCTCATCCACAGTTTTAGTAAAGCATTTACGTGAGCAGCAGACTATAGGATAATGAGTCTTAATATAAGGAGTACAAATCCTAGCTACAAGAAGTCTTTGCAGAATTAATCTGAAGCCCTGAGGGAGCCAGGTGAATAGCCCTGAGAACCAATCAGCCATGTGGTCACTGGGTGAGAGAGATTTGGGTCAGAGGTTGTTAGAAAGACAAATTGGGATAAACAAGAAAGAACAAAATCAAGTATACCATCCCATATCCTTTGAGTCAGTTTCCTAGTCCTGAGAATAGTTCAGTGCAGTTAAACAGCTGTTTCCCATTTCCGGAGGTGGCACTGCAGATGAGCTAGGCCTTTATATGTGATGAAAGCAAATGGATTTTTAATAAGAGGCATTTCCATGGAAACAGAAAAAAAGGTTAATGTTGGGTACAATTTATCCAGATGTTAGACTCAAAGGATATTTAGTTATAGAGGAGGATGGAAGTAGCAGTCTGACAAATTTTTTTTTGCCTGCACCACAAGCAAGTTTGCAGGGCTTCAGGAAGAAGTTAGTAGCCATTTTATTTAGTCCAAGTCAGAAAAATGGAAGAAAAATTTGAAAATATTAATTTGAGGACTTGTAGCCCAGAAAAAATCCAGGATTCAGTCCAAATTGCAGAAAATAATAAAAACTCAAAAACAATAGAGAAGACTAGAATCTATCAACAGGTGTACTCTAGTTATTTTTTGTAGCAATAATTTTTCTCTCTCCAATCTTCATTTTTATTATAGACAAATCATAGTAGGACAAAGTTATTTGTGAAATAAGCTTTAGTCTTATTATACTTGGACTGATTGTCTGCATAAAGTACAGCAAGAATAATTATTTGCCAAACAGGCTTTTTTTTTTTTTTTTTTTTTTTTTTTTTGAGATGGAGTCTCGCTCTGTCTCCCAGGCATGAGTGCAATGGCGTGATCTCTGCTCACTGCAACCTCTGCTCCCAGGTTCACGCAGTTCTCCTGTGTCAGCCTCCTGAGTAGCTGGGATTACAGGTGCCTGCCACCACACTTGGCTAATTTTTTGTATTTTTAGTAGATGGGGGTATCACCATATTGGTCAGGCTGGTCTCAAACTCCTGACCTCAGGTGATCCACCTACCTCGGCCTCCCAAAGTGCTGGGACTACAGGAGTGAGTCATTGTGCCCAGCCCCACATAGACTCTTTTTAAATTGGCTTTGCTGGAATGTTTTTTCATAAGGAACCTCAGCGTAGACTTTTTAGAGCCTTGTTCCAGCAATGGATTTCTTTGTGCCTGCAAATACTTGTATGAATTGAATGAATTCCTCTCCTCTCCAGGTCCCAAGATAACTTGGGGCCCCTGGACCTGTGAGAAAGTGACATTCTTTACTAACCAAAGTTAAGTCAGGAAGCCTGTACAGGGACTATGTAGACAAAGTATGAGGCTGTTTTCCCAAGGAGCTTTTATCAGCTCTGTAAGTCAACATGGATTTCTTAAAGAAGTCTGTTTATATTTGGGGGCATACCATTCTAGTCAAAGCCTTGGTAAAATAATCAGTGTTTTCAATTGTGTCCTGTTACATAAAACCCCAGATATTTATTGTATGTGTGCAAATAACTATATTGCCATAGTTAAGAATATTCATAGTTTCTAAATTCTGAAGAAATCAGGTAAAAAGAAAGAAATGTGCTCCAAATTTTGCTCATAGGAGTATAGTTTACCCAATAGCTAAAAACTGTAAATAGATTAGAAGAAAAATAGGTTTTTCTGGACTACAAACAATAAAAGAATTAGCAACATTTTAAACAAAAATCATGAAAAGATTATTTTGGTATTTATTAGTTCAGTCCCTGTAATTATGTCCTGTTCTGCCTGATACTGAACCAGCAGTCCTCATGAACACATGAGCTCTCCATGAGAATCTTCGAATATTTTCTTTTCTCTCTATTATAAAGGCATAATTTGCAAAGTTGTCTGAGACCAGTATTCAAGAGCACTCTTCATAGTCTTATAGCTGATTATAAACTACCTTTTGAAAAAGATCAAAATAAGACAGTAATTATTTGTGGATGACAAAATCTTAGGTCATCTATCCATGGTTAAAGATGCAACCAACAAGGAAATCTTGTCATCTCTGTGGCACATGACAATTTAAGATAACAATCATAATTACTACTGATAACATATACTGAGACATATCAGACTAATAGGAGTATTATACAATTTTAGAAAATATGAAATTAACACATTTATATGAATATAACCCAAAGAAAGTAAAACACGATTTTACATTTCAGAATACTTCCTATATAATTTTAAATAAACTGAGTATGTCTTTTGGACTTCAGAGACCCTAATACTTAAAAGATTATTGAAGCAAAAAAAAGACAATTAAAAATCTGATTTTGGAAAGCTTGTTTTAAAACACTTGATGTCAAAGTTTTAAAACACTTGATGTCACAAAATGGAATCCCACCATCATAAGTCACTTATTTTGCCAAAATGATAACTTAAACATTTCAAAAAAGGCAAAAACTTTATTAATTGGTAGAGGGGAGACTCAGTTTTACAAACAAGACTCAATAAAGAGGGCATGGGGCCAACTTAACCTGTCTTTTCTCTCTCCCTTGTAGTTTATTCAAAAAGCAAACAAAATTTATTATCTCTCAATATTACGTGAAAATCTTGTTCAAAAGGAGCCCAATTTCACCTTTGCATTAGTGTACAATTATATTAGTGTTAAACCCAATTCTTAATAAAACTATATAAACAAATCTATCTAATCTTAATTGTTGGACCATAGGTAAGGTTTTCATAAAACTTTCATAACCCTTTATAATTTTCTGATAAAGAACAGATCAATGTTCCAAGAAAACCCTGTTTATTCAACACTCGGGCTTAGATTCTGGCTCGAATCAGTGTGCTTTTATTTTAATGTTCAATTGATGGAAAAACTAAATAATACCCTTTTAATTATAGCCCACTTGCTCACACACAGTATTTTTAAAATAAGGTAAATATTTCACAAATTTTCTATAGCTTGCTTAAATCTTTAATTTTTTTGACTTAAAACAATTCTTAAGCTCTCTAAACTGGAGAAAGTTATCTTATAAAAATTACATTTCTATGTCATTATCAAAAACACATAACTTTTATTTTTAGTGTAAGCAATTTTAATTATGTACCAGGTGCAGAGCCTAGGACATGAGACAGAACTGTAAATGAATGTCTGATTCTTTCCAGCATAGCTAGGTATGTCCCCAGGCCTTACCTAGAATCCAATGGCTGTAAAGCAGGCAAGTTGAACAATAATAAAATGTCATAGCAGCAGTTTATAACCTTAAAGCATCTAGCAAGGCAGTATCTGCCTTGCCTAATTCAGACCTAATGTCTAAATTTTGAAGACTGTTATTTTATTAATAATATTAAAATAATTTTTATTTACCAAAGATTATTAGGGTCACATGAACTAAAAGGTATTAAATTTTCTATTTTTCTGACAAAATATTTGATTTAAGCACTTATTTATCTTTAGGCCAACTAATAAGAGTTCCTTTATATAATTTGGTAGTGAAACATCACACACACAAAACAGAAAACGTAGAGATAGAAGATTTTTCATTTGTCAGCCTTTAAGTTTCTCTTCCCCATTTTAGACCATTAGTCTCTTGATTACTTGTTCCCTGCTCTAAACAATTGTCAGCTAGACAACTCAAAATTTGCATTTCTAAAGGAGTAATTCTTGATGAAACAAGATAGATAATTCATACTTAACTCAAACTGAAGAAAAATTGTGTAAGTAAAAGTTGAGTTAAGATAGGCAGAAAAATAAGACACTCTTACATATGGAGAGTTCTTTAAAGTTGTAAATTAATTGGACTACTGGCTTTAGGGTAGAGCCTTTTAAGAAACAGGGGAAATAAAGCATGCAGTTTTTAGGGCCTAATTGGTGGGCACAACAAGAAGAGATAACAGATCCCCCCAAATCAAGCATCCCATTTTTTTCACTGAAACCTGGATCCCCCAAAAGAAGGGAACACTATAGGACCAGACAGTGTCACAGTTTTATTGTGCAGTTCCCTGCAAGGACATCCCCCTGAGGCTGGTGGGCAACCCAAGCCAGTCAGCCCATTCCATATTTAGTCATCCGTTCCATATATTTTAGGTGTCTAAGAGCACACTATTTTTATTTAAACACACACAGAAAGGAATATTATTCCGTAGTAATAATTATTCACAGTAAGCAACTGCCATCAACTACTTAAAAATTTATCTCTTATCTAGCTATTATACATCAAGGTTAAAATTTTCTTATAATGCAAAGTAATTTCTGGCCCCCCAAAAGTAAAAAAGTTTAGATACAAGAGGAAGTAGGAATAGACAAGGGTAAGAGGAGAATCAGACAGAATTCTGTTGACTAAAATGTCTTTTACAGAGGGAGAGCAGGGGCTTTAAAACAATATCTGTATACATATAGTCCAAATATCAGCCTTAATTAAGTAAATTTTTTATTAGAGCTCTTAAAAAATCAATTTTATTTTTTTATTACCAGATTTTAGCTGAGACAAACAGCCAATATTTCTGGCTTTTGAATTTTTTACTAACGGTAACCTCCCAGGTGAAATCAATAATCCTCAACTAAGGCTATGACTTAACCATGGATGCATGAGGTGTTTTCAAAGAGATAGTAAGTGGTTTTTACAAGATATAGAATCACCCCAATGGTCACTCAGAAAAAAGAAAATTCAAGATAGGAAATCAAGAAGCTGTCCATGAAGGGAAAAATAATTAATAAATGGAAAAAGTCCTACAGATATTAAATCAGAAGTGACCCACCTCCTAAACTTGGAATTGAACCCAGGCCACCACTGTGAAAAGGCAAAGCCTTAGCTACTGAGCTACAGCATGGGGCAATTGTCTTTTCCCAGAAGGAGTCTGTGGTGGTGATTTTGAGCTTGCAAAGGATTTTAACTGCTCAAGAGAAATCTTAAAGCTAACCATGACATGAACCCCCAAATTCCCACCCTCTGGATTGTGTAGAGCAAGAGAGAGTACCCCCACACGGTCACAAAGTCAAGTTTTTAAGACACAACATGAAAGAGAAACCTCATTTGGTTTTTGTTTCAGGGACCTCAGCAAAGTTTGTAGCTGAGCAGTCTTTAGGGCTGGCTGAAACAGCAGACTTATAAGGGTTATAGGCCTGTGTTCTATCTTGTGGTACAGAATGACACAGAAAGACAAAAAGATGACTCATACAAATCCTTTTTCCTATTAATCAAAACGTTGTAGAAGGGACAAACAGTGACTTTTACCATTCATTCAACTGGTTTGTACAGAGAGAGAGACCAGAAGCCTGAAGATATTCTTTCTCTGAAGCTTCCAGAAGAATGGAGTGGCTTTTGAGGACCCTGCATGCTGCACCATAGCTAGAGGGGTGTATTAGTCCGTTTTCACACTGCTGATAAAAACATATGTGAGACTGGGAAGAAAAAGAGGTTTAATTGGACTTACAGTTCCACATTCCTGGGGAGGTCTCAGAATCACGGTGGGAGGCAAAAGGCACTTCTTACATGGTGGCAGCAAGAGAAAATGAGGAATAAGCAAAAGCAGAAACCCCTGATAAACCCATCAGATCTCGTGAGACTTATTCACTATCATGAGAATAGCATGGGAAAGACCAGCCCCCATGATTCAATTACCTCCCTCTGGGTCCCTCCCACAATATGTGGGAATTCTGGAGATATAATTCAAGTTGAGATTTGGGTGGGAACACAGCCAAACCATATCAAGGGGACAAACCACATTACAAAAGAAAATCATCCTTTTCTGTTTTATGGAACCATAGGCAAAAGCCTTTCAATTTTACAAGATGCCACCCAATGGGCTATGTGGGGGAGCTGAATTAACTTTTCCTATTTTGGCTGGAGCAAAATACACGTGACAAAACACAGACACTAATCACCCTACTCAGTGCCCAAATATCAATCTGCAAGGCTCAAACTTGTCTTCGTTGGTCTCTGTTATATTTGATCCACTTAAGGTAGGCAGAGATGACCTCTGACCAGGAGTTTCAGTGGGTAGTCTCTGGGCAAGATGGAAGGGCAGAGAGTTATCCTTATGAGACCTGTTGAGCTCCAGCTAATGGTTCCTTCAGCTCTCACCAAATATGACTGGCCAGACAAATTAGGAGAGCCTGATGGATTGCTGGCAGCAATTCCGTCAGAGATCTTCTCTACGTATACAAATGCACACAATGAAGTAAATATGAACAGAAGGCCTTCCAAACCAGGATTCCAGACCAGATGACAAACCAGAAGAGTATGCTTCCAAACAGGTACCCTATTCTCTGTTTCTTTGGGGAGAAATCTTCCCAAAATGAGACTCTTCCTACAATCAAGGGAGAGATGAACAGTCCCCATAAGAGGGCCACAGAGCCAGACAGTCCCTATAATGGGGCTACATACAGTGCCTCTAGAGATATCAATAGACTCAGGGAAGGAAGAGGGTGTTGGCAGCACCTGGTATACTCACCAAATCAGGTTACAAGATGTCTTTGAGGAAATATTTCTCCATTACAATTAGATCCATGCACTATGGGTGGATAGCACTCTGCTGGTAGAGTTGGCACCAGGGGAGTACTTATTCCAAGAGAACTATGTGGCTGCTTGAGCTGGCCTCTGGATCTGTCACTGGTAAGGAGCTGCTGAACCATGGGCAGGTACCTTCAAGGGCTATCCCAGTGATTAGCCCCCAAACTTGTAACCACCGAAAGGGTTCTTCTTGCCTGCTGCCAACATGAAGCCAATTTACCAAAACAGGAGAATTACAATAAACAGTTCAATACCCATAGAGTTAGCTAAATTAGAGACCCTAGTTTTATGGTTACTCAAATAAACCTCCCTGAAAATTCAGATGTTAGATTTTTTTAAAAGATAGATTGGGGAGCAGGGGGCTATGGAATGAGGGATGTTGATTGGTTGGGTTGGGGATGGGATCACAGGCAGTTGGAGCTGTCCTCTTGTGCTGAGCTGGTTCCTGAGTGGGAGCCACAAGACCAGATGAGCCAGTTTACTGTTCTGGGTGGTGCCAGCTGATCCATCAGAATGCAGGGTCCAAAAAATACCTCAAATACCAACCTTAAGCTTTACAATAGTGATGTTATCTGTAGGAGCAATTGGGGAGGTAAGAAATCTGGTGCCCTCTGGCTGCATGGCTCTTGAGACATAATTTCTAATCTTGTGGCTAAATTTGTTGTTTTTCCAAAGGTGGTCTGGTTTCTAAGCAAAGAGGGGTTTGTGGTGGGGAGGGGCTGTTACTATCTTTGTTTCACTGTTAAACTACAAACTAAATTCCTCCCAAAATGAGTTTGGTGAAAAACCGAGAATGACCAGGCTTGGAGGTTAAAGATAAGATAGAGTTGGTTAGGTCACATCTCTTTCATTGTGATAATTTTCTCATTGTTATAATATTTGCAAGGGCAGTTTCAATACTATTATTATTGTCATCATACAGAGGAGAAAAATGAAGCCCAGAAATTAAGTAACCTGGTTGGGGTGGGGTGGGCAAAATTATGGCTCATGGAAAACAATCTTTAAAAAATAAATGGGAGAGAACAAAAAGATAAAAGTAATTGATTAAAAGTCAAATTATTAGGGGTCTGATATTTCACCCTTCTTGGAAGATAACAGGTTGATCATTTTGTCATAGTTTTATGGATGGTAGGAGACATAAGATTAATGGTTCAGAGACGAAGAACTTAATTATTTACAAGTTATTTACAGGCCAGCAAGCCATATGACCTTAATACTTATGTTGCCCTGACCCCTGTAGGGAAGGAAAAAGCTTTTCCCTGTACCCTCCTACATTCTATGGCTGAGGCCTATGAATTAAACTGGTAAGAGACATATTAAATAGATAATGATAAAAGACATATTAAATGGATAAAACTCTACAAATTTAATTATGTACATGTGCATGGGAATTCACAAAGAAATGACACTGAAGTAGGTGGCCAGAATTTGAGAGCTTATATTTTGTCTTAGGCCAAAGTAAAAAGAGTTTTGAGCTTCTATGGGGGAAAGAGGAGAATAGTTAAGGGAAGATGAGGGGAAAAATATAAGGTTGCTTAGGTTGATGGGATAAATTTAAAGAGTGGGCAAGTGACATTACATTGCCTCTTGTGATATAAAATAAAGACTACAAAACCACTTATGAAATAGTCTTGTAACATGTTTAATTTGAATGAAATCAACCATTTAGAATAAATTATTGGAATACAGGGAATAGAAAAGAAGTTTAAATAGCATTCAGAAGAAATAATTGGATAAGTCCAGGAACTGGGAGATTCTACCTGACAACTGGCCTGGATCTTTAAAAAATCTTGAAACAAGTTATGGTTCTTTGTAGAATAAAAGAGACCCAAGAGACATTAACAGTGCGTGAACCTAAATTGCATCCTGGAACAACAACAACAAAACTTCAAATATATTTTTGAAAAATTAGAGAAAAATAAATATGGACTGGATATTAAATATTAATATAAATAATAGTACTGTGTGACTATGTTGGAGATTACTTATTCTTGGGAATACACTTAAAGAAAGATGAAATAAAGATGGTAAAATAAAATATAGATTATGTCTATATGTAAATTAGTAAATAGAAATAGAGCAAAAAATAAATGGATAAAGCAAATGTGACAACATAATATTTATAATTCTAAGTGAAGACCATAGCCTGTTCATTGCTCTACTCTTTTAATTTTCCACAGGCTTAAAAGCTTTCATAATGAAAACTTTTGGGAACAACAGAGATCCAAAAAGTGGAAGCAGTAACATGAAAGGATCAGTAACAGACATTGAATTCATTTAAATACAGAACTAAGCAACGGTGTATATTATATATTTAAAATATCCTATAAAGGTTATATACTCTGAAAATGTAAAATATTTATATACGTTAACAAAAAGCAGGAGGGAATGGGGAGGTGACCAGAAATACAAATGTATGAATTTCATTATCTTTCATAGCGGAGAAAAAATACATAGTTTCAAATATTAAGAAATTGATAAAAAAGGCTAAATATTAAAAGCCCCAGAAGTAGCCACTGAAATGTTGAAAGTAGGCTATAAATTAACAAGTGGAAGGGAAATCCTCCTCAATGGATCCCCATAAAAAGACAGAAAAAATAAAATTAGGTGAAAAATACAGACCATAGTACATATGTATTGTATCAATCAATGAAAATGAAGAGGTTCACTGATTATTAGAAAAAAAGTAGATTCGATTAAAAAAATCCAACCATGTATTTTATACAGAGCTGTATATAAATAAAGTACCTCCAAAATCTTCAACAGTGATAATTGAGCACCCAGCACTGCAAGGTGACACAATGATGAAAAACAGAATTTGCACCCAGCCTCATGGATCTATAGTTTAATTAAAATTAGAGTTCAACAAAGTGAAGTAGCATAGAGTATGGTAAGGTGCAACCAAATCAAGCAAAGTAAAGATTGAATGTGAAAAGTAAGGCCAAGAATACACCAGGAAAACACAGAGACAAACGTCAGACAGGGTTGCCTTCAAAACAAAACATATTCAGCAAGGTAACAGAGGTCACCAAAAAGCTCTGCCATGAATCCCAATGTACAACAGTATAGCATGACATTCATAAAGCAAAAGCTGCCAAAATTTCAAAGAAATACAGCATGACAAATTAAAGAGTTGAAGAGTACTTATGGACATAATATATATATATATATATTCTACAGATGTTAATTCTTTCTCAATTAACCTATGAATTCAATATTGTCCTACATGACAACAGGGATAAAGAGAGGTTCTTACATTTTACTTTAGATTCTTCTTTTGCCTTGAATATTTACAGAATGAATAGATTACTACTATAATTCCAGATAAAGAATAAAATTAAAACAAACCAACAGAATCTTGAAGGACTTTTTAAGTGTTAACAAATGTCATAGCTAATAGCTAACAGCTAACACTTATGAAGTATTTACCATTTCCAGATTCTGTCCTAAGTGCCTTAAGTGGATGAATTTACCTAATGCAGAGGTATTACCAGTTCTTATATAGTAAATCACAAACTGTAAGAATGACTATTTTACCAAATTTTTATATCAACTCATAGCCTCATTTTTATGGGTGAGAAGTATTATATACAATCCTACATTCAGAATATCTTTATAGACTGTCATTGTGTTAATAAGTTATTTGAAGAAAACATTTTATGTTATTTTTTGTTATCATACTATCATGTCAGATTCCAACTTCACTGCAATTAGAAATATTTCTCTATCCTCTCCTTTTTGTCAAAAACTTTGTCAGGAATCTTAGAAATGAATAAATAGCCTACTTTAGGGGAATGTTGGAAAAATTCATGAGCTAGTTTCTTTGGTACCAGTAGAATTCCGTCGCCAAGAGACCACATGAGAATTAAAACTATATTTATAGATAAGTTGGAATCTGGGTATCTTATGGCTGTTTTCTTATGGTATTGACAATATGATCACAGTAAGATGCCTGGTGTGCTCTTTCATATCCAGTCATATCACTACAGTTTTCTCATCTAGCATTTTGGATAATGCATTTAGCTTCTTTTAGTTCCCTAAGGCTGCTGAATACTGCATGTAACAAACTGACAATTATGATGTACATGTGAACTGTCATGTCTTTACCTACATTAAGTACATGAATTTTGATTGGAGGATCTAGATCTGTGTTAAACCACCTATACCTATAGATAAATGAAATGATACATTTTAATATTAGCAGCAATAATCTTTTGTTGACAAGATTTTATTAAATAGATTAAATATTTTTCTAAACTTAAAAAGATAAAAGCAATACTAAGATATTTTGAGCACTTGCTTTGTATTGGGTATTTTCATGTGTAATTGTTCTACTAAACCTCTAAAATAGTATTGGCTAAATTTTGGTGAAATTCAATTTGTCTTTTAATCAAGGAGTTCTTGTGTTTCAAAATGCTTTGCTTCCCTCAGATATAATACAAAGAGCCTAGATTCTCTGTAAAGAGAAAATGGAAAATTGATGAAAACTACTCTCCCACTTTCCATTTGTAGTTTTTAGCTCGCAAATTATTCTTCTACTTCCCCACTTGGTGGTTGTTATCCTCCATATGTATTTCTTTCTGTTATATTTAATAAATAAATATTTGGATAAATTTTTACCATTTAATTAATAAGTATGGTCTTTCAGTGACCAAATCCAATTCTCTCTGATCACTAACAATGTCAGTTTTTCTTTCATGAGAAACAGTGAGTAGCTGGCAAATTGAAAATAATGGTGGCCTCAATCATTCCAATGGCTTCTCCTAGCACTGAGTACAAACCAGTTCACCTGAGCAAGTGGAAGCTTTTGTGACAATTGCCATTGTTTCTTTTCGTCATATTCCTTTCATACTACTGCCCTCTATCTGATGACAGATAGAAAAACTCAAGAATGTCTGCCACAGTATAATGTAGCAACAGACACCAGCTCTTATTCACTTCCCCACTGAAAACGTGATTTGCCTTTCATTCATTCAACACATCTTTATATACGATTTATTGAGTCCTTCTTATCATCAGCATATTATACTAGCTATTACAGGGAGAAGGATATAAAAAGGGACCTGATAGCTCATTGAGAAGGAAGAAGCAAACCTAATACATACAATAGAATAAAAAGAAAGATTATTTTGTTTTATAAAAGCTGGTCACAATAGAGTGCAATAAACCCTCAACAGAGGAATGTACATTGAGTTGTCATAATGGGAATATAATGAATAATTAATTCTGACAGGGGCAGTGGGGAAAGACTCTATGATGGAATTGAGTCTTGGCAGATAAGGATTTCAATAGTATTTCACATTTAGGGATCACTAGGGACACAGACATATGATTCTGAGAATATTAGAAAAATTATGAGTAGTTGGGCATGATGTCAGGTACAGTAGGTGGAGGAGTGTAGCTAATAAGGATGCTAGAAAGGTAGTTTGCAGCCAGATGATGAAGTGCCTTGAGTGCTGTGTAAAGAAATGTAAAGCTGAAAGGGGGATATTGTTCTTGAGGAAAAGATGTGGACAACAGAGTTCCAACAAATGCCTACTTAGCCTAGTACAATTGTAACTGTGGGGAAATAATATGTGAACATTATTAGATTTTTTTAATTGTAAGAAAAACAGAATGTGGACGTTTTGAGGCCAGCAGACACTGTTGATGTCCATCCTATATTCACACATGATGACTTTAACGGCCCATGTCTCAGTGCTTCTCTGCCTAACAGCTTTAGCTAGTGCTATAAGAATTTATGTGTCCATGCACGGGGCAGCCTGGAAATGAGAGAATTAATGCTCACAGGGGCAAATTTCAGGAAGTAAGAGGAAGGAACTGGTGTATAAATATTTCAGCTTTCCCATTCATTGAGAGAACATTCTTAGGCAGATTCTTAATGGATTCTCAGACAGTCCCCAGTGGATTGAAACTCAGTTGCACATCATGGTACTCCACTCATTAATGTAAAATGTATTGGGTTTTCTACCTTCTCTGTTTCTTTTTCCCATTCCTTTCCTCATGCTTCCTGAGATAATTTCCAAATAACCTACGTGCACCCAGGCCTCATGTCTCGGTGTTTACATTTGCGATAACCAAAATTAAGATAGTTTGTATTAGAAGTTGCCCTAGAGAGCACACTTTCAGCATGGAATCCTGGAAATGGATCAAGAGCCCGTCAGATGACAAGGAATCCTTTGCGGGTGAGTGAGGTGGCTTGCAGTAATACTATGATTTCTAAGCCTCCTCACTTCTTGGTGGATTGGGATGATGTACAAGTGGAAGGAAAAGCACTGATTCAGGCAATATCTAGAATATGGGAAAATAGAGGAGCCATGGTTTTTTGTAGATTATGGAATTGGGGAGGACTTTTTCATACATATTCTGGAAAACCTGAGGAAAGAGAATGGCACGCTCAGGCTGGTCAACTATTTACTGATTGAAGGCTGTGATTACAGAAGATCCTGATGGTGGAAGATCCACCAGTTCCTTCCTCTTACTTCTTGAAATTTGCCCCTGGGGGCGTAAATTCTCTCATTTCCAGGCTTCCCTGTGCATGGACACATACATTCTTACAGCACTAGATAAAGCTCTTAGGCAGAGAAGCACTGAGACATGGGCCCTTTAAGTCAGCATGTGTATGAATATAGGATGGACATCAACAGTGTCTGCTGACCTTAAAACTTCCACATTCTGTTTTTCCTACAATTAAAAAAAATCATATTTAAGTTTTAAAATTTGCTGCCACATTGAAAAAATTCCTATTTCTCTCCCTATGTTTCTCTCGTTGATGCACTGGTGCAATGCATGGATGCCACAGAGTGGATTATATTCTCTATGATGATGCAGAGATGGGTCGAATTAGTGAGGATTTTAGGGGGCCCAATGATCTGAGGCATGCTAGGGGAGCTCCCTAAGGCAGGAGTGTCAAATATTTTGGCTTCCCTGGGTCACATTGGAAGAAGAAGTATTGTCTTGGGCCACATGTGAAATACACTAACACTAACGATAGCTGTTGAGCTAAAAAAAAACAAAAAATGAAAAACAAAAAAACCCAAAATCACACTAGTAAACCTCATAATATTTTAAGAAAGTTTACGAGTTGTGTTGGGCCACCTTAAAAGCCATCCTGAATCACATCAGGCCATGAGTTGGACAAGCTTGCCCTATGGAAAAAAACAAGTTGTTTCACTTTGAACCTTCTACCACCTAAAAATAAGTGCACTTTTTTGTTAGATTCTTTGTGTTTTTTGAGGAATACTTCAACCCATTTATCAAGTGACTTAGAGTGTTGACAATTTTGAGAGGGATCTAGAGGTTGAGAGGGGTCTGCAGCAGGTAACAGAGTAAGGCCATACCTTATGCAGAAGAGAAACAGCTTTTGATTTGAAAAGCATCTCTGCTTTGCTCTTGGGAGTTAGTAACAAATGAGAACTGGATCATTGGGCATGAAGCTGCTTTGAGAACAGAGCTGCCTATCATGAGCCGGGATTTGTCAGATCCACCATGGTCATAAGTTGGGTGGGTATAATAGCAGCCCATCATGTGCTTTATCATACTGCATTTGAGGTTAGGTCTGACTAGACCCACAGCACATGATTCAGGTAGATGAACAACAGCCAGGTACATGAACAAGTGGATCGGTCCTTTATGTCACCTAACTCTGTCAATGCCTCTCTCTCATCTAATAACTATTTATCCATGAGGGTCCGCTGTAGCCAGCCACGTAGGAAGAAATCCAGGCCTGGTCTTTGGATGGGTCTGCTCGATATTCTGATATGAGCTGAAAAAGTCGGCTACTGTTGTCATAAAGCCTCCTCTGTCCTAATGACCACCTGGGATAATTTCCAAATAAACTATGCACACTCAGTTGAGTAAAAGTACTCAGCTGTTGGTCAGGGCTGAGAACAAGATAGGAAGATTACAGATAAGATAATGTGGGGAAAAGATGTGTGGATGGACCTTGAGAAGCTGGCTCCAAGTGTTTAGTGTATAGATGCCCCCAGAAGCCTGCACTGCAGATGAGTGTAGTTTGATGATCATTTTGACAGTATGACGATTCTGTTCTTGTTCACTCCATTTTTTTTTTATTGCACTGTGGGCCCATGAAAAGAAATATGATGAGAACAGAGGCTCAATCTGAGCTTCCTAGCATGGCCTGCCATTGCCACCACTAAAACTTAAATCTAGAGTCTCACAAGTGTTGTAGTATGTGCAGAATTGATTTACCTATGGAGTTTAAAATCTGGCCTCCTGATTTGTGGATCTAGTTGAGAAGCAGAAGAAAAATAGCAAAATGTTCTTCTGCTTAATGCCTAAGAGTCTTGCATGCTAGAAGAATTTTTTTCCTGTAGGCAACTTTTACCTCATCTGAGCCTATATACAGAGATCCATATTCCTATATTTTAAGGTCCTATTTAAGTGAGCTTTGAGCATTTAAAATAACCACCCCCTTTTGGATAAAGTTGACCCAACAAAACAAATTCTTATATTGTTCATACTCACAAAGTCAAAGGCTAATAAAAGCCATGTGGACTAGAGTATAAACCAGCTGTGAAATGTAATATAGTGTGTTGCAAGCAACCATGTTTGAAAACTTTTATGGTCCTGCTTGCTAAAACTCAGAACCTAAAGTCATATATCCTGGCCTCATCAATTAATCTTCACAGACGTTACTTTGTTTTTCACCTACCAGTGTTTGTATACAATTAGCAAATTTCCTAGAGCAAAACATCAGATATTCAAGTTTTATCCTTTCAATAATATCAATAGTATCCCATTATTTGAATATAATTAAAAGATAAACAGGAAAGATGAAATCTCTAGATTTATTACTGCAGAAGTTAGTTTAGACGGTTTGACTGAATTCTTTGGGTTTCTAATACTTCACCAATGAATTGGACAGACATTGCAGGGATAGCAACCTTTGCCTGTAAGACTGAGGAGAGAGACCTTAGTATATGGTCTCACCAAAAATGAGTACTGATAAGGGAGAGCCAAGAAATGGCTGAGATCTGCAAGACCGATCAGATAAATTATTCCTTCTCCCCTAGAGACAATTGGATAAAGGGCAAAGATTGGTCAAAAGTGTTCTTCTAGACAAGCAACTTCACATGGCAATATGAGGGCTAGGCTTCCATTGTAATACAGACCACTATTTTTAACCAAAGTACTCTATAGAGGTTATTATACCTGTGCTCTTTACCAATGATTGGTCACCTACTCGAAGAGGAATTGTTTATTAGCATTGCCATTCAGTCAAAGGGAAACTAAAAGCATTTGGTAAGACTTAAGAAGAGTAGATGACTCGCTTTTGCTTTATTTTGTAATCCATGCTATTTATTTTAATTTGGCATGTAAAATTAATGTGAAAGCATTAACTTAGGAAATAAATGATCTGAGCCACCTACTCTACAAATGCTTAATTCACTTAATGCTTCTTCTTCCCCCAGTCTAATTTTCCTTATATCTGAAATGAGAATACATCCTCTGCCTGTCAGCTATCTATTTTGAAAATTCAATTAAATAACATCTATAAAACAATGTTATAAATAATAAAGAATTAAATATAAATTGTGAATGGCAATGGTACATATTTGATACTCGATACTTGTTTGATCTAAATACACATGACTGGATAAATATGAAAACTAAGGTCATTACTAATAGTATTCATAATTTCTGGGACAAATTATACTTGGAATGTGTTTTAGTAATTTCTCTTATATTTTAAAAAAAGCAAAAATCATCAGAAATCCCATCATACAGAGCTAAGCAATGTTAATGTAGTTTCCTAGAAAAGCCACAGTAGATCTTCAATAAATATTAGTTAAGAGAATAGTTGAATAAATAAATTTAAATATTTAATATACCCAGACTTTTTAAGCATGTCTATTGACTTATTTACAATGTTTCTATAAACACCAGTGTCTACTTCTAAACTTTCTACTGTGCTCCACTGATCAACTTTATTATTCCTATTCCAATACACCACAGTTTTGACTATATATCTCTCAGTTGTTGGAGGATTTGCCCCATTTGGAAGGATCATAACAAATTCCCACAGCCTAGAACATGATTGGTATTTCCATTTGTTTAGATGATTTAAAAATGATGTCTTAATTTGTTTTTGTTAGGCCTGTGCTTTTATTTACTTATCTCTCAATATTTTACAATGTCTAAGCTACATATAATTTCTTTTTACATCCTCTTTCTGAAATGTTTAGAATACTTATAGTTTATAGACAAAGAAATTGGTGCAAAAAGAAGGCAGACCTGGACCCTGCCTGTGAGTCCTCTATGAAATAGACCCATTTAGTTATTAGAACTGAACCTCTTCTATTATTATTGACTAACTAATTACCATTCATCTGATCTACATTTAAGGCCTCCCCAGGAACATCTTCCAGGTTTTGTCTCATCCATTCACACCTGTTTTCGCTTTCTCCTGACCTTCTTATAAGCTGTTCTATGTACCTAGAAGTTCTTCCTTCCTTCCTTGCCTGCTTAATATCCCTTAGATCTCTGATAATTTGCCACTTCCTCAGGGAAATGTCTCTTGTCTTCTCCAGTAATGCCAGTTCCTATGATTAGACATGCTTTTAGCTCCCTGTACCTCTCTCTCTTAACACTTCTCAGAATTGCAGTTGACATTTTTTGAAATTATTTGATAAGTGCCACCACATGACTTTAAGTTCACTAAAGTAGGAAATGTGCCTGGTTGTTACTGAATATCCTGTTTGCAGCACCTAGTTTAGCATCTGGCTTAGCAGATGTTTTCAATTAATATTCATTGACCAAAAAGACTGGGTGCTAAACATTAGATACACCCCATTAAAATATAAAGTGGAATCCAGCCTCTAGCAAAATTTCTATTTTGTAGATCAATATCTTCCTCCTGTTTGGCATTCTCAAAGATACTCTGTCCCCTCAATAATGTCTATAAATAAAGATCCAGGTGAATTAGAACTACATAGAATTTTTGGAAAATAGGCAAATACAAAACTATTTAACATGATGTAAACTCTTATCTGAATGCCACCTATTAGGAAACCAATGCTGCTCAAAAACAGAGTGCTGACTAACTTTTAAGAGTGGCAAATTCAGCAATGCTCTTTAATGAGCCAGGAATTGCTAGCAATAAGCCCTCTTTGGCCTGCCTTGACCCACAATGCATTAAGTTTGTTTTTCATTTTTATTATTTCCTACTTAGAAAGCTGTAATAATTTAATAAATAATCTGATTATATGCTGTATAAAGATCGATTCATTTAAAATTCTGCTAATTACTTGTCATTCATTTGGAGAACATTGGTAAAAGTCTGCTAATTTTAAAGAAATGACAGTGTCTTCCAAATCCCTATGGGATTGCTCTTTAAAAGATTGTTTACAAATACAATTCTTTTTTCAATTGATCATCTTTAGCTAGCAAATCTGAGTGACAGCAAGATCTGCCAGTTTCCTCAAATCTTTTTTTGTTTTTTGTTTGTATTTTTCCCCAAAACAGAGCTCTTAGTGATATTATATAATGTGTTTCTGGAATAGCTGTCTAATGAAAATTGGCTTTGGAGAAATGCTTAGGTTTATTTCCCTCAAAACTCTCTATTTTAATAGTATCACATTGCAATGGAGCTTTAGTATTATGAAACATTTCAGGAAGTATCTTTAAAATAGTTGATGCTGGTTGCTTGTCAAATGAATATCTATTGGCATTGCCATAGCAAATGTCTACCGTATACAGTGTGAAAACTTTGAAGTTACGGAATTCTTTTTTTTTTTTTTTTTTTTTACACGGTCTTGCTCTTGTCACCCAGGCTGGAGTACAATGGCATGATCTCAGCTCACTGCAACTTCCACCTCCCAGGTTCAAGCGATTCTCCTGCCGCAGCCTCCCAAGTAGCTGGGATTACAGGCAGCTGCCACCATATCCGGCTAATTTTTTTTGTATTTTTAGTAGAGATAGGGTTTCACCATGTGGGCCAGGCTGGTCTCAAACTCCTGACTTCAGGTGATCTGTCAGCCTTGCCCTCCCAAAGAACTTATGGAATTCTTATGTGCATTTCTATTTCAAAAATTTTAAGTTTTGTTTCCAAATAACTACAAATGTCTTGTCATTAGTAAGAATGTGAACTCTGGGCTTTCTATATATTTGCTTTTCTAAAAAAGAGAAAACAACTTAAAACACCAAGTATTTTGACTATGAGCAGCTATAAAAAAATCCATTTTACATAATGGACCAAGACTAAAAGGGAATAAATCACTTCCACTATAATTCAATTTAACACTCTGTGCCTGTAGCAAAAAAGAAATTCATTTGCCAATTTTTTCACCACAAGAAAGGAAAGGCAATATTTAACATATATTGTGGACTGACTATGTGCTAGAAATTCTGCTATAGAGCCTATAAAATTTTTACATACCAGTCTTGATAATAGAAACACAAATCAATTAGAATGTAGTAAAAATAAAAATTGATTTTCAGTTTAAGGACTTTTTATTTTGAAATGTACCTTAAGGAATATTATGCTTTTTCATACTGCAATAATATAAAGGGTTATACTCTATTTACAAACTTAACCCAATAATCTAGTCATATTCTGCAAAATGCTATATCTCATATATTTTCAACACTTTAGGAAACTTAGTCAAAAGAATATGATTTCATATTTGTTGATTAATAGGGATAACAATACATAAATTTTGATTTTGGAACCAGGATGTAATAATAATATGCATATACCAGTCTCAAGTAAATACATTTGACACAGAATGTTTAAATAATTCTTGTGGACATTAAAATAGCACATGCAAGGTAAGAATCATGATGAACTATGGATCCATTTCATGACTTTTAGAAATATGTTTTTTTAAAATGGGTAGAATTGTATCCCACAAAAAGATATGCTGAAATCTAATTCCTGGTACTTATGAATGTAACCTTCTTTAGAAATGGGGTCTTTGCAAATATAATCAAGATGGAGTAATATTCAAATAGTATGGTCTCTAATCCAATATGACTGGTGTTCTTATGAGAAGAAAAGAGACTTGGTTGGGGGAGGGTTGTGATGATGGAGGCAGAGATTGGAGTGCTGTAGTTTCAAGTCAAGGAAGGCCAAGGATTCCTGGTAAGCCACCAAAAACTGAGAAGAGGCAAGAAAGGATTCTCCCTTACAGATTTCAAAGGGAGCATGGTCTTGCTGAAAACTTGATTTTGGACAACCAGCCTCCAGACCGATGGACAATAGATTGTTGTTGCCTTTATAAAAGGCGTCTAGCATGATGCTTTATCACAACAGCCCTAGAAAACTAGCACATGGTTAAAAGGTAAAAGATGCCTGCATAATATTTTGGAGTATCATCTCTAGGAAAATTTGATTTTATGGTATGATTCTCCTACCTGAAAGAAACTGCATGGCTTGTGTTACTATATTTTAGATTATAATAAAGTCATATTAATTCAATTTTTAAAAATTTATTCACACTTTTTGAGATATCTTCAGGCATCCTACCAGTAATCCAAGCTACTGAACATTTGCAGGTTCTGAATTTGCCATGATGTCACATTTTTCACATGCTGTGTCCTCTTTAATTCTGGAAAATTCTCACCATTCTTTGAGTATCACTTTTTACATAAGCTCTTCATTGTCACAGAAATATTTCATAATGAACGATGACAAAGCATGTGTGGCATACCACAATAAACATGTTTATTTAGATCATGAGCTGTGAGGTTCATCTGGTCGGGGCTGAGCTTGACTTATTTGGGCTGGGCCGCTGGGGCATTTGTGATCAGCTGTGGGTTGTCTTGGTATCTTTCTGTATCTCTGCTAGGTTTACTCACATGTCTAGGAGTCAGCATTCTGCCAGATAATGTAGGATGACCTTGGGATGATGGGTGACTTGGCTTTGTGTCATACATCCCTCATTTCCCAGTAGGCTGGCTTGGCTCATTCATCTGTCCATCACAGAGCCCACAGGAGATAAACAAAGTGTAAGCCTTCTTTTCCAGTCTTTGCTTGTGTCACATCTGCTAAACCCATTGGTTAAATTAAACCACATGGCTTAACTCAGAAACAAGACATAGGAAAATATATTCAACCCCTTTATGAAAGGAGTAGCAAAGTCAAATGTGGAGTCTAGATACAGGGAGAATTGGGGCAATTAGTACAATTGATTCGCCACTCTATTCTTTGTATTTGTTCCTCATAGAACCCCTTTTGGATGAATAATTAACTTTCTTATTTTAATAATGCTATAATATTTCCTAAGTTATTGTCTTTCTTTTTTTTCGTTTTTTAATATATTTTTTTGAGATGGAGTCTTGCTCTGTCACCCAGGCTGGAGTGTAGTGGCATGATCTCGGCTCACTGCAACCTCTACCTCCACCCACTGAGAACCTCCACCTCCACCCACTGATTGATTTTTCTGCCCTAGTCAGTCTCCCAAGTAGCTGGGACTACAGGTGCGTGCCATCACGCCTGACTAATTTTTGTATTTTTAGTAGAGATGGAGTTTTGCCATGTTGGTCACACAGGTCTCGAACTCCTGACCTCAGGTGATCCACCCGCCTTGGCATCCCAAAGTGCTGGGATTACAGGCATGAGCCACCACACCCGGCCAAGTTATTGTCTTTCTGTAATGCATAGCTGATGATTTCCATACTCTTCTACTTCACTAATTTTCTTTTCATAGATGTCTAAACTATAACTGAATTCATTCACCAAGTTTTGTTTACATTGGCTATAAATATTTCTTTCTA
Organism: Pan troglodytes; assembly: GCF_028858775.2. NCBI lineage: Eukaryota > Metazoa > Chordata > Mammalia > Primates > Hominidae > Pan > Pan troglodytes. The sequence continues at coordinate 99,654,027 of NC_072405.2, read as the reverse complement.
GAATTTATACTAGTTTCTTTTACAAATATGTCATTTTTTAAAGCACCGGATCCTCTTTTATTAGATATTTTGCTTCTTTATCTCTTTAAGTCCTGTAAATAAACTTATTTCATACCTCTTTATGGTTGGTTGTTATTATGTTTTGTTTTGATATTATTTACCCTGAATGAGTTTATATGTATTTGTTTATTTACCGGAGAGCTCACCTTTAGTAGGGATTACTATTATGTGTACCCTAGATTATAGGAGTAAGCCTCCTAATCCGTTCTGCCTTGGTTTCTCATTGTTTCTGCAGAAATCCCTGCCATATTTCTGGTTTTAGATTTGTGTTTATACTAGTTTTCTAGGCTAATCTTTGCATATAAGAAAATAGAATTTAGGACATTAGCCAGGTGTAGTGTAATCTCAGCACCTTGGGAAGCTAAGGTGGGATGATCACTTGTGGCCAGGAGTTCAAGCCCATCCTGGTCAACATAAAAAAGACTATGTTTTTACAAAAAATGTTAAAAATTAGCTTGGAATGATGGTGCATGCCTGTGGTCTCAGTTACTCTTGAGGCTGAAGTGAAAGACTCTCTTGGGTCCAGGAGCTTGAGGCTGCACTGAGCCATGATCACACCACTGTACTCCAACCTGGATGACAGAGTGAGAATCTGTTTCTAAAAAAAAAGGAAAAAAAGAAAAAGAAATCAGGATGCCACATCTTAACTGGCATCCTATAATAGATTTGCTTAATAAACGTTATTGAAGGACACTTTTCAGCATTGAAATTCACAGGTTTTAAAATGTATATGCCCTGGTAACCACTACCCTAAAGAAGATAAAGAATTTTTCCACCTCCAAAAGTTTGTATTCAATCTTGCCACCCTAAACTCTCACAACAAATAACCACTAATCTAATTTTTATTAGTGTATAGCAGTTTTACCAGTTTTAGGACTTCATATAAATAGAGAAACATATAGTACACAATTGTACAGTATATATTCTTTTGTTCCTCTCTTTCTGTGGGGGTGGTTCAGAATAATGTCTGTGGAATCCATTCATGTTATTGTGTGTGTCATTAGTTACTTGCCATGAACATTCTGTACAAATCCTTTTATGGACATATGCTATTTCCTTTAGGTAAATACTTAAAGTGGAATTGCTGGGTATTATGTTAAGTATATGTTTATCTTTACTAGGAGTTGCTGAACTGTTTTCCAGAGTGGTTTTAATATCTTTAATACTCCAACCGGCAATATATGAGAGTCCAGTTGCTCCCCAGCTCATCAACACTTGGAATTATCTATTTAATATATATGCATGCTTGGGTATGTGTTCTTGGAGATGTACTTTGCAATTCTCTGATGACTAATGCTGTTAAGAATCTTTTATATATTTATTGGCCATTTATATGTCGTCTTTGGTAAAGATTTTATTCAAATTATTTCCAGACTTCTATTTTTATTTTTTAATGTTTTAATTCAACTTTTATTTTAGATTCAGGGGGTACATGTGCAGATTTGTTACATGGGTATATTGCATCCATTAGTGAACATAGTACCTAGTAGGTAGTTTTTCAACCCATTTTCTCCTCTCTACCTCCCCTCTCTAGTTGTCCCCACTGTCTATTGTTACTATGTTTATGTCTATGACTACTTAATGTTTAGCTCCCACTTATAAGTGAGAACATGTAGTATTTAGTTTTCTGTTTTTGTGTTAATTCACTTAGGACTATGGCCTCTAGCTCCATCCATGTTGCTGCAAATGATATAATGTGTCAGAAAACTAACAAAGGAACTGTGGACTTAAACTTGACACTTGACCACTTAAATTAAATGCTTGGCCAAAGGTTTTTATGGCTGTTTAGTATGCCATGGTGTTAATGTACCAGATTTTCTTTATCCAATATGCCATTGATGGGCACCTGGGTTGATTCCATGACTTTGCTATCATGAATAGCATGGTAATGAACATATGAGTACATGTGTCTTTTTGGTATGATCTATTTTCCTTTAGGCATATACCTAGTATTGAGATTGCTGAGTCAAATGGTGGTTCTAAGTTCCTTGAGAAATCTCCAAACTGCTTTCCACAGTGGCTGAACTAATTTACATTGCCACCAACAGTGTATAAGCATTCCCTTTTCTCACAGCCTCACCAGCATCTGTTGTTTTTTCACTATTTAGTAATAGCCATTTTGACTGTTGTGAGATGCTATCTAATCTTGGTTTTGATTTGAATGGCTCTGATAATTAGTGATGATGATTATTTTTTCATGTTTGTTGGCCACTTGTATGTTGTCATCTTTGAGAATTGTCTGTTCATGCCCTTTGCCCATTTTTTAAATGGGGTTGTTTTTTGCTTGTTGATTTGTTTAAGTTCCTTATGGATTATGGATATTAGACCTTTCTCAGATACATAGTTTGCAAATATTTTCTCCAATTTTATAGGTAGTTTCTTAACTCTATTGATAGTTTCTTTTGCTGTGCAGAAGCTCTTTAGTTTAATTAGGTCCCACTTGTCAATTTTTTAGATTCACAAAACAAGTTCCTCTTGGCATATGAAAAGACTTAGACAGCTACACAATAATAGTGGGAGAATTCAATATCCCAGTGAGCATGAGACAGATCATTGAAGCAGAAAACTAACAAAGAAACTCTGGACTGAAACTCAACAGTTGATTAATTGGACCTAATAGACATCTACACAACATCCCAGCTAACAACCGCAGCATATATATTTTTCTCATATGCAGATGGAACATATTCTAAGATCAACCACATATTGTCTCATGAAGCAAGTTTCGATAAATTCAAAAAAATTAAAATCATACCAAGAACACTCTTAATCAATACCACAAAGATTTTTCAAAGCCATACAAATCCATACAAATTAAACTACGTGCTCCTGATTACTCCTGAGTGAACATCAAAATTAAGACAGAAATTTAAAAACATTTTAAATTAATAAAAACAAGGACACAACAAAATCCCTGGGATGCAACTAAAGCAGTGTTAAGAGGAAAGTTTACAGCACTAAATACCTTCATCAAGAAGTTAGAAAGATCTCAAATTAACAATCCAATTTTGCACCTAAAGGACCTGGAAAACAAAGAACAAACCAACCCCAAAGCCAGCAGAAGAAAAGAAATAACTAAAATTAGAGAAGAACTGAATGAAATTGACATGCAGAAATCCACACAAATATTGATTAAATCGATAGTTGGTTATTTGAAGAAATTAACAAGATGATAGACTGGTAGCTAGATTAGCAAGGAAAAAAAGAGAAGATCCAAGTAAGTACAATCAGAAATGACAAGGATGACATTACAACTGATCCCGAAGATGTACAAAAGATTCTTAGAAAATACTATTTGACAGCTCTGTGCACAGAAATTAGAAAATCTAGAGGAAGTGGATACATCCCTGGAAACACACAATCTCCCAATATTGAATTGGAAAGACATTGACACCCTGATTTGATCAATATCAAGCTCTGAAAATGAATCAGTCATAAAAATTCTAACAATCAAACCAAACCAAACCAAGCCGAACAAACAAACAAAAAACAAACAAAAAAAGACCTGGACCACATAGATTCACAGCAGAATTCTACCAGATATACATAGAAGAACTGTTATCAATCCTACTGAAACTATTTTTAAAAAAATGAGAAGGAAGTCCTCCTCTGTAAGTCATTCTACGAGGTCAGTATCAGCCTAACACCAAAATCTGGCAGAGATACCACAGCAGAAAACTAGACTATTGGGTTGGTCATCTTTTTATTGAATTGTAGGAGTTCTTAATGTATTCTAGATACAGTTCTTTTTCAGCTGTACATATTATAAATAATTTTTCTCATTCTCTAGTTACCTTTTTATTTATGTAATGTTATCATTTAAAGCAATGAAGTGCTAATTTTGCTGAAGTTTAATTTTATCAATTTTTAAAAATTTTTTATTTTTTTATTATACTTTAAGTTTTAGGGTACATGTGCACAATGTGCAGGTTAGTTACGTATGTATACATGTGCCATGTTGGTGGGCTGCACGCATCAACTCATCATTTAACATTAGGTATATCTCCCAGTGCCATCCCTCTCCCCTCCCCCCACCCCACAACAGACCCTGGTGTGTGATGCTGCCCACTCTGTGTCTGTGTGTTCTCATTGTTCAATTCCCACCTATGAGTGAGAACATGCGGTGTTTGGTTTTTTGTCCTTGTGATAGTTTGCTGAGAATGATGGTTTCTAGCTTCATCCATGTCCCTACAAAGGACATGAACTCATCATGGAATGGAAGTTGAGCCCACTCTTCTGAAGTTGTAATTATGTCCAGTATTTACTGTCTCAGGTTAATATTGGTTTGCAAGCCAGAAAACAAGGTAAGCCAGAGGATGGGATTAAATAATTTCTACTCTAGAGTAAGGGGTGCAGAGATAGGAATATCTTGAATTGTGTTTGTTTTCAACCTGAAAATATTCATGAAAATAAAGAGACAGTGAAGTTTTAGCCTCACTATTGTAATGTCATTTTTCACAAAATACTATTAAAAAGTTTATTACAGGCTAGACACAGTGGCTCATGCCTGTAATCCCTGCACTTTTGGAGGCTGAGGTGGGCAGATCACTTGGGGTCAGCAGTTCAAAACCAGTCTGGATAGCATGGTGAAACCCTTTCTATACTAAAAATACAAAAATTAGTTGGGTGTGGTGGCACACACCTGTAATCTCAGCTACTTGGAAGGCGGAGGCAGGAGTGTAGCTTGAGCCTGGGAAGTGGAGGCTATAGTGAGCTGATATTGTCACTGCACTCCAGGCTGGGTGACAGTGAGAACCCGCCTTAAAAAAAAAAAGTTTATTACATTCTCTGTCAGATTGAGAAATTATTATCTGGCTATTTACTTGCTGTATAGTTTTACTATTATTATGGATAACAAAGGAAATTGAAATGCTATTGGAAGAAGGGAAAGGGATTAATAGCCACTCACACTGAGTAATTACTGCTAATTTTTTTTTAAGTTTTTTTTAATACTTTAAGTTTTAGGGTACATGTGCACAACGTGCAGTTTTGTTATATATATACATGTGCCATGTTGGTGTGCTGCACCCATTAACTCGTCATTTAACATTAGGTATATCTCCCAGTGCTATCCCTCCCCACTCCCCCCACCCCACAACAGCCCCAGCTGTGTGATGTTCCCCTTCCTGTATCCATGTGTTCTCATTGTTCAATTCCCACCTATGAGTGAGAACATGTGGTGTTTGGTTTTTTGTCCTTGTGATAGTTTGCTGAGAATGATGGTTTCCAGCGTCATCCATGTCCCTACAAAGGACATGAACTCATCATTTTTTATGGCTGCATACGATTCCACGGTGTATATGTGCCACATTTTCTTAATCCAGTCTATCATTGTTGGACATTTGGGTTGGTTCCAAGTCTTTGCCATTGTGAATAGTGCTGCAATAAACATAAGTGTGCATGTGTCTTTATAGCAGCATGATTTATAATCTTTGCGGTATATACCCAGTAATGGGATGGCTGGGTCAAATGGTATTTCTAGATCTAGATACCTGAGGAATCGCCACACTGACTTCCACAATGGTTGAACTAGTTTACAGTCCCACCAACAGTGTAACAGTGTTCCTATTTCTCCACATCCTCTCCAGCACCTGTTGTTTCCTGACTTTTTAATTATCTCCATTCTAACTGGTGTGAGATGGTATCTCATGGTGATTTTGATTTGCATTTCTCTGATGGGCAGTGATGATGAGCATTTTTTCATATGTCTGTTGGCTGCATAAATGTCTTCTTTTGAGAAGCATCAGTTTATATCATTCACCCACTTTTTGATGGGGTTGTTTTTTTTTATTGTAAATTTGTTGGAGTTCATTGTAATTCTGGATATTAGCCCTATGTCAGATGAGTAGATTGCAAAAATTTTCTCCCATTCTGTAGGTTGCCTGTTCACTCTAATGGTAGTTTCTTTTGCTGTGCAGAAGCTCTTTAGTTTAATTAGATCCCATTTGTCAATTTTGGCTTTTGTTGCCATTGCTTTTTGTGTCTTAGACATGAAGTCCTTGCCCATGCCTATGTCCTGAATGGTATTGCCTAGGTTTTCTTCTAGGATTTTATGGTTTCAGGTCTAACATTTAAGTCTTTAATCCATCTTGAATTAATTTTTGTATAAGGTGTAAGGAAGGGATCCAGTTTCAGCTGTTTACATATGGCTAGCCAGTTTTCCCAGCACCACTTATTAAATAGGGAATCCTTTCCCCATTGCTTGTTTTTGTCAGGTTTGTCAAAGATCAGATGGTTGTAGATATGTGGCATTATTTCTGAGGGCTCTGTTCTGTTCCATTGGTCTATATCTCTGTTTTATACCAGTACCATGCGGTTTTGGTTGCTGTAACCTTGTAGTATAGTTTGCAGTCAGGTAGCGTGACTGATGCCTCCAGCTTTGTTCTTTTGGCTTAGGATTGACTTGGTGATGCGGGCTCTTTTTTGGTTCCATATGAACTTTAAAGTAGTTTTTTCCAATTCTGTGAAGAAAGTCATTGGTAGCTTGATGGGGATGGCATTGAATCTATAAATTACCTTGGGCAGTATGGCCATATTCACAATATTGTTTCTTCGTACCCATGAGCATGAGCATGGAATGTTCTTCCATTTGTTTGCATCCTCTTTTATTTCCTTGAGCAGTGGTTTGTAGTTCTCCTTGAAGAGGTCCTTCACATCCCTTGTAAGTTGGATTCCTAGGTATTTTATTCTCTTTGAAGCAATTGTGAACGGGAGTTCACTCATGATTTGGCTCTCGGTTTGTCTGTTATTGGTGTGTAAGAATGCTTGTGATTTTTGTACGTTGATTTTGTATCCTGAGAGTTTGCTGAAGTTGCCTGTCAGCTTAAGGAGATTTTGGGCTGAGACAATGGGGTTTTCTAGATATACAATCATGTCATCTGCAAACAGGGACAATTTGACTTCCTCTTTTCCTAATTGAATACACTTTATTTCATTCTCCTGCCTGATTGCCCTAGCCAGAACTTCCAACCCTATGTTGAATAGGAGTGGTGAGAGAGGGCATCCCTGTCTTGTGCCCGTTTTCAAAGGGAATGCTTCCAGTTTTTGCCCATTCAGTATGATATTGGCTTTGGGTTTATCATAGATAGCTCTTATTATTTTGAAATACGTCCCATCAATACCTAATTTATTGAGAGTTTTTAGCATGAAGGTTGTTGAATTTTGTCAAAGGCCTTTTTGTATCTATTGAGATAATCATGTGGTTTTTGTCATTGGTTCTGTTTATATGCTGGATTACGTTTATTGATTTTCATATGTTGAACCAGCCTTGCATCCCAGGGATGAAGCCCACTTGATCATGGTGGATAAGCTTTTTGATGTGCTGCTGGATTCGGTTTGCCAGTATTTTATCAAGGATTTTTGCATCGATGTTCATCAAGGATATTGGTCTAAAATTCTCTTTTTTTGTTGTGTCTCTGCCAGGCTTTGGTATCAGGATGATGCTGGTCTCATAAAATGAGTTAGGGAGGATTCCCTCTTTTTCTATTGAATGGAATAGTTTCAGAAGGAATGGTACCAGCTCCTCCTTGTACCTCTGGTAGAATTCAGCTGTGAATCCATCTGGTCCTGTACTTTTTTTGGTTGGTAAGCTATTAATTATTGCCTCAATTTCAGAGCCTGTTATTGGTCTATTCAGAGATTCAACTTCTTCTTGGTTTAGTCTTGGGAGGGTGTACGTGTTGAGGAATTTATCCATTTCTTCTAGATTTTCTAGTTGATTTGCATAGAGGAGTTTATATTATTCTCTGATGGTAGTTTGTATTTCTGTGGGATTGGTGGTAATATCCCCTTTATCATTTTTTATTGTGTCTCTTTGATTCTTCTCTCTTTTCTTATTAGTCTTGCTAGCGGTCTATCAATCTTGTTGATCTTTTCAAAAATCCAGCTACTGGATTCATTGATTTTTTGAAGGGTTTTTTGTGTCTCTATCTCCTTCAGTTCTGCTCTGATCTTAGTTATTTCTTGCCTTCTGCTAGCTTTTGAATGTGTTTGCTCTTGCTTCTCTGGTTCTTTTAATTGTGATGTTAGGGTGTCAATTTTAGATGTTTCCTGCTTTCTCTTGTGGGCATTTAGTGCTATAAATTTCCCTCTATACACTGCTTTGAATGTGTCCCAGAGATTCTGGTATGTTGTGTATTTGTCCTCATTGGTTTCAAAGAACATCTTTATTTCTGCCTTCATTTCGTTATATACCCAGTAGTCATTGAGGAGCAGGTTGTTCATTTTCCATGTAGTTGAGCAGTTTTGAGTGAGTTTCTTAATCCTGACTTCTAGTTTGATTGCACTGTGGTCTGAGAGACAGTTTGTTATAATTTCTGTTCTTTTACATTTGCTGAGGAGTGCTTTACTTCCACCTATGTGGTCAATTTTGGAATAGGTGTGGTGTGGTGCTGAAAAGAATGTATATTCTGTTGATTTGGGGTGGAGAGTTCTGTAGATGTCCATTAGGTCTGCTTGGTGCAGAGCTGAATTCAGTTCCTGGATATCTTTGTTAACTTTCTGTCTCGTTGATCTGTCTAATGTTGACAGTGGGGTGTTAAAGTCTCCCATTATTATTGTGTGGGAGTCTAAGTCTCTTTGTAGGTCTCTAAGGACTTGCTTTATGAATCTGGGTGCTCCTGTATTGGGTGCATATATATTTAGGATAGTTAGCTCTTCTTATTGAATTGATCCCTTTACCATTATGTAATGGCCTTCTTTGTCTCTTTTGATCTTTGTTGGTTTAAAGTCTGTTTTATGAAAGACTAGGATTGCAACTCCTGCCTTTTTTTGGTTTCCATTTGCTTGGTAGATCTTCCTCCATCCCTTTATTTTGAGCCTATGTGTGTCTCTGCACGTGAAATGAGTTTCCTGAATACAGCACACTGATGGGTCTTGACTCTTTATCCAATTTGCCAGTCTGTGTCTTTTAATTGGGGCGTTTAGCCCATTTACATTAAAAGTTAATATTGTTATGTGTGAATTTGATCCTGTCATGATTTTAGCTGGTTATTTTGCTTGTTAGTTGATGCAGTTTCTTCGTAGCCTTGATGGTCTTTATGATTTGGCATGTTTTTGCAGTGGCTGGTACTATTGTTCCTTTCCATGTTTAGTTCTTCCTTCAGGAGGTCTTTTAGGGCAGGCCTGGTGCTGACAAAGTCTCTCAGCATTTGTTTGTCTGTAAAGTATTTTATGTCTCCTTCCCTTATGAAGCTTAGTTTGGCTGGATATGAAATTCTGGTTTGAAAATTCTTTTCTTTAAGAATGTTGAATGTTGGCCTCCACTCTCTTCTGGCTTGTAGAGTTTCTGCCGAGAGATCAGCTGTTAGTCGGATGGGCTTCCCTTTGTGGGTAACCTGACCTTTCTCTCTGGCTGCCCTTAACATTTTTTCCCTCATTTCAACTTTGGTGAATCTGACAATTATGTGTCTTGGAGTTGTTCTTCTCGAGGAGTATCTTTGTGGCGTTCTCTGTATTTCCTGAATTTGAATGTTGGCCTGCCTTGTTAGATTGGGAAATTTCTCCTGGATAATATCCTGCGGAGTGTTTTCCAACTTTGTTCCATTCTCCCCGTCACTTTCAGGTACACCAATCAGATGTAGATTTGGTCTTTTCACATAGTCCCATATTTCTTGGGGGCTTTTTTTCTTTATTTATTCTTTTTGCTCTAAACTTGTCTTCTCACTCCATTTCATTCATTTGATCTTCCATCACTGATACACTTTCTTCCAGTTGATCGAATCGGCTACTGAGGCTTGTGCATTCATCACATAGTTTTCGTGCCTTGATTTTAAGCTCCATCAGGTCCTTTAAGGACTTCTCTACGTTGTTTATTCTAGTTAGCCATTCGTCTAATTTTTTTTCAAGGTTTTTAACTTCTTTGCCATGGGTTCGAACTTCCTCCTTTTGCTTGGAGTAGTTTGATCATCTGACGCCTTCTTCTCTCAACTCGTCAAAGTCATTCTCCATCCAGCTTTGTTCCGTTGCTGGTGAGGAGCTGCGTTCCTTTGGAGGAGGAGAGGCACTCTGATTTTTAGTTTCCAGTGTTTCTCCTCTGTTTTTTCCCCATCTTTGAGGTTTTATCTACCTTTGGTCTTTGTTGATGGTGACGTACAGATGGGGTTTTGGTGTGTTTATCATTTCTGTTTGTTACTTTTCCTTCTAACAGAGAGGACACTCAGCTGCAGGTCTGTTGGAGTTTGTTGGAGGTCCACTCCAGACCCTGTTTGCCTGGGTATCAGCAGCAGAGGCTGCAGAACAGCAGATATTGGTGAACAGTAAATGTTGCTGCCTGATTGTTCCTCTGGAAGTTTTGTCTCAGAGTAGTACCCGGCCGTGTGAGGTGTCAGTCTGCCCCTACTGTGGGATGCCTCCCAGTTTGACTACTTGGGGGTCAGGGACCCACTTGAGGAGGCAGTCTGTCCGTTCTCAGACCTCCAGCTGCATGCTGGGAGAACCACTACTCTCTTCAAAGCTGTCAGACAGGGACATTTAAGTCTGCAGAGGTTTCTGCTGCCTTTTGTTTGGCTATTCCCTGCCCCCAGAGGTGGAGTCTACAGAGGAAGGCAGGCCTCCTTGAGCTGAGGTGGGCTCCACCAAGTTCGAGCTTCTCTGCTGCTTTGTTTACCTACTCAAGCCTTGGCAATGGTGGGCGCCCCTCCCCCAGCCTCGCTGCCACCTTGCAGTTTGATCTCAGACTGCTGTGCTAGCAATGAGCGAGGCTCTGTGGGCGTAGGACCCTCCAAGCCAGGCGCGGGCTGTAATTTCCTGGTGTGCCGTTTGCTAAGACCATTGGAAAAGCACAGTATTAGGGTGGGAGTGACCCGATTTTCCAGGTGCTGTCTGTCACCCCTTTCTTTGACTAGGAAAGTGAATTCCCTGACCCCTTGCACTTCCCGGGTGAGGTGATGCCTTGCTCTGCTTCGGCTCATGCTCGGTGCAGTGCAGCCACTGTCCTGCACCCACTTTCTGACACTCCCCAGTGAGATGAACATGGTACCTCAGTTGGAAATGCAGAAATCACCCATCTTCTGCATCGCTCACGCTGGGAGCTATAGACTGGAGCTGTTCCTATTTGGCCATCTTGGCTCCACCTCCCAATTTTATCAATTTTTTTAGGATTTGTGTTTTGCTGAAGTTTAATTTTGCTAAAGTTTGTCAATTATTTTTATTAAGGTTTGTGGGATTTTTGTTTCCTAAGAAATCTTTGCTTATTCCAAGTCACGAACATTTTCTCCTATGATTTATTCTAAAAGTTTTATAGTTTTATGTAAAATAACTATAAAAACTATATTGTTTATGAGCCATTTTGAGTGAATTTTTGTATATAATATAAGGCAGATGTAAAGGTAGAAGTAAACTAAGTTTCCCCTTTTCTCCCCATATGGACATTCTGTTGTTCTAATACCACTTTTTAAAAATACTTTGCTATTTAATTTCCTCAGTACTTTTTGTCAGAAAGTTAATTTTACATATATTAAATTATATAACATATATTAAATATATAAATATATAATTGCATATTAAATATATAACACCTTTATATAGCAGATACATACATGTACATATATACTTATAATAATGTATATATATATGTCTTTTTATGGACTTTCTATCATTTTATTGCTATGCGTGTTCATCCTTATACTAGTACAACACTGTTTTAATTACTATTGTAAGTCTTAAAATTAGATGCTATGGGCCAGGCACGGTGGCTTACGCCTGTAATCCTCGCACTTTGGGAGGCTGAGGCAGGCAGATCTCAAGGTCAGGAGATCGAGGTCATCCTGGCTAACATGGTGAAACCCCATCTCTACTAAAAATACAAAAAATTAGCTGGGCATGGTGGCACACGCCTATAGTCCCAGCTACTTGGGAGGCTGAGGCAGCAGAATCGCTTGAACCCAGGAGGCAGAGGTTGCAGTGAGCCAAGATTGCGCCACTGCACTCCAGCCTGGGTGACAGAGTGAGACTCCGTCTCAAAAAAAAAAAAAAAGTGTTATGGTTTGAATATGTTCCCCAAATTTCATGTATTGAGAACTTAATCCCCATTGTAGCAATATTTAAAGGTAGATCATGTAAGAGGTGATTGGATCATGAGGGCTCTGCCCTTATAAACAGATTAATTAATTCATGGGTTAATGGATTACTGAGTTATAGAAGGAAACTGTGGCTTTATAAGAAGAGGAAGAGAGACCTGAGCAAGCATGATAGCATGCTTAGCTTTCTTGCCAGGTGATGCCCTGCACCGCCTCTGGACTCTCCAGAATTCCCACCAGCAAGAAGGGTCTAACCAGATTTGGCCCCTGACCTGGGACATCTCAGCCTCCATAACTCTAAGAAATACATGTCTTTTCCTCACAAGTTACCCAGTTTCCAGTATTCTGTAATATTACAATGTTTTGTAGGTTCTATATGCTATGGTCCAAATGTTCATGTCCCCCACTCCCAAATTTATATGTTGGAACCTAATTCCCAATTTGATTTTATTAAGGGGGAGGGTCTTTGGGGGATATGATTAAGTCATAAATGTAGGGCTCTCATGAATGGGATTCGTGTCCTTATAGAAGAGACTCCAAAGACCCCAGAGAGCTACCCTGCTAGAAGCTGCCTTCTGTGATGAATAGGCCCTGAGCAGACACCAAATCTACTGCTACCTTGTCCTTGGACTTTCTAGCCTTCAGAATTATGAGGAAATAAATGTTCATTGCTTATAAGCCACTTAGTTTACTGAGGTTTTGTTAGACTGTACAGACTAAAACACTAAATTTATCAAATTTACTTCTTAAATGTTTTATGATTTTGATGGTACTGTAAATAGTAATTTGGCAATTCTATTTTATATCTGTTTATTAAAACAAATATTAAAAAAGAAGTACAATCCTTTGAATATGGACCTTGTATCTATGACTCAGGTATATTCAGTTATTAGTTCTAATTCTTTGATAGATTTTGTAGGCTTTTTTTTTTTTTTTTTGAGACAGTCTTGCTCTGTCGCCCAGGCTGGAGTGCAGTAGCACGATCTCGGCTCAGTGCAAGCTCTGCCTCCCGGGTTCAGGCCATTCTCCTGCCTCAGCCTCCTGAGTAGCTGGGATTACAGGTGCCTGCCACTAAGCCCGGCCAATTTTTTGTATTTTTAGTGGAGGCGGGGTTTCACCACTTTGGCCAGGCTGTTCTCAAACTCCTGACCTCAAGTGATCCACCTGCCTCGGCCTCCCAAAGTGCTGGGGTTACAGGCTTGAGCCACTGCGCCCAGCCAGGATTTTTATAAACATTATTATCTTGACTGAAGAAAATGTATTTCTTTTTCAATCTGACCTCCCTCCTGTTTCCTTCCCTCCTTTCTCTCTGTGTCTCTTGTCTCTCTCTCTGTCCCTCTCTCTGTCTCTCTCTGTCTCTCTCTCTCTTGCTTGCTCTCCCCTCCCATCCCTTCTTTTTGGACTGGCTAGGATCTTCAGTAAGAAGTGGAATAGAATTAGTGAGAGTAGATGATGTTGCCTTGTTAATTGTCCTTAGTGGGAAAGCTATCTGTCTTTCATCATTAAGTTTGACATTAACTGTAAATTTTTCAGTCTTTTTTAAATTGGATTGAAAGTATTACTTTCTAATCATAGTTTCTTAAGACTTTTTAAATTATGAATGAATATTATAAAATGGCTTATGCATACAAGATGATCATCTGTTTTTTATACTTTTAATCCATATTGTAAATTATATTCGATTTTAAGCTGTTAAAAATCTTGCATTTTTGGAATAAATTCCAATTTCTTGTGATACTTTATCTTTTACATATATTGCTGGATTTGATATGCTGATATTTTGTTAAGGATTTTTGCATCTATGCTCTTGAGGGATATTGATCTACTGTTTTCTTTCCTTGTAACATCTTTGTCTAATTTTTGTAAAAATCAGAATGATGTGTTTCTCATAAATTTCATGGATAGTGTTTTCTTTTCTTTTACTTATCAATTTTGTTGAATGTATTTGCTGTAAGTTTTTCATGATACTGTCTTATTTTAGGTTGGACATCCCTTATCCAAAAGCTCCAAAATCCAAAACGTTTTGAGCACTGACATGACACTACAAGTGGAAAAATTCCACAGCTAAGCTCATGTGATGAGTTACAGTCAAAATGCAGTCAAAACTTTGTTTCATGTACAAAATCATTAAAAATGTTGTATAAAATTACCTTCAGCCTGTGAATATAAGGAGTATATGAAACATAAAATGTGGTATTAGAAACACTTCTGGTCCGAAGCATTTTGGATAGGAAGTACTCAATCTGTATTCTTCTAATGTCTATCAAATATCTTCTGACATCTCCTTTATCATCCCTTATATTAGTAATTTATATTACCTTTTTATCTTTTTTATTGATTAGTCTGATCAAGGTTTGTCCATTTTATTAATTTTAAAAAATAATCAATTTTTTCTTCATTTTTTGGTGTGTCTTTTAATTCATTGGTATCTACTCTTATTTTCACTATTTCTTTATGTCGGCATACCACAGGTACAATATACTTTTCTTTTCCTAGCTCCTTAAAGAAGAAGCTTACCTTATTGACTTTAGACCTTACTTCTTTTATTGTGTAAGACATTGAACCTATAATTATTCCTTTAAGCATATATTTAACTGTATATGAAAAATTTGGATATGCTATGTGTTTACTTCATTCAGTTAAAATATTTTAATTTTTCTTTATGATTTCTTAACAAGTTATTTACAAGTGTGTGATATGATTTTAAAATATTTGGGGTTTTTCTTATGGGTCTTATTTCTAAATGAATTCTGTTGTTATCAGAAAATATATTTGATTTAGTCCTTTAAAATTTATTGGTACTTGTTTTTTGGCCCAACATGTGGTCTATTTTCATGCATATTATATGAACATTAAAAATGATGTGCATACACACACATAAGACACTAATGAGCACTTGGAAAGACTTTTGATATGGTTGGTTAAGTAAAAATACAACCATTCAATTTTATCATCAGCAGGAAATGTCTTTCCTCTGATCTTTACCTGAAGACTTTGCTCTAAGCTCCAGTCTAGAAATTTTGTTTAAATAAAGTTAGGCCTGCATAACAAAGTTTGTACAAAATTCTATTTACTATTGATACCCAGAGAAGTAAACTATAATGCACATGCTTCAGAAATGACATGAAAACAACTACTGGGACCCCTTTATTATCCAGAAGCACAGAAATGTATACAGTGTACTGCAGAGCCAAGATCCAGTGAGGCAAGACTTAATTACATAGAATTGAATAAAATAATGAGATACATGTAATTGTGATTGTTTTGGAATTTTTTTGCTATCATTTTTAATATTCTATTTCCTACTAGATGTATGAGGAAGTATTTTTCACCTCTACTTGTCTCTAACCCTCAAATTAGACTTTTTTCATACTTATTATGAAATATTCTCTAAATGATATCTATTTTTACTGACCCTTCAGAATTTTGAAAGAAATGCTTCTCCTGAAAGTCTGTAATTTTATTGATAATGTTATTATTTGCATAGATTCAGTAAGAATTTGTCTTCCTTGTTATCAGAACATAAATCAAATAATCAATTTTGCATTGAGGTGTCATATTTGAGAGTAAATCTCATACTTTCATTTAAGCCAGAATTATATTTCATATGCAGGACATTTGTTTATAAAGCCCTCCCAAGAAACTTATCAGGTACAGTTGTGTGGCTCATAGGGTCTCTGCCTTACAGATGGTAAGAGAAATCCCTTCTTGGTAGGCCAGAAACTTTAGCTGAGTATGGGGACCTTGAAAAGATAATATACTCAAATTTATAGATAATGCAGGCAAAACTGATGCCTATGAATTTCTTGAGTTTTGTTTTCTAGGCTTTGCAGAGAGAGCGAGAGAGAGAGAGAGAGAAAGAGAAACAGAAAGATCTCCAAAGTGATGGAGACTATTATAAACAGCATCCTAGATTCCTTATGAAATCTCCAGATAGAAGATAATTTTCTGCACTTAGTAATTGCGTGTCAACCTATGGCTTTAGATGTGCTGAACATATCACAGGGAAGTTTAAGCATGTTAACAAATTTTACAACACTTATGTCTATAAAGCAAGCTGGAAAACCATCTAGCATTTTTGTGATCAACATTAATCTTTGAAGATCATTTTTTTAATCACAGAGGAGAAACGTAAAGAAATAAAGAGCTAATATTTGCAAATAGGCAAAAAGATAATTGCATATATTTTAAATGTTCTACTGGAGAATTATCTACTAGGCCTACCTAAAGGTTGTCTAGTTCTTCAGGATTATGTGTGTTAGTTTAACAAACTTCCATTAGGATATTTATACCTCTGTAAGGCTAGTTGTTAACTTATAGAAAAAATAATGATGCAATTCATCATTGTCTAATAGATAATAATGCAAATAATTTTTTGCAATAGGAATGTAAATGCTTACAGAAAAGTTTACAATGTAAACTGTACAGTGCATTGCCCTAGAGAGCATTAGCCAGTTTTGTATCTAATTTAGCAATTTTATCCCAGGCATCTTTCTTTTAGTGGCTCTAAATTCGTGCCTCTCGTTTGAACTAGATTTGCCATCTTGCTTGGCTCCTCAATGATATGTTAAATAAATCTTTAATAAATATTTAAAAACCAAAAAGGTTTTTAAATAATACACGATTATTAACTATATTCACTACACTGTGCAATATATCTAAAAAAAAAAAAAACCTATAACGAAAAACTCATTCCTCCTGCCTAACTGAGGCTTTGTACCGTTTGACCATCAGCTCTCCATTCCCCCGATTTCCCTAGTCTCTGGTGACTAACCACCATTCTATTCTCTAGTCATAAATCGTAACATCATTTTGTACCCCATAAATACATCCAATTATACTTTAGCAATTTACAGTTACAAAAAAGAGAACACTGAAAGAAACCAACAAAGTAGAAAACTGAATACTCTACTGCATTTTACCACAGCTGGTTCTAACCATCTGAAGCTGTGAAATGACCACAAAGTTTGAGTTCCCGTCTTGCGGAAACTTCCACCTTTACTGAACCCAATTGAAGACTCTTTTCTGATGCATGAACAAAGGAGTGATTTTAACCAACAGTGTACTTTTTTTTTTTTTTTTTTTTTTTTTTGCGACGGAGTCTCGCTCTGTCGCTAGGCTGGAGTGCAGTGGCGTGATGTTGGCTCACTGCAATCTCCGCCTCCCGGGTTCAAGCGATTCTCCTGCCTCACCCTCCTGAGTGGCTGGGACTACAGGAGCATGCCACCACATCCAGCTAATTTTTGTATTTTTAGTAGAGACGGAGTTTCACCATGTTGGCCGTGGCCAGGATGGTCTTGATCTCTTGAGCTCGTGATCTACCCGCCTCGGCCTCCCAAAGTGCTGGGATTACAGGTATGTGCCACCGTGCCTGGCCAACAGTGCACATATTTATGGGACTCATATCATTCATACAGAATGCAAACTTTGATTTTTTTTAATTAACATTAAGCTCATGGATCTCCACCCATTTCTAGCATATATCCACTGTTGTGATATCTTCTTCTAAATGAGCTACTTAAAAATTTTCTTTACTCAAGTGTATATCCTGTTTCTTTACCTAATAAGTAAGTAAACTCAGAATTTCTTTTTTCTTTTCTTTTCTTTTTTTTCTTTCTTTCCTTCCTTCCTTTCTTTTCTTTTCTTTTCTTTCTTTTTTTTTTGAAACAGAGTCTTGCTCTGTCACCCAAGCTGGAATGCAGTGGCACAATTTTGGCTCACTGCAATCTCCGTCTCCCAGGTTCAAGTGATTCTTCTGCCTCAGCCTCCTGAGTAGAGTAGCTGGGACTACAGTTGTGCGCCCCCATGCCTGGCTAATTTTTTTGTATTTTTAGTAGAGACAGGGTTTCACCATGTTGGTCAGGCTGGTCTCGAACTCTTGACCTCAAATGATCCACCTGCCTTGGCCTCCCAAAGTGCTGGGATTACAGGCATTGAGCTACCGTGCCTGGCCCAGAATTTATTTTCTTAAGTGGACAATTTTCATTACCTGTGCTTTATAATCTCATGGGGCATGGTTCCAAAATGCATATATTTATACCTGCTGTTTAATTTTCACGTCATGTGGTATAATAGCAATAAAATAAGTTTTTTTAACAAGAGAGATGTATGTTTGGATGCCAGAATTCCTCAGGCAAGCCATTTACCACTTTAATTTTCATTGTTTCCCCTCCAACATTGGACAAATATTTCTATCTCTAAGACTATTCAGAGGATTATGTGAAATAGTTTGTATCAGATGTCTGGTGATGCATAAATAGTTCTTTTCTTCCTTAAAATATAACAGCATGTAGCTTGAAGCCTCCTTCCACTCCTCAACCAAAAGAAGTCTTTTTTCATTACACCATTGAGATTACTTTACATTATTATTATTTATGTTTTTAATTGACAAATAAAAATTGAATGTATTTATGGTATACAACATGTTTTGAAACACGTATACATTGGCTGAACCACACTAGTTAGCACATATATTACCTCACATACTTATCATTTTTGTGATGAGAGCACTTAAAAAACATACTGTCTCAAAAAACAACTACCAGTTATTTCTCAGAGCAAATCTTCAGATGCTGAAGCAAACCTATCTCAACCTGAGAATCAAAAGTTTTATTATTTTAGGAGGGGTATCCCATAAATACAGGCAGCTCTTACTCAGTTGATAGGACTGATTTGGCCAACTTGAAAGGAGAGCAAATGTCTAGTATTTGAATGAAATACATTACTTGGGAAAATTGAACTAAGTTAATACAGAGAAACATCAAGATAAGGGATAACTGTTTGACAAGGGTATCCCTGAAAACAGCTTTTTCCCTTTCCTCTCTTGGATTCATATGAGCACTGCTAAGGAAGGTTAGAATGGTGGTAGATTATACAGTAGGTACTCCTCCAGGAGAGAAATCAGGCCTTATTGATCTCTCGCAGTTCTCAGTATTATTTTTAATTATAATAAGTTATTGATGAATGATGAAATGTGGTAGTTCATTGTTCTAAATTTGTCAATCTAAGAATAAACAGATAAAGTAGCTTGATATCTTTAGTCAGTCAATTCAAACATGTGATTGGATGGATGGCTTTCACTAACGTCAGAAGGTTTGCATCATTTGATGGCTTTTTCTTGGTGTCAACACTTCTTTACATAAGCGGATCAACACATCCTGGTCTAAGCAAAGAACATATCTTACTCCCCTCGCCCCCACTCCCCCCAAAAATCCCTCAACATGTTGTATGGTCTCCAAGGAAAAGTATTCAAAAAGTATTCAAAGTCAGTGGTGCTTTAATATCTTTTTTTTTTTTTTTTTTTTTTTTTTAGCAATCCAGTTCTGGGCAAGAGTTCAAAGGAAGTGTCTGTTACAATGTTAGACACTTTCCAACAGAGTGGAAAAAAAATTCCAACCAAAATCTTTTTTTTTTTTTTTTTTTTTTCTTTTTTTATTTTTATTTATTTATTTTTTTATTATACTTTAAGTTTTAGGGTACATGTGCACATTGTGCAGGTTAGTTACATATGTATACATGTGCCATGCTGGTGCGCTGCACCCACTAACTCGTCATCTAGCATTAGGTATATCACCCAATGCTATCCCTCCCCCCTCCCCCCTCCCCACCACAGTCCCCAGAGTATGATATTCCCCTTCCTGTGTCCATGTGATCTCATTGTTCAATTCCCACCTATGAGTGAGAATATGCGGTGTTTGGTTTTTTGTTCTTGCGATAGTTTACTGAGAATGATGGTTTCCAATTTCATCCATGTCCCTACAAAGGATATGAACTCATTTGACCAGGTGCCATATCAAGCGATGGTATATTTCAGTTTTTAATCTAAATTTTCTTGTTTAAAAGAAAGAGTTTTAGCTACCATTTAGATACTAGTGGGAATGATATATCTGAATTTCTCAATGGGTGAAAATTTGTTTTGAAAATACAAAACAAATAGGGAAGCCTACATTTGAGAGGTAAATTGAATTCAGAAGTTTCTGGTAAGTGTGATAAGGAGCTAGTCAATAATCTTCACCATTCCTTCCAGAAAAGAAGTATAGAAACTAAATACTTGGCATTGGACTACATTTTAAGGTATTAAAGCCACTTTAGTTTGAAATCTTGGTTCAATGTAACCAAAATTAGATGATGCAGCAGTAGTATTATAAAATTAGCCCTTATTTAATTAAAATTTATTTACATAGCTAAATCAGTCCTCAGACTTTTTCTTCTTAATCCATCTTATATCTACCTTGTACAAGAAGTATTTCTTGGAAAAGTTGAAAATTAGAGGAAGTGTTTACTTAACCAAGAAGAAATAAACATTGATCCATGGATCACAAATCCTGGATTGTCCAAGACAGTATTGATTTCCTATGATTATAATTTTAAAGTAAATATAATGAGTTACATATGAATCAAAATGTAAGTTTTTTTTTTTACCTTTTGTAAGAGTTAAGATAAATTAAGAGTAAAGATAAATTAAGATAAAAATGTTGTTTGTTTTGGAAACTTGATATTTTTGTAAGAAAAGTAGGAAAAGTAGGTAGACAAGGAGAGGAACATTTTTCAAGCAGAATGAGTTGTTATCAACTAATTTCTTTACACTTCCCCACAGGACAGTCTTTGTAATGGATATACTCTGTTTACAAAATTTGGACTATGATCTGAGATTACAAATTCTGTAGTTCTGTATTTAATCCTTGCATGCATTTGTTACCTTTTCAATATTGATTCTGAAGTTTAGAATCCAATTGTTTTTCTGAGAAGTGTGATTTGAGATTGATTTTTTGCAAAATGAAAAATAAAAGATGCACCATCCTGGGGAAATGAATGAAAGAAGCTTACTTGCTCTATTTGAATCCTAATTGTAATAGTTTATGCTAATGTATCTTTATGACAAAGATCTGTGGTGAACTTTGACTAGCATTGGGAGTGAAAATGTTTGGTTCTCAGTTTAAATTCTAAAGAGCAAAATGCATCTGCTAACTTCTGAATAGCAATAGTACCAAATTTGGTGCCTGCTGATTGAATTCAGATGTGGTTGCAGCTGGAAATCATTGTGGCCTCTTAGTTACTAGATGACTGAGGATATTAGACTGTGACAATCTCGATATTTATAGAAAATATGAAGTTTTTTAAATTTATTTTTCCACACTCTTCTTTTTTTTCTTACCTATTTCACTTTTCTCCTTCCTGTTGAATTCTAAGAAAAATATATGCTTGTAAAAACTCTATTTCAGGAGATCATTTAGTAAAATATCAAAGTCAGTTTTCTCCATCCTACTTTCCCCAATTCTACTGTTAAGTGGCTTTCACACACTGTACATTATACCATGTATTTCACAGGTGTTGAAAATATTTTATTTTTTCTGCCCTGTTTTTTGTATTTTGATTTTGTTGCGATATAAAATTTGTACTTGTTTGTAGTAAAACAATCTTTGGCCTTCTGGGCTAGTATCATACTTAGGACAGCTTTCTCTATCTGAAACTTATAAAATACTGTGCCCATGTCTTTTCTATTATTTGTGTTTTATTTTTAAAATTTATATCTTTAGCTAGAATTTTATTTGTTTTTTTTTTCTTCTTCTTCCCCTTTTTGTTTTTGTTCTGAAAGGTCTGAGGAAAGGACATTATGATCTTTTTCTTAAATAATTGACTAGCCAGTTGTCCTCTCTCTTTTGTTTTACTTTTTAAATATCACAACGTTCTCTCCTGTAAGTTCAAACAGGGGAAAACAAAGCTTTATGTGGTCACTATCAACTCTTCCATTTTTTGATCTCACAACAAAAGTTTGCAGTATCTCAGTGGTATTAATAAACACAGCTCCAGGGAAAATTGTCATAAAAGAAGGAACTTATTGCATATTCAATCTGCTTTTTATTTGAAGTAGAATGCTCTTCTGATTTATTTTAAAGTGCAATAGGGTAGTTGAGGAGAGCTTTTGATGGAGAATTTGTTGACAACTGAATTTTTAGAAAGCCATAAAATGGCGGATTCCTGGTTATTGGAAAGTTTTGTTTTGCCCAGTTGGAAGATGAAGTGAAGCAGACAGTTTTACAATTCAAAAATCTTAAAGCAACCATCGCATTGAAGCTATATAAGGAATACGGATTTTATTAAAATTTTAACTATACCTGGAATCCTAGATTCTTGGCCATACACTAGATGATGGTGGGAAAGCAATTTTCTGTCTTGGCTCTGTGCATGGTTTCATGGAGAAGCCAATCACCCCTGTCTGTCTGCAAACTCAAGGAAAGAACTGATTGCTACAGTCACCCGAAACTCATTCAAAAACTAGTTAATAATAATTAAATATCCTTTTTTGGGTCCCTTTTCTATCCCCTTACCATGGACTCCTTTACTAGTAAACTTCTGATGAAAGTGATATGGGCTAAAAGATTGTTGTAGGGAACAGGAAATTTGTAGCCCTGATGATTTAGTCAAGGAAAGTAAATAAGTCAAAAATAAATCACTGCCCATTGCATGTAGTGAATTCAGTGAAAATGAAGGAATAATAGATCAGAAGCTTCAAGTGGCAAGATCCTGCCAGAGATGTGAAATAGTTTAATGAGTTAAAGGCACACACTCTGAAGTCTAACTACCTGGGCTCCAATTCTGGCTCTATGGCTTGATGTGGTGTTTATTATTTATTGGCAACCATGTTTATTTAGCCTCTGTGGTTTGCAGTTTCCTCTTCTGTAAAAACAGGATTATGAGGCTAAATTAATACAGGTAAAACATTTAGTATTCAATAAATGCTAGTTAATACTCTTTAAATTTTTTGTTCCCTAAGAAGGATGTGTCTTTCAAAATCATACGCTCAGCATTCAACATTGTAAAATATTAAAAATAAAGTTGTGCTTCAGGTGATTTGAGGCTTTGAGAAAAGTTATACCCTGACACAGCCTTCATGTGTCTTCTTTTCATTTTTCTATCTGGATTCAACTTTCTTGAAAGTACTTTGCAATGACTAGTAAGGCCTAAGAAGTCCACCTTTAGAGTCTTACGTTTCTTAAACGTGTGTTATTTTCCAAAATATATAAGGAATACATCATTTTGAAGAGAATACAATAAAGTATAAAAAAGTATAATTCTACTACCCTGTAAAAAGCCTCATATAAGACTTAATATTTACTTCCACACTTTTCTTAAGATTCATAGCTATTTTTCCATACCATTATATATTTATAAAAATGATTTCCAACAGCTGTATAATATTCTTTGCTCTTTTAATCATAGTGTTTCTAACCATTCAGATATATCTATGTAACTATATCTATTTTATAGTTCTTGCTACAAATAAAGCTAGTAAGAAATCCTTTTTGCATCTTTGTTTGCCAAGGACAGATTTCTAAAACAGACTCTCCTCTGATGGTATATATATTACCTAGGACCTTGGTATATATTGCCAAATTGTTTCCCAGAAAGTTTGTGCCGGTTTCTATTTCTACCAGCTGTATTGCTGCTACATTTAAGATAACATTTTTAAAATTGTTGACACTCTGATAGATTATTTATGTCTTAATTTGCATATCTTTGTTTAATAAGTATGATTTTTACAAATATTTTTTCTTAATAATCTAGTTGTATGCCTTTTTAATTAAACTTATATTTCATGAATTTCTAAAATGTTGCCAATTTGTGAGTTAGCCATCAAGATTAAAGTTAATTGTCATTTGCATTTATGCAGCTACTTGAAATTAATCTCTTATGGATGAAAATGTTTCTCTAATACAACTATGCCATTTAAGTGCAAATGCTTATTTGGGGCTAATTTTAAATCTAGTTGCATCTGCTATTCCAGGCTTTTTCCTCTTATTTAGGTGCCCACCTTCAAGGCTCTATGTTTGCTGGATGCTTGCACCTAACTACACATTATCTCCTAAGAATCTTACCTAGACTTACTTTCATAAATATTTCCTTAAACTTAGCCATTTCTTTACATACTTACTGTGTTAGTCCATTTGTGTTGCTCTAAAGGAATACCTGAGACTGGATAATTTATAAAGACAAGAGGTTTATTTTGGCTCATGATTCTGCAGGCTGTACAGGAAGCATGGCACTGGCATCTGCTCCAGAACACGGCCTCAGGAAGTTTTCAATTGTGGTGGCAGGTGAAGGGGGAGCAACATGTCCCATAGCAAAAGGGTGCAAGAGAGACAGAGGAGGAGATGCCAGAACCCTTTCAACACCAAGCTGTTGCCTGAACTATGAGGGTGAGAACTCATTACCATGGGGAGGGCACCAAGCCATTCATAAGGGAGTCATCCCCATTACCCAAAAACATCCTACCAGTCTCTGCCTCCAACATTGGGGATCACATTTCAACATGAGATTTGGAGCGGACAAACATCTAAACAGTATCATTTATTCCGTTAAATTCTACCTGGCTGACACACTAGTATCTCCAGGCAGAAGGATGTAATATCCTCTAATTAGATTACAATGTATTAACAGTCTTTCTCTCCTAGATTGGTAAGTTGTTTGCATTTTAAGGAGTGTTTATAACACTAGGAATTTCAGACACAGTATTTGGTAAGTAGAAGAGATGTATTTAGGTTGAGAGGTGTTTTGACTCAGATGAGACTTGACTATCAGGTAGATATTAGCAGCCTACATAGCTATAGAATAAGCCCTCGGTTGATTTTTATTGACAATTTCTCAGATCTTATGTGATTTTTCACTGATTTCTGCATGCTGCATAAATCTTTAAATGTCAGCATGTTAACAATGTTAGATCCCAAATAGAAGGAAAAACCTGGCTTTGACAGAGTTAAAAAGGACCATAACTAAAAGACCTAGGAAGTTCACAGGAAGGACAATTTAAATGATCAAGGAGGCTGAGATTCTTAAACTCTCTAAAATGATGAACTAGAAATATTGAACTCCAGTCTAAAAGATCAAATGCTGATGTATAAGGAAGATCAAAGTATATACAATTACAAACATAATAAAGGATTAACAGGGAGATTTGTTCAAGCTCAGTATAGAATACTTATCAAATTCACGAATCACAATTCTAAAGAATTATGAGGAAAAGTGTATAGCACAGCATAGTTAATAAAATTAGAGAGTATAAAATTTCGAAATGAAAAACTCTTAAGGGGCTAGAAGCTGTCGGTGCTGGGTCATGTCTTCCTTGAGACCGCCTTTAATGATGATTTCGTGAAGCGATATTTTTCTCTCTTACTTCTCTTTCCTCTCTCCTCTCAGTAGAACAAGGCTAGGTGCTATTGTATGAAGTTTGTTTAGGGCCAGTGTCACAACTTTTATAGTTTATGTTAAATTTAGTGGTCCCCAATAAATATGTATTAAACATAAAATAATCAAAAATGGTTGTAAAAGTTGACAGCTTATGGTAATTTAGGAAACCATTAATTCTAAAAGAGCAGCGATTTTACAGAGTTTGAAGGCACTTAGGTAGTTTTCTTAGAGTAGGAAAAAAGCTATCATGCTGTATGTGTAATTTTCTGCAATTTTACCACTTAAACTAGATGTATCTGAAAATGGTTTCTATATTCAATAGTCTATGAAATAAATTGCCTTTTCTGGGATAATGTAAAGGTCACGATCATGCTTTAGACTTTTAACAACTTTCATTGTGCTATAAATAACTTTGGCTAGCATTTTTATTTTATGAAACATAAGTTGTATAAATTGGATTTTCAGCTGTATATGGTAGGTGAATTATGTCGAAAATGTGTACCCAGCACATTGCTACAGGACTCTTTAATTAAAGTCCTTTTTTGAGGTTTCTGCTAATGTTAAAGCTAATATCTCTTAACATCTCTAGTTATTGAATTTTGAGTTTAGTAATTATGAGATAAGAAAATTATGTGAAAGTCGTCAGAGAAATTTAAACAATCTTATCTGTGTTGGGCTGTTCTCAGATATTTCAAAAACTCTTCTTAAGAATAATTTCTTCATATTATTCTTGATATAGTTCTACCTTCCATATAACACTGATTTTTTTTTTAATGGCAGATACAGGGAGTGTCATTGTTGACAAGGTGTCAGAGCAACATCAACATCTTGCTGACCAGCCCAGCTGGATTTTGACAGCTTCACTGAGAAAGGCCACAGTGTGATAAAGATAACAACATTAAGAGTGGATACAGAAAATAAGAGGTGACACAGTTCATTCAGCACATACCCTAAAAGATTTCAGAACCATATTCAGGTTTCATCTTTAAATTGTACTACCCAAAAACCTCTTCTTTAAACTTGTTCAAAAATTATTTTATTAATTGGTTCACTCATCACTTTTACAGAATAATCACTGTTAGTGAACATTGCCTGGCTCTATGGTAGAAATAAGGTGGCCAGGCATGGTTCCTGGCTTTAAGGGGCACAGGACAATTATGCAAAAAACATATAATGCAAACTTTAGCCCTAAGAGAAGCTAAAATCCTTATGCACATTCAAAGGAATGAATGATGAATCATTTTTGAGAAATTAGAGAAGAATTCAAGATGGAAAATAAATTTTGAAATTACTCCATCTATAAGCAGAGTTAGTGGCTGGGTAGATGGTCTTCTTGAAAAATATAAGAATACCAGTGAAGTCAATGGAAAAAAAAGTGAGTAGTTTTGATTTGCTAGATCACAGAGTGTATGTATTTATTCACTTATGCAACAAATACTTAATGAATGCCTAGTTTTGAGGCTGTATTCTACTAGGTGGCCGGTGTACATGGATGAACAAAACTGACTTGGCCTAAGCCCTTATGAAGCAAATTATAACCTAGTGAGAAGGCAGGCAGAAAGCAGTAAACAAGCTATCATTATAATAGTCAACTGGTAACAGGGGCTACAAAGCTATAAACAAGAGACAGAGAGTGAAAATAAATAACAAGGGAGGTTTATTTCATATCATCAGAAATGTCTAAAGAAGAGGTATTTAACTTCAGACCTGAAAGATGAAAAGTAGCCAGCCAAGGAAAGGAGTATAATTCCAAACAGAGAATACAGCATGTTGCAAAAGCCCTGAAGGAGTATAGAGCTTGTGTTTGAGAAACAGAAAGTCAGTGCACTGGAGAGTAGTGAGAGAGGAACTTAGATCGAGCTGAGACTGGAGAGGGAGACAGGGACCCAGATCAATCAGGAGCTTTTCTTAGAAAGTTGTTTGTTTGGAACTAAATATGAGATGGGAAGTCATGAAATAATTAAACAGATCTGTAACATGATGTTACTCTGGATGCCATATGCAAACTAAATGGACAGAAATAAGAAATGGAAGTGGGGAAAATTGCCAAGAGGCTATTGTAGTAGTCTGTGTGAGAAATGGTGGTTTCAATTGGAGTGCTTGCAGGTGAGATAGAGGTTTTTGAAGCCAAGACGTATTTACCAGGACTTGCTGATGGCCATTGAGACATGAAGCTGTTAAGGCTGGTTAGGTACTGGGCATGGGGCAGTCATGTGATTCAGCTTCACATCTTTTACTTCTGGATGCTTTTACTGACCTTTGCAGGTTGGGGCAAGTGTCCCCTGTGCAGTGCTTGCATAATAGCCATAGGTATCTGGCATTGCACTGTCCACATTATAGTGTAATTACCTATTTATGTGTTTGTTTCCCCAATAGACAGTGAGTACCTTCAGGCCTCAAACCATATTCATCATTGTCACTTCTCACTTATAAACTCAGAACAATAATTGGTTGAAGAAATGAGGTTAGGCTGAATTTGTTAATATTTTTTGATTTTCTGAGAATATTAGAGGGCAAGGTATGATAAAGAGATTCAAACAATATCAGTTTAAAAGAAAATGTTTAAAGAGCAAGACAGTAAATTAATCTGTATTTTAAGCTGTAAATAGTTTAAAAATTAGTTGGGCTTGTAATTTTTAAATTATTTAACATGCCAAAAAACCTGTTTACTTTTAAATATACTTCGGAGTATTTGAATCAAATACTCTTTTACTAAAATTTGTTTATCCTCTAATCTACAAGTATCATATGATTTGATCAAAGCCCTGTAAGTTTGATGATTTACCCAAATCAGTTTTAAGTCCCATACATAATTTGAAGTAGGAGGATATTACAGAGGCAGAAGACCTGGTTTATATTCATGTTTCACCATTAACTAGGGTCAGTTTATCCCTACAGACCTCCTTTATCACTTCTAATATTGTTTGAGCATGTTTACGTTGTGTTCAGAGCTCTCCTAAGCTCTGCAGGTGTTTAGGGAAAGTGGTGGAGGAAACTGCATTCAAATACTTTACAATCTACCCTGGCATGTGCTTCTGGCACTCAAGTAAGTTTGAATTGCTTAAGTATAGTCTCTTGAATGGGGAATTGTTAAAGGCCATTTAAAGAAAAAAGTTCTCATGCACCAGCAGGAAAGATGCATGTGGAGTAAAGTGAGTCTGAGGAAGATTTAGGGAAAAAAATAAACAGGATTCAGTCTTCAAGTATTTATGAAGATATAAGGAAGAAACCTGATTCAGTTCCCTACTGAATTATGTTAAGTGAAAGAAATACTTAGCAAAAAGCAGCATAGGTATTTGCAGTAGAAATACCCACTTTATCCTACCACCCACTTCCCCTTCTAATGAAAACTGCCCATTTCCAAGCATGGTTTCTAGGGAGTCAAGTTTATACCCCATAGTCCTTCATCTCTGCCTTTCTCCCCAATTGATAGAAACTGAGATGCCTGAGAGAGCAATCCTGTGTGAGTGGTTCTTATAGCTGCTTTAGATGTAGTCCTTTAGTGTTATCAAGTTTCAGGTCTGGTCGACATATGTTCCTAAAATAAACTCCCATCTCGTTGAAGTAGATTGAATTAGTCCCCATTTGCCACCAAAAGAGCAAAACTAAAAATAGTGTTGATCAGTTATGTATGAGAAAATTAAAACCCATGTTTGAAAAAAGAATTAGGGAGAAAGAAACCTATTTCCAGTTGGAGTGGACGATGGCTCTAACTTATTTTTCATTTAGAAGTGACCATCTCTGGGGATGTTAAGGTTCTTAAAGCCCTGACTGCAGCTTCCAAATGTTGTCTATATTTTCAGGTCTTGCCCTAGATCTCTGGGTGCTAAAGCTCCTGGTGCACCAGAGCCACTCTGGAAAGCCTGATGCAAATATTGATTCAAGGACCTCATCCCCAAGGATTATGCAGGAAGTCTGGGGTATACGTAGGCACCTCTAATTTTAACAAGCTCCATAGGTGATTCTGACACAGCCAGATTTTAAAGCCATGCCCAGTGACCTCAAGCAGTTTTGACTCAGGGTTGCACTCATATATCTTGAAATGTATGGCTTTCTGCTAATATATCCCTCTGTTCTTAGTTCCCAAATTAAAAACAAAGATTTCTTTTTCTTTCTCTGTGTACTCTGCTGATAATAGCATGATAACATTTGAGTCTTTATATCTGGTCTCGCTGTTTTTGCTTCCTATGGAAATAAAAAATAAGTGACTTCTCATTCTTGGAAAATTTAAATTGATATTGCAGGGAAAGCATGACATCAGTGAGTCCCATATGAACTTTCCCCTTCTGAAAAGATCAAACACCAGAGCTTCTTAAAAAATTATTATTATTCTTTTTGGTTGACAAATTATAATTGTATACATTTATGAAGTACAATGTGATGTTTTGATATATGTATACAAAGCAGAATGATTAAATCAAGCCAATTAACATATTAATCACTCGTCACCTCACTTACCTATCTTTTTTTAGGGTGAAACATTTGAAACTGAATATCTTAGTGATTTTGAAATAAACCATACATTATTATTGACTACAATTACCCTATTGTGCAATGGATTTCAAAATCTATTCCTCTTGTCTATCTGAAACTTTTTACACTTTGATCAACAACTCTCCATTCCCTTTCTCTTCATAACCAAAACTCCTAGCCGCTGGTAAGTTGTGGTCCTTCTACTTGCTACTTCTATGATTTCAAATTATTTAGATTCCATGTATAAATGATACCAGTTGTCTTTCTGTGTCTGGCTTATTTCACTTAGCGTTATGTACCTCAGATTAATTTGTGTTGTTGAAAATGACAGAAATTCCCCCTTTTATGGCTGAGCAGTATTCCATTGTGTGTGTATACCACATTTTTTTATACATTCAGAAACTGATGGACATTTAGGTTGATTCCATATCTTAGTTATTGTGAATAATGCTGCAATGAATATGAAGGGCTAACCCTTTGACATGTTGATTTTAGTTTCTTTGGATATATATTCAGAAGTATAAGATTACTGGATCATATGGTAGTTACATTTTTAGTTTTTAAAAGAATCTTCTTATCATTTTCCATAATGGCTGAACTAACTTACATTTGCACTAACAATGTACAGAAGCTCCCTTTTCTCAGAATCCTTGACAACACTTTTTTTCTAGCTTTTTGATAAAGGCCATTCTAACAGGTGTGAGGTAATATCTTATTGTAGTTTTTATTTGCGTTTAGCTAATGATTAGTGATGCTGAGCATTTTTAAAATATACCTATTGGCCATTGATGTGGTTTGGCTGTGTCCCCACCCAAATCTTATCTTGAATTCCCACTGTTGTGGGAGGGACCCAGTGGGAGGTAATTGAATCATAGGGGTAGGTCTTTCCTTTGCTGTTCTTGTGATAGTGAGTAAGTCTCGTGAGATCTGCTGGTTTTATAAGGGGGAATTACCCTGCCAAGCACTCTTTTTGCCTGCCGCTATCCATGTAAGATGTGGCTTGCTTCTCTTTGCCTTTTGCCATGATTGTGAGGCCTCCTTAGCCACGTGGAATGGTGAGTCCATTAAACCTCTTTTTCATCTCAATCTCAGGTATGTCTTTATCAGCAGCATAAAAACAAACTAAAATAGTAAATTGTTACCAGTAGAGTGGGGTGCTGCTGTAAAGATACCCAAAAATGTGAAAGTGACTTTGGAACTGGGTAAAAGGCAGAGGTTGGAATAGTTTGGAGGGCTCAGAAGAAGACAGGAAAATGTGGGACAGTTTGGAACTTCCTAGAGAATTGTTGAATGGCTTTGCCCAAAATGCTTATAGTGATATGGACAATAAAGTCTAGGCTGAGGTGGTCTCAGGTGGAGATGAGGAACTTACTGGGAACTGGAGCAAAGGTGACTCTTGTTATTTTTTAGCAAAGAGACTGGTAGCATTTTGCCCCTGCCCTAGAGATTTGTGGAATTTTGAACTTGAGAGAGATGATTTAGGGTATCTGGTGGAAGAAATTTCTAAGCAGTAAAGCATTCAATTGTTAAACGCATTCATTTTTATATGGGAAGCAGAGCATAAAAGTTCAGAAAATTTGCAGTCTGACAATGTTATTAAAAAGAAAATCCCATTTTCTGAGGAAAATTCAAGCCTGCTGCAGAAATTTGCATAAGTAACAAGGAGCTGAATGTTAATCCCTAAGACAATGGGAAAATGTCTCCAGTGCAGGTCAAAGATTTTCATGGCAGACCCTCTCATCACAAGCCTGGAGGCCTAGGAGAGAAAAATGGTTTTATGGGCAGGGCCAAGGGTCCCCGTGCTATGTGCAGCCTAGCGACTTGGTGCCCTGTGTCCTACCCACTCCAGTCATGGCTGAAAGGGGCCAACCTAGAGCTCAGGCCATGGTTTCAAAGGGTGCAAACCCCAAGCCTTGGTAGCTTCCATATGGTGTTGAGCCTACAAGTGCACAGAAGTCAAGAATTGGGGTTTGGGAACCTCCGCCTAGATTTCACAGGGCATATGAAAATGCCTGATGTCCAGGAGGAAGTTTGCTGCATGACTGGGGCCCTCATGGAGAACCTCTGCTAGGGCAGTACAGAAGAAAAATGTGGGGTCAGAGCCCCAACACAGGGTCCCTACTAGAATACTGCCTAGTGGAGCTGTGAGAAGAGGGTTGTCATCCTCCAGACCCCAGAATGGTAGATCCACCACCTCCAACAGCTTGCATCATGCACCTAGAAAAGCCAGGCTGTGCCCTGCAAAGCCACACTGGCAGAGCTTCCCAAGACCATGGGAACCCACCTCTTGCATCAGTGTGACCTGGATGTGAGACATGGAGTCAAATGAGGTCATTTTGGATCTTTGAGATTTGACTGCCCTGCTGGATTTTGGACTTGTATGGGCCTTGTAGCCCCTTTGTTTTGGCCAGTTTCTCCCATTCGGAATGGCTGTATTTACCCAATGCCTGTACCACCCCCCCACCCCCGCCCACTGTATTTAGGAAGTAACTAACTTGCTTTTAATTTTACAAGCTTATAGGCGGAAGGGACTTGCCTTCTCTCAGATGAGACATTGGACTGTGGACTTTTGAGTTAATGCTGAAATGAGTTAAGACTTTCAGAGACTGTTGGGAAGACATCATTGGTTTTGAAGTGTGAGGACATGAGATTTGGATGGGGCCAGGGGCAGAATGATATAGTTTGGTTATATCCCCACCCAAATCGCATGTTGAATTCCCACTGTTGTGGGAGGGACCTGGTAGGAGGTAATTGAATCGTGGGGGCAGGTCTTTTCTGTAATGTTCTCATGAAAGTGAATAAGTCTCATGAGATCTGACAGTTTTATAAGGAAAAGTTCCCCTGCACAAGTGCTCTCTTTGGCTACAGTCATCCATGTAAGATGTGACTTTCTCCTGATTGCCTTCTGCCACGATTGTGAGGCCTCCCTAGCCATGCGGAACTGTAAGTCCATTAAACCTCTTTTTCTTCTCAGTCTTGGGTATGTGTTTATTAGCAGCATGAAAATGGACTAATACAGCCATTAAACACCAGTGTTTCTATGTCTAGTTTCTTTCCCTCTGACTACCCCAATTCACTCCACCTCCTCTTCCAGGAAGTACAGAAATTGCAAACAATAGAGATGTTCATTGGTCAAAGCTCTTACCTTAAAAAGTATTTGCTTTTTTGCCCTACTATTTTGGACATACTGAAATATACCTGATATGGTTTGGAGATTTGTTTAATCCAAATCTCATGTTGAAATGTGATCCCCATTGTTGAAGGAGGGGCCTAGTGGAAAGTGTTTTGGTCATGGGGGTGAATTCCCTCCTGAATGGATTGGTGCCATTACTGAGGTAATGAGTGGGTTCTTACTCTATTACTTCACACAGTACTGGTTGTTGAAAAAAGCCTGGAACCTCCCCAACCCTTTCTTGCTCCCTTTCTTGCCATATGAGATGCCAGCTCTCCTTTTGCCTTCCATTATAATTGGAAGCTTCCTGAGGCCTCACCAGAAGTCAAGCAGATGCTGGTGCCATGCTTGAACAGCCTACAGAACCATGAGCCAAATAAACCTATTTTCTTTTTAAACTGCCCAGCTTCTGGTATTACTTCATGGCAACTCAAAACCTCAAAACACAATACCTAAACACAGAACACTTCTAAATCACAGGACTGTATAGTTTGAAATCATTACAAATTTCTGGTCTCCAGCCTTGTTTAGGTTCTAATTATTTATTTCTTCATTCTCAACAGCTATAATTAACCTAGTGTCATCTAGTATGGCTAATCTCCTGGTTTCCCCAAGACTGAGGGTGTTCCCAGAGCATGGACTTTCAGTGCTAAAACCAAGTAAGTCCCTGGCAAGCTGGAATGAGGTGTAGTTACCCTAGACTCCTGGGACCTTCTCTTTGACTGAATTTTCCTTACTTCTGATAAGAGGTATAATTTCTTACTTATAGAGAAAATAGAGGCTATCAGGTAGAAAATTTCTCAATATCCTTTCCTACCCATTAAAAAATATCTGGCTAGGGACCTGCTTTTATTAGTTATCTCCACTTTTCATGTCTTATTCACATCTAACCTCTCATCATATCTAATAATTCTTTTCCATCAGTGTAGTGTTAAAGAAAAATTTGCCAAGTTCAGTCATGCACTTAGGAAACTGTCCCTACATGACTCTAAACTTGGTAGAACTTTTTTTCTATGTCCACATTTTTTTTTAACTTACAACCAAGCATGACCAAATCCAAGGGAGGGGGATTATTATGTTCTCTTTTTTATTTTTTTCTATGTGAAATAAGCTCCCCTTTCTATCCTTATATGTAGTGCTTTTATTTTCAGCCTATACATTTCTTGAATGAGCCTGCTCTCCTTTGACTAGCAGGCAGATAGACCCTGCTTTGTTTTGTGTTTCAAATATCTGGCAGCCTTTGTTGTTACTTTAACAATATAAATATGGACAAGTATTGCACATCTTAAACACAAAGCACACTCCTTCTACATTCGACCATCTCTTATCCTGTCTCTATCCTTCCTTACTAGTTATTTAGTTTGAGAAAGAAGTGTGCCTTTTCGCTTCACTTTCTCCACGAACTGCACTTTCATTGCCATTTCAATGCACTTCAACCAATCTGCTCTTGTAAAATCAACAATGACCATCTTGCTGCTAAAATTTATAGAGAATGCTTACCTCCTATCTGTGACTTACAAATGAGTTTATATTTAAAATCATATAAAAGATTATAAAAAAATCATAGAAAAATACAAAGATTGGTTTTTTGAAAGAATAAATAAAACAGATACACTGCTAACAAGGGTAATAAGAAAAAAAGAGATAAGATCCAAATAAACAAAATCAGGAATGACAAAGGGGTTATTATCACTGACCCCACAGAAATACAAAACCGTCAGAGACTGGTATGAACACTTCTATGCATGCAAGCAAAAAAGCCTGGAAGAAATGGACAAATTCCTGGAAACATAAAACCTCTCAAATTGAACCAGGAAGAAATTGAATTGCTGAACAAACCAATAATGGGTTCAAAAATTGAATAATTAATAAAAACTCCAGAAAAAGCCCAGGACCAGATGATTTATGGTTGAATTCTACCAGCTATGTAAAGAAGAGGTGGTACCATTCCTACTGAAACTATTCAAAAAAATTGAGGAGGATAGACACTTTCATAACTCATTCTATGAGGCCAGCATCATTTAATACCATTTAATATCATTTAATATCTGGCAGAGACACAATGAAAACTTCAGGCCAATATCCTTGATGAAAATAAGTGCAAATATCCTCAATGAAATACTAGCAAACTGAATCTAGCAGTACATCAAAACTCTAATCCACCATGATCAGGTAGGCCTTACCTTGGGATACAAGATTTATTTAACATACTCAAATCAATAAATGTTATCCATTACATGAACAGAACTAAAAACTAAAACCACATGATCATCTCAATAGATGTAGATAAGGCCTTTGATAAAATTCAACATCTCTTCATAATAAAAAATCTCAACAAACTAGACGTTGAAGGAATATACTTCAAAATAATAAGAGCCATCTACCAAAGACCACAGCCGACATCATACTAAATGGAAAAAAGCTGGAAGCATTCCCCTTGAAAACCAGAACAAGACAAGGATGTACTCTCACCACTCTATTCAACATAGTGCTGAAAGTCCTAGCCAGAGCAATCAGGCAAGAGAAAGAAATAAAAGGCATCCAAATAGGAAGAGAGGAAATCAAACAATCCCTGTTTTCACATGATATAATTCCACACCTAGAAAACCCCATAGTCTCTGCCCAAAGCCTCCTTGATCTGATAAACAACTTTAGCAAATTTTTGGGACACAAAATCATTGGACAAAAATCAGTAGAACTCTTATACACCAACAGCATCAAGGTGAGAACCAAATCAAAAATGTAATTCCATTTATGGTAGCCACAAAACAAATAAAACATCGCAGAATACAGCTAACCAGGGAGGTAAAAGATCTCTACAATGAGAATAATAAAACACTACTAAAGAAAATCAGAGATGACACAAATAGAAAAACATTCCATGCTCATGGATAGGAAAGACTAATATTATTGAAATGGCCATAATGCTGAAAAAAATTTATAGATTCAATGCTATTCTTATCAAACTACCAACGACATTCTTTACAGAATTAGAAAACACAATCTTAAAACTTACATGGAACAACAACAAAAAAGAGCCCAAATAGCCAAGGTAATCCTCAAAAGAACAAAACTGGAGGCATCACATTACTCAACTGCAAATTAGACTGCAGAGCTTCAGTAACCAAAGCAGCATGATACTGGTACAGAAACAGACACATGGACCAATGGAACAGCATAGAGAGCCCGGAAATAATGCTGCGTGCCTACAATCACCTAATTTTTGGCAATGTTGACAAAAACAAGCAATGGGGGAAGGACTGCTTAGTCAATAAATGGTGCTGGGAAAACTGGCTAGCCATATATAGAAGATTGATACTGGACTACTTCCTTACACCATATACAAAAATCAATTTATGATGGATTAAAGAATTAAATGTAAAATATAAAGCTATACAAACCCTATAAGATAACCTAGGAAATACCATTATGCATATAGGCCCTGGCAAAGACTTCATGACAAACATACCAAAAGCAATGGAAACAAAAACAGAAATTGACAAATGGGACCTAATTAAACTAAAGGGCTTCTGCTCAGCAAATGAAACTATCAGGCAACCTACAGAATGGGAGGAAATGTTTGAAAAGTATGCATTTAGCAAAAGTCTAATATCCAGAATCTGTAAGAAACTTAAATTACGAAGCAAAAAACAACCCCATTAAAATGAGCAAAGGACATGAACAGTTTTCAAAAGAAGATATGCATGCAGCCAACAAGCATATGAAAAAATGCTCAGCATCACTAATCATTAGATAAATGTAAATCAAAATCAAAGTGTGTGATACCATCTGACACTAGTCAGAATAGCTATTACTAAATAGTCAAAAAATAATTTATGCTGGTGAGGTTGCGGAGAAAAGGGAACACTTATACACTACTGGTGGGAATGTAAATTAGTTCAGCCATTGTGGAAAGCAGTGTGGCAATTTCTCAACATACTTAAAACAGAATTACCATTCAAGCCAGCAATCCCATTGTTAGCTATTACTGTATACCCAAAGGAATATAAATCATTCTACCATACAGACACATGCATGTCTATATTCATCACAACACTATTCACAATAGCAAACACATGGAATGAAGTTAAATGCACATGAACAGGAGACTCAGTAAAGAAAATGTGGCACACAGATACACCATGGAATACTACTCAGCCATAAAAAATGAGATCATGTCTTTTGAAGCAACATGGAAGAGGCTAGAGGCCATTATCCTAGGCAAACTAACACAGAAACAAAATCAAATGTCACAGGTTCTCACTTATAAGTGGGAGTTAAACGCTGAGTACACATGGACACAAAGAAGGGAACAATAGTCACCAGGGCCTACTTGAGAGTGGAAGGTGGGAGGAGGTTGTTGATGGAAAAACTGCCTATTGGGTACTATGATTATTAGCTGGGTGAGGAAATAATATGTACACCAAACTCCCATGACTTGCAATTTATCTACAGAACAAACATGTATATGTTTCCCTCAACCTAAAATAAAAGTTTTAAAGGTTTTTTTTTTAAAAAAACTAGACGACCAGAACTTACAAAGAATAATAAAATATCCATAATTCTTACATGCAGAACTAAATAGTTCTCTGAGGTTTTTGTCACTATTTACAATTCTACAAATCAGTTACAATTCCTTTCTTAAAATGATTCTGGTTGTATTTATAGTCCTGTGGAAGTTCCCTCTCAGTCTTTTTGTTAAACCCTCATCTGGTACCCAAAATGTACTCAAATATTGATGTTTCCAGCTTTACAACCTCATATCACTGTTCCATTTACACTATAGATTCTCCCTGGCTGAGTAACTTTTTCTAGCATCATGGCTGTATCTACAACCTAATTCTGAAATCTGCCAAATCTTTCTCTACATACTAAGTTCCATGTGACTTTTCTTCAAGTGCCGCAATCTCAACACTCCCTCAAACTGATTTTGTTGTATTCCAATTCCCCCATCAGAAACATCTTATACTGATGACACAACCATCAACCCAGTTAATTGGTTATTATCTTTGATTTCTCTGGCTAACCGTTCATGTGCAGCCAGTTATTAACTCTATTAAGTCTCTTTTAAATTTTTTAGCTCTTTCACTCTGCCTGGGAGTGGGCTCTTACTTAAAAACTGTATTTGTATGGTAGTCTTCTAAATGGAGTCTTTACCTCTATGCTTGGCCCTCTTCAGTCAGTTTTTTACACTGCTGCTAAAGTGATTTTTTGAAAACATAAATCTGAACATTGTGGTTAAGAGCATGCGCTCTTGAATTAGACAGATCTAGATTTATACTAGTAATAATAGTTACTGACAATAACCTTGGACAAGTTGTTTAACCTCTTTAAGCCTCAATTTTGTCACTGGTAAGTTGGGATAATAGTACCTATATCAGAATATTATTTTGAGAATCAAATAAGTAATTGGTATGGTTTGGCTGTGTCCCCACCTAAATCTCATCTTGAATTGTGACTCCCACAATTCCCACATGTCAGGGGAGGAACGTGGTGGGAAGTGATTGAATTATGGGGGCAGGTCTCCCCTGTGCTGTTCTTGTGATAGTGAATGAATCTCACGAGATCTGATGGTTTTAAAATGGGAGTTTCCCTGCATAAGCTCTCTCTTTGCCTGCCACCATCTATGTAAGATGTGACTTGCTCCTCCTTTCCTTCTGCCATGATTGTGAGGCCTCCCTAGCCATGTGGAACTGTAAGTCCATTAAACCTCTTTCTTTTGTAAATTACCCAGTCTTGAGTATGTCTTTATCAGCAGCATGAAAATGAACTAATACAGTAATCTATTTAGCACAGTGCACTGCAAATAAATAGTACTCAATATATGGTTGCTTCCATTACCATGATTATTATTCTTATTGTCTTTGTTGATACTTACTATAGCTCTGTGTGGCTGAATTTCTTCAATGTTTTCTCATTGAGTTTATGATAAAATCTTAACCCTTGGGTGATATAGAAGGCTTTTTCTAATTATGTCTTGTTTGACTTCTCTAACCTCATTTCCTGTAGTTTCCTTTCTCACTCTATCCTCCAGTCATAGTAAATTATTTACATTTTTTTGCCACAGCACTCATTTATATTTCTTTCTCTTCTTTTTGTATTTCTTCAATATTTCTTGCATTAACTGTTGTTTTCCTGGCTAAATCCAATGCATTCTTGAATGTAAGGTTCTATTTTAATCTTTCCTAAAGAACTCCTCCTTCCACCATTTTTATCATAGTCTGTATCAAGTATCCTATTTACTCCGTTAATTCCTTGTGCACATATGAGTCTATCATACCATGCTATTCAACATATATGATTATCTTCCCCAATAGGCTGTGAATGTCTTGAAGCTACCCACAGGGTCCTATTAATCTTTGTGTTACCAATTTCCATCCAAAAATGGGCAAATAGTAGTTAGTATTCAAACGTTGAATGGTATGCAGGTTTTAGATGTTCATAATGATATTATTCCAACATGGTGCTGCATCACATTATTAATGATTATTTTAAAAAGAAATTGATTATTCAATACCTAAATTAGTTCCATAAGTAGAAAATTGTATAGTAGTTGAAAACTTGGTTTAAAAATTTCAAGGAAAGGGTGATATTTGAACTTTATGGTACAAGATTTGACTAAGTGAAAGAAATAGAAGCAGATATTTAGGAAAAAGGAACTATAAAAAAAGGACAGAAGGAACTAGTATATAGCAAATGTTCTCTGTGTGCTAAGCACCAAGTTGGCCCTGAGATAATGGTTTTTGTTAGTTACTTTTTCACTTAAGTCTCACTTACTTTTTGAGATGGATAGCTGATAACACTAATGGTCAAAAGATTTAAGTAAATCGATCAAGTTCACACTGTGTTAGCTAGTGAAGATGGGATTCAAATACAATTCTGCCTGACTTTGAAGGATTGCTTTCTCCACAATGGGCTTATGCACCACATATAGAATGACCATGTGAAATCGGAACAATGAGAGTAAGTAATCCTGAATTTAGATTATGATAGAAATTCAAAGTCAGCCCAAGGAAGCATTTGGTATTCCCTATTAAGTAACTGTAACATTCCTTCAGCTCTCTATACAGTGGAATTGTAGAGGCTGTATCAAAATCAAGAACTGGCAAAAATGTACTGGAGGTCTGCTAATACTATCCTTTTCTGCACCCATGGTAGGCAATGCTATTAGATCATATGCTATTTCTTACTGGGCCTGGGTATAGCCTCAAAAGTCTTATTAATGAATAGATATTCATTAGAAGATTTTAATTGATTTAGAACAATTCATTCTTCCTAGGATCACTTTAATTTTCTTATAGGGAATTACCACACCACCATTTTAAGCAAGCTGAATAAAATTGCAAATCAAATTAAACCATTATTTTTATGGAGGATGAAGGGTTTTCTAGAGGCTATAACAGGTTACTTCTGCCAGATCTTACTGCCTCAGTAGGACCAAAAATTGAGCATGTGACTTAAGCTTGACCAGGCAAAAGCCTTCTTTTCAAAGAGTTAAAATCTCAAGCAAAGTTATTCAGGATTAAAGTAAGAAAAACAAAGAAACAGCCCCACCCTGCTGTCCCCCCAAAGAAAAACCCCAAAACAACTACATTCCTTTCAGAGCAAAAACCCTAATGATTAGAGGCAGTAGAGGGTGACCTGCTACTTTTCTGGTTTCTTTTTTTTTATTTCTAAGCATCTTTTCTACCCTTCCTATTTATTCTTTGAGCTTTCTAATAATATTTTTCCAGTAAGGTTTTTTTAATGCATAAGTTAGTCAGTCAATATCTGTGGCTTGCAACCAAAAAAATCATAATCAATAGCATTCTTATTCAGTCAGAGTTGGCAGATGATTTAAAAATCAACAAGCCCATGATTTAATACCAATGGCATGTGGTGTAAATCTAATAGGATTTAAATATGGAAAATATGCTTGGTGTTTTTTATAATAGTCACATTGGCTAAGCTGAAACCATGGTTTCCAGAATTCTCTTGCCCATATGGTTCCAAGTTAGAGTTGGCCAAAAGAGAAAATTTTGTGAGATTTGGAAGGTAGAAGTGAATTCGAAGCCATTATGAGCTAAAGATCTTCGTGGTTACTAATAGTGAGAGACAGTTGCAGATGTGTCCTCATTCTTTTGTTCATATCTAGATCTTCTTCACAAATGTTGTCTCTGAACCAGAGACTCCAGACATAAAAATAAATGTAGAATCAGGAGCCTCCCATCTTATTTTCCACTACCTTTTCTTTATACTCCTATTCTGGCAGTTGGATATACCTGGTTTTCTGCATTCCTTGATAAACTCCAATTTGCCCACACATTCCAGTGCTTCAGAAAGACACTTCTCTCTAATCCTCTAACTTCTATTTTTGGTTTGTTATTCCAACTTCTCCATCAATGCATAAAGTTTTATTCCTATAATAAATCTTTTATTTCATAATACCCATGAAGATTATGTTTTCATGATTGAATCCTGACTGCTATAATTATTGGCATCCGAATTGGTTCCAGGAGATAAGAATAGTAAAGATAGTAATCTATAATTGGTTCTCTGGTTTTATCATATTTAAAGACATTCAAATGGAGGAATGGAGCAAGATAGCAGAATAGAAGGCTCCAGTGATCATCCCCCCCGCCCTCCTAAGGCACTAATTTAACAACTACACAAAAGAAGCACCTTCGTAAACACCAAAAATCAGGTGAGCACTCATGGTATCTGTTTTTAGCTTCATATCACCGAAAGAGGCACTGAAGAAATAAGAAAAACAGTCTTGAATCCCCAACGCCACCCCTCCGCCATCCCCCAGCTGTGGCAGCATGCTGCAGAAAGCATTCCTGTTCTCTTGGGAGAGAGCATTTACACCAGCCCCACCCAGAGGGGAATCGTTAATCCTTCTGGTGGGAACTTGAGTTCCCCCAAGCCTCGCCACCACTGACTAAAGTTTCCTGAGACACAGAATAACTCCAATTTGCCCACACACTCCAGTGCTTCAGAAAGCTCTTCTGAAAATGCCTTTCACTTTCAATTTTAAAGGCAGTTTAGTCCACAAGGATTGCATCTCCTGGGTGTTTCCTAGTGTGAAACTGGGCCCAGAGCCAGAGCACTGTGGGGCATGTGATCTACTGGGACACCAGTTGGGGAAGCTAAAAGAGTGCTGTCATCACTTCTCCCCTAACCCCAGGCTGCACAGCTCAAGGCTCTGAAAAAGACCCCTTTCTTCTGCTTGAGGAGAGGACGAGGAAGAGTGGGGAGGACTTCTTGCATCTTGAATAGCAGCTCAGACACAGCAGGATAGGGCCCTTGTCAGAGTCATGAGACCCCTTTTCCAGGCCCTAGCTCCTGGACAACATTTCTAGACATACCCTGGGCCAGAAGGGAACCCTCTGCCTTGATAGAAAGGATGCAGTCCTGGCAGGATTCATCACATGCTGACTGAAGAGCCCTTGGGCCCTGAATAATCAACCAGCAGTGATACCCAGGCACTACATTGAAGGCTTTGAGTGACACTCTCAGACTTGTTGGCTTCAGGTGAGAATCAGCATATTCCTAGCTGTGGTGGCTATGGGGCAAACTCCTTCTATTTGAGAAAAGCAGAGGAAAAAGTAAAGGGGATTTTGACTTGCACCCTAGGTACGAGCTCAACCACAGAGGTGGAGAGCTCCAAGAAGGCTCTTGGGGTAATTGATTCTGGAATTTGGCTCTTGAGTGGCATTTCTGGACCTGCCCTGAGCCAGAGGGGAGTACACTGCCCTGAAGGGTGAGTCCCAGGCCTGGCAGCATTCACCATAAGCTAACTTAGGAGCCCTTGGGCCTTAAGGGAACATCAGTGGTAGGCTGGCAGTAATTCCCAGGGACCTGTGGTGGTGGTGGCCATGGTGTGAGGTTCCACTGCCTTTGAAAGAGGAGGGAGTATGAGAAGGACTTCATCTTGTGGTTTGAGTGCCAGATGAGCCTCAACACAATAGAACACCAGGTGGACTTCTAAGGTTTTTGACTCTACTCCTGGGCTCCTGGACAACATCTCTGGACCCACTTGGAGCTTGGGGTGACTTGCTACTTTGAAGGAGACACAGGCCTTGCTGGCTTTGCCACCTGCTGATTGTGGAACGCCTGGATCCTCAGCAAACAGAGGGAGTAGTGAGGGAGTGATTACAGCAGGCCTGGGGCAAGACCCATTGTTATGCTGGCATTAGGTCTGACTCAGTGCATTCCCAGTGGTGGTGGCCACAGAGTGGCTTGTGTCTCTCTACCCCCAGGTCTGGGTGGCTGATAACAGAGAGAGAGACTCCATTTGTTTGAGGAGAAAGGGAGGGAAGAGAACAAAAGTCTCTTCCTGGTAATCCAGAGAATTCTCCCAGGCATAGTCCGAGACCATCAAGGTGGTACCTCTACAAGTCTGCAAGAACTACAGTGTTGCTGGGCTTGGAGTACCCCGTAAAGCAGATACAGCTTAGATCATAACACCCAAGTTCTTTCAAATATCTGGAAAACCTTCCCAAGAAGTATAGTTACAAGCAAGCCCAGAATGCAAAGACTACAGTAAATACCTATTTCTTCAATGCCCAAACACAGCTGAACATCTACAAGTTTCGAGACGATCCAGGAAAGCATGACCTCACCAAATCAACTGAATAAGCCAGCAAGGACCAATCCTAGAGAAACAGAGATATATGACCTCTCAGACAGGTAATTCAAAATAGCTGTGTTGAGGAAACTCAAAGAAATTCAGGACAACACAGAGAAGAAATTCATAATTCTATCAGATAAATTTAACAGGCTGGTTGTGGTGGCTCATGCCTGTAATCCCAGAACTTTGGGAGGCTGAGGCGGGTATATCTTCTGAGGTCAGAAGTTTGAGACTAGCCTAGCCAACATGGTGAAACTCTGTCTCTACTAAAAAAACAAAAATTATCTGGGCATGGTGATG
The DNA here is from genome assembly GCF_028858775.2 of Pan troglodytes. Taxonomy (NCBI): domain Eukaryota; kingdom Metazoa; phylum Chordata; class Mammalia; order Primates; family Hominidae; genus Pan; species Pan troglodytes. The sequence goes on along the minus strand of NC_072405.2, from coordinate 99,610,208 downwards.
CGTGTCTGTAATCTCAGCTACTCAGGAGGCTGAGGCAGAAGAATCGCTTGAACCCAGGAAGCAGAGGTTGCAGTGAGCTGAGATTGCTCCACTGCACTCCAGCCTAGGCAACAGAGTGAGACTCCATCTCAAAAAAAAAAAAAAAAAAAAAAGTTAACAAAGAAATTGAAACAATTAAAAAGAATCAAGCAGAAAGTCTGGAGCTGAAAAATGAAATTGGCATACTAAATAATGCATCAGAGTCTTTTAATAGCAGAATGGATCAAGCAGAAGAATTAGTGAGCTTGAAAACAGGACATTTGAAAATACACAGAGGAGACAAAAGAAAAAAATAAGAAAATATGAGGCATGCTTACAGGATCTAGAAACTAGCCTCAAAAGAGCAAATCTAAGAGTTATTGGCTTTAAAGAGGAGGTAGAAAAAGAGACAATGGTAGAGAATTTATTCAAAGGGATAATAACAGAGAACTTTCCAAACCTAGACAAAATATTAATATCCAAGTACAAGCAGGTTATAGAAAGCCAAGCAGAATTATCCCAAAGAAGACAAGGCATTTATTAAAGCATTTAATCAAAGATCAAGAATAAAGAAAGAATCCTAAAAGCGTCAAGAGAAAACAAACAAATAACACAATGGAGAACCAATACATCTGGCAAAAGACTTTTAGTGGAAACCTTACAGGCCAGGAGAGAATGGCATAACATGTATAAAGTGCCAAGACCAAAAAAGGCAAAACAAAAAACAAACTTTTACCTTAGAATGTTACATCTGGTGAAACTACCCTTCAAACATGAAGGGGAAATAAAGACTTTCCCAGACCAACAAAAGTTGAGGAATTTCATCCGCACCAGACCGGTCCTACAAGAAATGCTAAAGGGAGAACTTCAATCAGAAAGAAAAGGACATTAATGAGCAATAAGAAATCATCTGAAGGTAAAAAACTCATGGGTAATAGTAAGTGTACAGAAAAATACAGAATATTATAACACTATAACTATGGTATGTTAAGTATTCTTACCTTATGTAGAAAGAATAAATGATGAAACAAGCAAAAATAATAACTACAATGACTTTTCAATGACATTGTACGATAAGATATAAATAGAAACAACAAAAAGTTAAAATGGGGGGGAATGAACTTAAGGTGCAAGTTTTATATTAGTTTTCATTTTGCTTGTTTGTTTGCTTGTTTATTTATACAAACAGTGGTAAGTTGTTATAAGCTTAAAACAACGGGCTACAAGATAGTATTTGCAAACCTCATGGTAACCTCAGACCAAAAAACATGCAACAGATACATAAAAAATAAAAACAAAGAAACTAGTTTATATCAACAGATAACTTTCATAAAAAGGAATACAGGAAAGAAAGAAAGAAGGAAGAGAAGACCACAAAATAACCAGAAAACAAATAACAAAATGGCAGGAGCAAGTCCTTACTTATCAATAATAACATTGAAAGTAAATGGACTAAACTTTTCTATCAAAAGACACAGAGTGGCTGAATAAATCAAAAAGCAAGACCCGTTGATCTGTTGCCTACAAGAAACATACTTCACCTATAAAAACACACACAGACTGAAAATAAAGAAATGGAAAAAGATATTTCACACCAATAGAAAGTAGAAAGGAGCATGAGTAGTCATACATACGTAAGACGAAATAGATTTCAAGTCAAAAACCATAAAAAGAGACAAGTAAGTTCACTATATGAAGATAAAATGTTTAATTCAGCAAGAAGGTATAACAATTTTAAGAGTATATACATCCGACATTGAAGCACCCATATATTTAAGGCAAATGTTATTAGAGCTGAAAAAGAGGTCTGAGACCATAATACCTGGAGACTTCAATATCCTACTTTTAGCATTGGACAGATTTTACAGATAGAAAATCAACAAAGAAACATTGGACTTAATCTGCACTATAGACCAAATGGACCTAATAGACATTTACAGAACATTTTATCCAATGGCTGCAGAGTACACATTCTTTTCCCAGCAGATGAATTATTCTCAAGAGTAGACCATATGTTAGGTCACAAAACAAGTCCCAAAACATTCAAAATAATTGAAAAAATATCAAACATCTTCTCTGACCACAATGGAATAAAACTAGATATCAATAACAAGAGGAACTTTGGAAACTATACAAACACATGGAAATTACACAAGTTTAATATCTTTTAAAGTAAATACATATAATGCAGAATTTATTTGAATAAAAGACAAACTAGTAGAGAAGCAATCAATATTGTATCTGGTTACTATTTTTTAGCCAGAAGATCAGCTGCCATGTTACTTTACTCACACCAACCCTAGAGTGAACGAGATTGTCCTTAAGAACTTTCACTTAATAATCATGTTAAGGAAATGACAAGAGAATCCCAGTAAGGGTAAAATATCAGTGCCAGTGGGCCAATGAAGAAATTATGAAGAAAATTTAAAAAATTTATTGAAATAAATGATAATGGAAATGTAACATACCTAATCCTATGTGATACAGCAGAAGCAGTACTAAGAGGGAAGTTTATAGTGCCTACATCAAAAAAAGAGGAAAAACTTCAAATAAACAATCTAATAATGCATCTTAGAGAACTAGAAAAGCAAGAGGAGCCAAATACAAAACTAGCAGAAAAAAGGAAATAATAAAGATCAGAGCAAAAATAAATGAAATTGAAAGGAAGAAAACAATACAAAAGATCAATGAAACAAAAAGGTGCTTTTTGAAAACTTAAACAAAATTGGCAAACCTTTAGCCAGACTAATAAAAAGACAGAAGATCCAAATAAGTAAAATTAGAAATGAAAAAGGAGGCATTACAACTGATACTGCAGAAACTCGAAGGTTCATTTAGTAGCTACTGTGAGCAACCGTATGCCAATAAATTGGAAAATCTACAATAAATGGACAAATTCCTAGACACATAAAACCCACACAGATTAAACCAAGAAGAAATCCAAAACCTGAACAGACCAATAACAAGTAACAAGTTGGATAATGTAATAATAAGTCTTCCAGTGGAGAAAAGCCCAGGACCTGACGGCTTTACTGCTGTATTCTACCCAACATTTAAAGAATAAGTAATACCAATCCAACTTAAACTATTTTGAAAAATAGAGGAGGGAATTCTTCCAAACTCATTCTACGAGGCCAGTATTACCCTAATAGAAAACCAGACAAAGATGCATAAACAAACAAACAAACAAACCCCAAAAGCTGCAGGCCAGTATCTCTGATGAGTATCAATCTAAAAATCCCTAGTAAAATACTAGCAAACCAAATTCAATAACACATTTAAAAGATCATTCATCATAATCAAGTGGGATTTATCCCTGGGATGCAAGGACGGTTCAACATACACAAATCAGCATGATACATCATAACAATAAAATTGATGAAAACCATGTGATTATTTCAATTGATGCTGAAAAAGCATTTGATAAAATTTATTACAAAAACCCTAAAAATGAGAATAGAAGGAACATACCTCAACATAATAAAAGCCATATATTACAAACCTACAGCTAGCATCATACTCAACAGGGAAAAACTGAAAGACTTTCCTCTAAGATATGAAACACGACAAGGGATGCCTACTTTTACTGCTGTTTTTCAACACAGTACTGTAAGTCCTTGCTAGAGCAATCAGACAAGAGAAAGAAATAAAGGGCATCCAATTTGGAAAGAAAGAAGTCAAATTAATCTTATTTGCACATGATATGATCATATATTTGGGAAAACCTAAAGATTCCACAATAAAAAACTGTTAGAACTGACACAGCTAGTAAAGTTGCAGGATACAAAAATTAACAAACAAAAATCAGTAGCATGTCTATATGCTGACAGTGAGCAATCTGAAATAGAAATCAAAAATGTAATTCCATTTATAATAGCCACAAATAAAATTAAATACCTAGGAATTAACCAAAGAAGTGAAAGATGTCTATAATTAATACTATAAAACATTGATGAAAGACATTGAAGAGGACACCAAAATATAGACAGATGTTCCATGTTCCTGGATTGGAAGAATCAATATTGTTAAGATGTTCATACTACCCAAGGCAATCTATAGATTCAGTCCAATTCCTATCAAAATACCAAAATACCAAATATCAAAATCCATTCTTCACATAAATAGAAAAAAGAATCCTAAAATTTATATAGAACCACCAAAGACCCAGAATAGCTAAAGCTATCCTAAGCAAAAAGAACAAAACTCAAGGAATGCAATTACCTGACTTCAAATTATCCTACAGAGCTATAGTAATCTAAACAGCGTGGTACTGGCATAAAACCACATAGACCAACGGAACAGAATAGAGAACCTGGAAACAAATCCACACACCTATGGCGAACTCATTTTTGATAAAGCTGCCAAGAACATACACTGAGGAAAAGAAAGTCTTTTTAATAAATGGTACTGGGAAAACTAAATATGCATAGGCAAAATAATGAAACCAGACACCCCCTCTCTCTCCATATACAATAATCAAACCAGAGTGATTAGAGACTTAAATCTAAGACCTCGAACTGTGAAACTACTACAGAAAAGCATTGGGGAAACCCTCCAAGACATTAGCTTGGGCAAAGAATTTCCTGAGTAATACCTCACAAGAACAGAAATCCAAAACTAATATGGAAAAATGATGTCACATCAAGTTAAAAAGTTTCTGCACAGCAAAGGAAACAATCAACAAAGTGAAAAGACAACCCACAAAATGAGAGAAAATATTTGCAAATTGCCCATCTGATAAAATGTTAAAAACCAGAAGATATAAGGAGATCAAACAGCTCTATAGGATAAAATCTAATAATCTTGATTTAAAAATCAGCAAAGATTGAAATAGACATTTTTCAGAAGACATACAAATGGCAAACAGGCATATGAAAATGTGCTCAACATCAATGATTATCAGAGAAATACAAATCAAAACTATAATGAGGTATCATCTCACCCCAGTTAAACTGGCTTTTTTTCAAAATTCAGGCAATAACAAATGCTGACAGGGATGTGGAGAAAAGGGAATGCCTTCATACTCTGTTGGTGAGAATGTAAATTAGTACAACCACTATGGAGAACAGTTTGGAGGTTCCTCAAATAACTGAAAATAGAGCCACCATACAAGCTAGCAATCCCACTGCTGGGTATATACCCAAAAGAAAGGAAATCAGTATATCAAAGAGATACCTGCTCTTTAATGTTTGTTGCAGCACTGTTCACAATAGCCAAGATTTGGAAGCAACCTGTATCCATTGTATGTAAGTACTACATTTTCTTTATCCATTAATCTGAATAAAGAAAATGTGTTACTTATACACCATGGAGTTCTATTCAGCCATAAAAAAAGAATGTTATCAAGTTATTTGCATCAACATGGAAGCAACTGGAGAGCATTATGTTAAGTGAAGTAAGCCAGGCACAGAAAGGCAAACATCACATGTTCTCACTTATTTGTGGGATCTAAAAATCAGAACAATTGAACTTTTGGAGGTAGAGTAGAAGGGTGGTTACCAGAGGCTGGGAAGGGAAGTGGGGGACTGGGTCAGGGGAGGGAGGCGGGGATTGTTAATGGGTATAAATAAATATAATTTGAAAGAATAAATAAGACCTAGAATTTGATATTGCAACAGAGTAACTATAGTCAATAATAATTTAATTGTACATTTAAAATAGCTGAAGGAGTATAGTTGGATTCTTTGTAAGACAAAGGATAAATGCTTGAGGGGTAAGATACTCCAGTTTTCATGATGTGATTAATAATAATCTCCAAACTGCTCTCCATAGCAACATTGTATGCCTGTATCAAAACATCTCATGTACACCACAAGTATATACACCTACTATGTACCCATAAAAATTAATTAAGACAACATAAAAAATAGACATTGATGTATTTGCTTCCAATACATGACATCATAAGCCATGGTATGTAGTGGCAAAAAATGTTTCTTAAATTGTTATTTGTAGTTTCATCTGTAATCAAATGCCTATAGAAGGCAAGATTTTGAATCACCAAGTAGTTGCTGCTGTAGAACACTTTAATAAAAATGAATATAATGATGTTGGTTGGGTTGCATTGGAAAATGTACAGAAAGAAAATGAGTTCAGAGTTTTTAATTCCAAGATCAAGGTCTACGTAACAGATTAGAAAAGTTCTATTACTGCTGTAAGAGAAACAGCATTTCCTAGAAAATTTCTTAAAACCAAACCCAAAGTCTAATATGGGGAGTGACTGAATTATAATTCAACACAATCTTTCAGGGTTTCTTATATTAGAAATAAGGCATTGACTGAGAAGGAGTAGGGCCTTGAAAATTGGGATGGAGACATAGGGCTGATTCTGATGATGTGGTGGTACCTGAACTTTTACATTTTATGGAGGCTCATTTGCGAGTAGAAGCAGTCTTTCCTCCTAAATTTGAGGAACACACCCTCCCCTTTTCTCAAGAACTTAATTGTCCTGGCGTGAGACCTTGATGTGATGAGGAATGCTGATGTCCTCTAGATATATCCTACTACCTCTCTTTGTTTCTAGATATATTAGGTTGGTGCAAATGTATTAATTTTACATCAACCTGATACAAGACTCAATTTTTTATGCTTTTGTATCAGATAACACTTATGACCAGAATAGAGGTACAGCACACATAAAAATAATTATATAACTTATATTTATTTTAACTAAAACCTGGGAAATATGTATGGAAATGAATTAAAAGGATGTTGGTCAGAATGGGTGGATACAATTTGGGTCAGGTTGAAGGTATTGAAATTGATTCACTTAAGCAAAAATTCCATATTCAATGTGCTCTAAATGGCTGGTAAATCATTCTTACTTTTGGCTTTGTTAGTTGAGTGAAGTTGAGCTACAAGAACTCCCTTGGTGTACTATAGAAGACAGTATCAAAAGGCTTAGGGATATGTGAATGTGGGGATGGAGTTAGGTTGTAAGAACTGCTTATATACATTGGTGAAGGGAATATCGTCAGCCTTGATAAGCTCTGTAGTAGGCCAGGAATGATAATAAGTTGGCTTGCCATTAAAATAGAATCCCTGAAATAAATAGGGATGATGGAATCCCGAGGTGACTGGGGCCAAGTGGCAGCACTGAACTGCCAGAGACAACAAGCATAGAATTTGTGTAATGGGTAGCAGATTTGAAGCAGTAATAAGAATGATTTCACCTACAGAGAATGTTGTCATTAGCTACTTGATCATGGTGGCTCAAGGACTAAAATTCATGGGGAGCTTGCTATGAAGTCTTACTTGATGTGTAGAAATGGAAAAGAGAGTCTGGTGCACAGAAGTTTAACTTAGATCATCAGATAATTTATTTCCATTTGTGAGCCACTTCACACTTTCAGGCACTTTGGATTAAGGGGAACCAGGTTCCTTTAGGGAAGGACTCTGTGCTGCCAAAAACTCATCCAGTATATTTTTCTCTAGCTTTCTCCAAAAGGATTTGTGGCCATTCACAAGGGTGCACTGAAAAAAGGGGAAGGTACCATACTATTAAGGAATTATATGACACTGGTTCTGAGCTGCCAGGAATTCCTAGAGACACAAGATACCACTCTGATCCACCAATCAAATGAGGGACTTTGGAGGTCAGGATATTAATGATATTTTAGGTTGAGGTTCTCTCCCTGGGAGACCACTGGGTTCCCAAACCCACCCTGGGCTTATTTCCCAGTTCCGGAATGTTTAACTGGAATAGGCACACTAAACAATTGGCACAATACCCACGTTGATTTCTTGACCCATGGATTGAGGGTTTTTATTGGTAAGAAAGGCCAAGGGAAAAGCATCTAGAGGAAACTCTACCTATAAATACAGTGAGCCAAAGACATCTCCTTCCTTGAAGAGTTTCAAGATTAATGCCACATCAAAAACTTGAGAATGTAGAAATGATGATTTCTAGCATATTCTCATTCAACTCTCCTATTTAGCCTGTGCAGAAGAAGACAGATGTTGGAGAATGTCGTAATCGTGTGGTGAATTTAGTTGCGGCAGCTGTATCAGATCTGGTTTCATCACTGGAGCAGATAAAAAAATTCCCTGTCATACAGTTACTGATTTGGTGAATGGTTTTTTGTTTGTCTGTTTGTTTGTTTCCTTGCCTATTGCTAGAGACCACCAAACATAGCTTTCATTTGGCATGGCCAGCAAGACATTTTCTCTATTCTACTTCTGGGATGTATCAACTTTCCTGCTCTCTGTCATAATCTAGTCAAGGGTCCTTGATTATCTCTTCATTTCACGGAACATTCAATTGTTCCACTATGTAGATGATGTATCATGACTGTACCTGGTGAGAAGAAAGTAGTAACTACCCTAGACATCTTGATAGTACACATGTATACCAGAAGGGAGTAAATAAATTCCAAAATATTAAAACACCTGTACCTCAGGACAATTGTTTAAGGTTACGATAATCTGGGGCGTGTCAAGATATGTCCTTCCAATGTCAAAGATAAGATTTTGTATCTGGCTCCTCCTACCATATAGAAAGGGACTCAGTGTTCCATAGGACCTTTCAGATTATAAAGATAACACATATATTATTTACTGAGTACCTCGAAAGGCTGCAATTTTGAGTGGGGCCCAGATGAAGAAGATTCAGGACTGAGCCACGTCACACAGCAGGTCTAATGATACCTGAAATGTCTGTGACAAACAGATGTTTTATGGAATCTTTGTCAGGACCTTATGGGTAAACTACAGTGAAAACATTTAGGATTTTGAAGGATACCGTGACATCTCCTTCAGTTAACAAGTCTCTTTGAGATACTTCTGGCTTGCTATTGGATCCCACAAGAGCCTGAACTATCATTATGGGTGATCAAATTATCATTTAATCTGACTTGCCCATCATAAATTGGGTTTTGTCTGACCCATTAAGCCCTACATTTGGGCACATAGAGCTTCATTTCACCACTAAATGGAACTGGTATATACAAGATTGGGCTAGAGCACATCTTGAAGGCACAAACAAGTTGGATTTGCAATGACACAGATTCTCAGGGTGTCTACTCCTCTTATATATTCTCTTATCTTTCAACCCACTCTTATTGGCCAACCTACTGAGGGAAAATATTTTTTTGGATTTTCAGATGTTTCTGCCTGGTATACTGACACTATCTGAAATGATAAATGATTTGGTTTATAGGAAACATGATTTGGTGTCAAGGAGATCTGCAGAAGTGGTATATGGAAAAACATCTCCAAGTGTACAGTGTGAAGATATCCATGTCTTATGTAAGTACTCAGCAAAAAAGCATTCTTAACAGAGGGAATCTTAGTAACTGGATGGTCAAGATAACTTGTTTTGTGGATGTCAGTCACCAGTCACCTTTTTTGTGCCCAATAGGCACATAAATGAAATGTTCATTCGTTCAGCAAAATGGGCTTTTACTTACCACGGACAATCTGGTTAGAGCTATTTCTGAGTGCTCCACATGCCAATAGTGGAGGCCAACATTTGGTTTTAGTACGGCATTATTCTCCAGGGGTACCAGCCAGTGACCTATTGGCTGATTGATTATACTGAGTAACTTCTATAATGGAAGAGACAGTGCTTATTTTTTTTTCTGGAATAGATATTCTGGCTATGATTTTGTTTCCTCATCCCAAAATGCTGCTTCTAAAACCACCATCCTTGAACTTTCAGATGCCTTATTCACTGTCATAGTTCACACAACATTGTCTTTGACATGGAAATTAAGTTTACAGCAAATAAAATGTGGCATTGGCTCATGCTAATAAAATTTATTCATGTTATCATGTCCCCATCTAATATGATTTTGCTGTGTCCCCACCCAAATCACATCTTGAATTGTAGCTCCCATAATTCTCATGTGTCGTGGGAGGGACTCTGGTGGAGATAATTGAATCATGGGGGCGGTTTCCCCCACACTGTTCTCATGGTTGTCTCACAAGATCTGATGGTTTTATAAATGGGAGTTCCCCTGCACAAGCTCTCTTGCCTGCCACCATGTAAGATGTGCCTTTCTCCTCCTTTGCCTTCTGCCATGATGGTGAGTCCTCCCCAGCCATGAGGAGCTGTGAGTCCATTAAAGCCTTTTTTGTTTATAAATTATTCAATCTTGAGTATGTCTTTATTAGAAGCATGAGAACTGACTAATACACCATCAACACGAAGCAGCTGACCTGATGGGTTAAGTGGTTTTTGGAATATTCAGTCATGGCACTGGCTGGGTGGCAATGCTTTGAAGGCTGGGATAATGTCCTCCAGGATATAGCATATGCTCTGAATCAGTGACCAATGTATAGTGCCCTTTCTCTAAAAGCTAGGATTCCCAGGTCCATGAATGAAGGGCTGAAAATGGAAATAACTTCTATCACTATTATACTTAACAACCCAGTAGTGACATTTTTGCTTCCATCCCTGTAACTTTGGATTCTTCTGGTCCAGAGTTCTTCCCTGCTTGATATCCAGCTCTTATTTCATAATGAGAACTTTCAAATTTGAAAGTTTACCTAACTTTTTAAAATTATACTTTAAGTTATGGGATACATGTGCAGAACGTGCAGGTTTGTTAACATAGGTATACATGTGCCATGGTGGTTTGCTGCACCCATCAACCCGTCATCTACATTAGGTATTTCTCCTAATGCTATCCCTCCCTTAGCCCCCCACACCCCTTGACAGGCCCTGCTGTGTGATGTTCCCCTCTGTGTGTCCATGTGTTCTCATTGTTCAACTCCCACTTATGAGTGGTGTTTGGTTTTCTGTTCCTGTGTTAGTTTGTTGAGAATGATGGTTTCCAGCTTCATCCATGTCCCTGCAAAGGACATGAACTCATCATATTTTATGGCTGCATAGTATTCCATGGTGTATATGTGCCACATTTTCTTTATTCATTCTATCATTGAGAAATTACCTAAGTCTTATTTGCGTCTACCTGGGCATGGTGTTTGGGGATACAGAAGCCAAGGAGAGATTGATACTGTATATTTTAGGCTCCTCCTTTCACCTTCTACACCCTACTATGCTCAATAATCAAGTAACTTGTGTTTAAAATTTGGCAATATCCATGACAAGTCATAGACTATTTCATTGTTATGAATCTCAGAGTTTGCCAGAATTCTGCCAAAGGGCTCCTCTTTTCCTCCTCCCGCAAAGCCACAGATATTGCAGTGCTTTGGGCTTGACATATTCCACTTAGCTTCAACTTGTGTCTTCCTTTTCCAGGTTGAGAGAGATTTAAAAAATACATTATTCTCTTCCTTTTCTTAATTTTTCAAGACAGCTGGACTATCGCCCAGTCATATTGGCAAATCACACCCCTAATTTATGCAGGAGATGATAAAGCTCCATCCTTGCTGAGTTTTAGAAGCATATGGAATAAAAAAGTGCCAGACCCAGCTTTGCACTCCAGGAACGTGTGGGAGAGCTTACCAGCACTTATGGGGTAAAGGAAAAGGAGTCATGACTGAAATTCATAAAATAGTCTGTTTTCTTTCATTACCCTCACTTTTGGGTATTTTAGGATATATTTGATAAAGGGCTATATTTATGAAAATATAATACATTGCTTAAAATGTACTAGGAATCTTGCTATTTAAAGGAAATTATTTTTTATATTTTGGAAATCTTTTCTGTAAGCCCCCCCTTTTTAAAATCAAATGTATATCATCATCATCTCCAATCATTTTGTTTTGTTTTATTTTTGGCAAGTAGAAATAGTTTCAATTCTTGCTTTGCAATTTGGATGCCTATTTTTATATGAATTTAAAAAATTGATGTTTAATAATTGTACCTATTTATGAGGTGCATAGTGATGTTTTGATGCATACAGTGTATAATGATCAGATCAGGATAATTAGTATATCCATTATTTCCAACATGTATCATTTCTTTATGTTGGGAACATTCAATATCCTCCTTCTAGCTATTTGAAACTATATATTCCTGTTAACTATAGTCATCTTACAGTGCTATAGAACACTGGAACTTATTCCTCCTATCTAGCTGTAATTTTGTATCCTTTAACAAATCTCTCCTTCTCCTCTCTTTCCTCTTTTTTAACAATGGCTATTTCCCTTTTATACACAGAAGAATCTTGTAAACTTGGATTGTAGTTGAGTACTATTTAATTCAATGATAATTTTTAATTTAATTTAGAAAATTGAAAAAAAGGGACTATTAATTATGTAAGATTTTATTTTCTACTTTAAGTACAATACTGCTTTCTTTAATTGTAGCCTGGTGAAATACTCACCACAGAGGAAGTCTTGGATTTCCCTGGATACATTTTCACTCATAATCTCTTGTATTCATTATAAACATTATGCACAGTTCTTTCAGCACCTGTTAACACTCATTCTCAGAACATGAACTCTCTCCATACTTGAAGTCAATGAGAGCTCTAGTTAATGCGGCAGATCTATTCCCTGGAGGTTGTACCTAGTTTTGTCCTATAAATAAATTTAAATATGTTGCCATAGTTCCAAGTAGTAAGCAAGCTTTTATTAAAACAAATGTTCCCATCCACTCAAGTGGACAAAAGCACTGAGCCTGAGCAAGAAAACTAAGAACGCTCTAATCAATCAAGAGATTGATTAGAAGAAATTTCTTGATTAAAATTAGATTCTCTTAGTCTACTTGTTTATACATATTGTATGTGAAATAATATAAATCTAAATGCAAACATGGTAGTTACTTGCAAAAATCACAGTGAAATTCTATGATATTAAAGTAGATTATCATTCATTGTTTATTCATTCTAGTGAAACATCTATTATATGCTTTCTAGCATATGATTTCCTCTTTCCTGCTAATAACTCTTTGATTTCCTCCAGGAAATACCCCTCCTTAATTTTCAGCCTTTTGCTTTAGGTTGGCCTCTTTCTCTGGGTCAAAAATGAAGCAAATTACCCAGACCTCAACCAATCAGCACATTGCATTCTAACGGAAGCAATGATTGGCTCAGGGATGGTTATGTGATCCTCTTAGAGTTAAGAAGTTACAATGATGCTTTTTTTAGGTGTGCTGAAATAAATACTCTGTTTTTCTTAGTGGATATGAACCTTAGAAGATTAGTGACAATTGCTGGTGTAGTCATTTTTAATCACATGGAAAATGCAGCCAACTGCAAGGAAGCAGGTCCCAGAGAAATAGAGATAATGAAAATAAATGTTGGTATCATCATTTGAGCCCTGAATGAAGATAAACCTGAATATCTATCTCATGACTGCTTAGTTATTTGATACAATAAGTCCTCCTCTCTCCTGCTTTTTGGCTTAAGTTCTTATCAACAGTATAAATAATTTAAACTGCTATATTCATCAAAACTAATGGCACTGCTCTTGGCACTGGGGATATTAACAGAGATAAAAACACTGCTTCTAACTTCAGGAAACTCACAGTCCTTGAGGTAACACACACGCACGCGTGCGCGTGCACACACACACACACTCTCTCTCTCTGTCTCACACATTATTCTAACATTAGATTTATGCATGGAACTTGGTAGCACAGGTTGGGACGAGAGTGGATCAGAGAAGGCTTACCAAAAATGTGACACTGGAATTAATTCTTCAAAGAAATGCACCTTTAAACCAAATCGATCTGATTTCTATCTAAGTTTGGATTGCTTCAAAAGCACATGATTTAAGTACAAGTATTAATAATTTATCTGGGAGTTAATCCCAGAAGGCACTAGTGAAGGAGAGGGGAAAATGAGACAAATGGGAGCAAAGCCAGTAAAAGGTACATTAATGAGTAAATTACTACAGGCACCCGAGACTCAGTCCCATTGTTTATCCTTCAAGATTCCATGCTAGGGAAGCCAGAGCATTTATCCATGACTCCCTTCCCTTATTGGTTGAGTGTTGCCCCGGTATCTTATTGCCCTTGCACTTCTTGGCTTCACCTATGTGCAATGGAATACGCTTCTGTGTTACTGGAGAATGTCTTCAGGAAGAAGAAAACAGGCATGTGTTATCAGTGTGCTGGGAATCAGCTGCAGGAAAACTGTGGTGAGGCTAAGGGACAATGGGTAGCATCAGCTTCATCTGCTACAACTCCAATTGTGTGTGGGAATTCTTATCCCTTCTCTATTATTTCCATGAATTCCCAGAGATGTATATCTTGACACTTTTCATTGGTTCTGAGTTGCTAACTCCAGTGATTGATCTATCTCCTTGTAGATGCTTTTTTCCTTCAGTGTGTGTGAAAGCCCATGGGAAGTTCAGCCACTGATCTTCAATTTCCCCTGAACACTAATAGAAGTTGTCTTTGCAGGGTGTATTTTGATGGACATATGTGTGCAGCACAATCTTCAGAAAATGAGGTAATGGGAGAGTTTTCATCTCTGCAATCAAAATACTTTGAAGTTTAGTGTGACACATTCTTGGTCTTCAAAAGTCCTAGGTTGCTATCCTGGGCTGAGTTCCTTAGAAGCAAAACCTGAGACAGGGATTCTTGGGCAAAGATTTACTGTGGAAGTGGCTCCAGTGAAATCTTTAAGGTAATGAAGAAAATAGGATAAGACAAGGAAAAAGCTGGGCAAAAAAATCAGCTGGGTTTAAATGCACATTTAAACAAAATTGGTCTGATTCTTACTTAAGTTTGAACTCCTTTGAAAGCATACTATGACACATGATTTAAGCACAAGTATTAATAATTTGCCTGGGAGTTAATCCCAGGAGGCACAACTGAAGGAGAAGAAGGAAAAGAACGCTTAAAGAAGTGGGTTCAACTGATGCCACAGTGAGCTCCAGAATAAAAATGGAACCCACAGTTTTATTTTTGACAAGGACAAGGGGGAAGGCTTTTTGTACCTCTTTATTAGTCAGTCACTGGCTACTGGCTACCACTTGGAGGAAGGGTGTAACCTCTCAGGCATTTCTGAACTAGGCTGCTCCTGTTGCTAACAAGCAGTTTTCAAAAGGGTGCAGCTGTGAGCTGGTGACCATTGGCTCACAAAAACTGGGGGAAAGGTGCACCTGCACTTGCTTGTCGCAGGGGATCTGTGTGGGTTACTGACAGCTCTCCTATGGCCACTCTGCCATGGCAACTTATCACTCACTGGTCAGACTCCTCAAGGCCCTGGCCTTCTGCAAAGCTGCTCATCTCCATTCATCTCTCAAGACTCCCCGTGCTTCATTACTTTATGTTCATCCTTATTGCTTCTACATGAAAATCAACTTTTGATAGTGTACAAAACAATTTAGCTCTCAATCCCCTTCTAAAATAAGGCCTTCCTTGGCCTACCAAAAGGCTCATAAATGTGCTTAGCCAGCCAATGAGTCACTTGCTAGACTCGCTCTGGTTCTTGTATAATTTCATGGAAAAGCGGAGGGAGACCTTGAAATTTCAGCCTTCCCCTGTCCTTACCCATTTCTGAGTGTGGAGCTATAGCTTACCACTGAAATGAAGGCCTGTGTTAGCAGAAGAGTTGATAGTCCATTTTGATTTTAAACAGCAATGATTTTATCTCTGCAAAAGATGAATAGCAACTAGATGAGACAAGTTTGCTTTTGGTGGATTAAGTAGCATGTGCAAAGATGCAGAGAAGTGGACATGGTAAACTTAGGAAATGTGCAAATAGTTCAGTTTGGCTTAAAGTCAAGTTGTGGATGGAAGCAGGGCCATGGGAAATTAGCTGCAGAGGCAGGTAGGTAGAGAACAGAACTTTAATGATTCAACACGTGATGGCAAGGAGTTTAGGCCTTGCTCTGAAAGCATGGTGCCACGTTCAGACTGGCATTTTAGAAAGATCATTCTGTCTGTATTTTCTCTGTGAAGCATGGAGCAAGGCAACGCGGGGGCAGGGACATTGATTATGTAGTTTTTTTTTCTAACAAAAACATAAAAATGTTTCTAAATAAAGATGATGACAATAGTGATGAAAAGAACTGTGAGTTTAAATGACATTTAAACGGTGAAAAGGACAGAACCCGATGATTAATTGCACATAGACAAGGGGATGTTAATACTTGAGAAAGATTACCAGCTTTTTGGCTTTCATACTATCACTTTGCTAGTTTTTTTCTCTTTCCCTATTCTTGTTATTTCTACCCTCTCAATAAAACAAAAATGGCATTATACTTTATATACTGTCCTGTAGCCTATTATAGTATGAACATCTTTCATTATAATAAACATGGCCCAAGTAGCTCTTTAGTGTTTTATTATAAAAATGTAGCATAATTTATGTAACTAATAATTTATTGTGGACATTTAGCTTATGTTTAAATATTGTAAACCATGTTGCTACAAGTATCTATAAAGTCAAACATTTGTTCATATTCTTAATTATCATTTTAGGATATTTCTAGAGAAGGCATTACTTAATTTTTAAAGCTTTTGATAAATATTGCTGAATTGTTCTCCAGAAGGTTTATATCGCAAGATATTCACAAAACCACCTACCCTTTGATTTGAAGTGTCTCGGAAATTCTACTTTCTGAAAGGAGCTTTCTCAGAATTAAATAAGACAGTGGCAGTTACTTTTGCCTGACCTCTGAATAGATATTCAGGGTCCTTAGCAAATTTTGTGGTCTGGTCCTCACAGGACCATATTTTCCCTTTCAGTCTTGTAGATAGCTGTCATTAGTCTTCCTTTTGGAAAAATAGGAAATAATCTAAAAGAAACAACTTCAAAATTCATTTGGATAGAATTTGTTAAGCAACCAATGATAATTCGTAAATTTGTTTATCCACCTATTTAATTCAACAAAAATTTATTGAAAGCTCATTCATATTCTAGGTAATGTTGATAAAAACTCCTTCCCTTCCCTTATCTAGGTAGTTTGAACTCATCCAAAATCATGATAATTATGATGATGAGAATGATGAAGAACCTGACATTTACATGGTGATTTTTATGGGTTGAACACTGTTTTGTCAGCAAACCTATGAAGCTATTTTATTTCTTTTTTTTTTGAAACTATTTTCTCATAAAGCAGACAAAGAAGAAAATAAGATACTGCAATGAAGCATAGTAGTATTATGACTGCTGCAAGTCACAAAGTCCAGTAGGAGCACACTGGAGTGGTCCCAAATCAGTCTTGCAAGGGTAGGTTATAGCAAAGGCTTCCTGGAGAGGCCTATATCTAAATTGAGACATCAAGGCTAAAGTGGAGTTAGCTTCATGTGCCCTCAAAGCTTTTATTTTTATTTTTTATTTTACAAACACTTCAGGGCCTTCATATTTGTTGTTCAAAGTGGTGTCTACCTGGAGAAAAGGTTGCCTTGTCCTGTGGTTTATGGTGGCAAAAGAATTCTTAAGACTCTTCTCTGAGAATGTTGTCTATTCACTATCTCTCTTCCCATTTTATATATAATACCTCCTCTCCATCTACTGCAGGGCACATACCCAGAGAAACCTGCTCTAATGAAAGAAGTAACAGCATGTAGGAATGGAATGGGGTACTCACAAGTTGCCTCTGTAGCAGCCCCACTGGGGTGTGGAATGTTTGCTGAGAGTGGAGATAGTATCATTGACAACTTAATTGTTATTTCTCAGTATCTGTAAAGAAATCCTCAGGATTCATTTTTTTTTTTTGAAGCTGTTATAGTTGTCCTGACAGCCTCAGTCAATTTTAATCTTTGACTGAGCTCTCGGATAATAATCTCTGGGTGATTGAATAAGTCACCCTGAGTCCATTCTCTGATTTAGACACAATTGAATCAGATTTTGTTTTTAAAAACAGGCTTTAGAAAGAAAGTAAAATTAGAAATTAGAACCAAGGAAAAAAGTAGGACACACTATGTATGTCCTCACTAGGAAAGTAGGTTTATCTATCTGTCTTTTTTATTGTACTGTGGACACCTCTAAGAATCCTTGCAATTCAGCTGTGTTTCTCCAGTGCCTTATATGACACCTGGTGGGTAAATAAAAGAAGAAATGAAGAAAAAAAAAGAAAATAAGTGCATAGAGATAAAAAAGACCACTTTTTTTTTCAAAAGCTTAGAAAGATTGCATATATAAATCAACACGTAAGCAATAGTAGTGATGCTGTTCTAAGCTTTTGAAAATTTCTTTCTCTTTTGACATCACCGATCACATTGATAATATTGGTCCAAACCCAGTTCCCAGTGTTCTTTCTGCTACGTTCTGTTAGCTTTTGACTTATAGTGCCCTCTTTTTCATTCTTATTCTTCTAAATTCAGATATTCTCCACCACCTGCATATATTAAGAAATATCTTTTTTATTAATAATATAATAATTATTAAAATTATTATAATAATATTCCTATTATATATTATATTATAATAGACAACCTGTTTTAAAGGCTCTCTGAAAAGCAAATGTTGCCATGAAAATAGTTATTTCTGCAGCTGTTGTACTTTTTAAAAATATATATATTTTTACATCTGAACACCCTATGCAGAGACAAAATGGCAAAGTCATTGAAGAAACTTTTTTCTTTTTGCGAAATACGGTGCGCTAAACATTTCCAGAATTCCCTGTGTTTAATCCTATGACAATCCTGAAGTGTGCTTTTCAGATTAGGGCACTTACAGAAAGATAAAATGAGAACTTTTCTAAAGGAGGAAAATAATAAAATGTGGCTAATTATACCATCCAGGTGAGAGACATCTTATGGAGGAGATTCTTGAACTTTTTGTATGTTTGTGAGATGATAGAGCTTTGGGGGAATATTTTAAAGACTAAGGCCCCAAACCTTAGGAAAAAAATGTTTCTGAATGATATTTCCTCTCTTCTCCTGCACTCCCACGCTGCAAGAATGATTAGTCAGATCAGAGGAAGTGCCTGTTGCTCTGACTGGTGTCCCACACAGGGAAGCATTTACTTCTGCCCTGAAAATGAAGGCAGGGCTCTGGAGTAATTAGATCTGCCTTGGCAGTCAAGGGGGAAAGATTTCAGGACTGGTTCATTGTGATCTCCTAGCCAGGGGCACTGGGGAGCTATTATATTTGTATTTTAAAGGAACCCAGCTGACATGAAACCAAAGGAAATTGTTTCAAAAAAGGGAGGAAGCTAAAATATCAATCATACAGACTAGTTTTCTCTTCTTTAATGCATTATATTATTATTATAAGTATTACTCTCAGTGTACAAAATCCACTTTAAAGATTAGTGAAACTTCTAATATGTTTAAAAATAAAGCAGGCTGGTGGTTTGAAAGTAACTCAGCTATTTCGATCAGTTTTTTTTTTTTTTTTCTGTACTTTCCTATGGAGATAATCTAAGTGCAGCATTTCTGCTAAAGACGAAATCCTATTGACTTCAGTGGGCTTTTGGATCAATGGAACCATCAAGGAAAGCAGCACTGATTTAAGTTCCCTTCTTTACTCTCACATGGGTAGCAACAGCCTGTGGAAAAACACAAAGAAATATTAATTAGCATGCTGCTATGTAACAGTTTGTTTCTAGACTAAGAAAAAGACAATTTTATTCTGTTGTAATATATTTTACTATCCAAAATTATGAAGTGGTTTACTAATTTTCTAGTAAGAGTGACTTATTTGATAGAAAATTTATTCTGCAAAATGTTATCAAATTTGGAAATTGTGTGGTTCATAAAGCCTGACAGTAAAGTACATCTTTTAAAGACTGGACAACTTTTTATTACAGATAGATGATCATATATCTTTATTTTCCTTTAAAAGATTGTATTCATTGTATAGGCTGAGTATTTATCCTCAATAATGTACAATTCTCTCTATATATACATATACACACACACATATATGTGACACACATACAGATATGTGTTGTATATCTGTATGTATATAGGTATAGATCTGTATGTATAGGTATACACATATACATATCCGTATGTATAGGTATACACATATACATATCCGTATGTATAGGTATACACATATACATATCCGTATGTATAGGTATACACATATACATATCCGTATGTATAGGTATACACATATACATATCCGTATGTATAGGTATACACATCTACATATCCGTATGTATAGGTATACACATCTACATATCTCTGTGTATATATATACACATCTGTGTAAGATGTGTATATATCACATGTATACATATACAATATATCTGAGTGAGATGTATATATATCACATATACACACATATACACATGTATATGTGACACACATACAGATGTGTATATATATATGTATGTGTATAATATCTGTATGTATGTCTGTATGTAGATACATACATATATACACATATATCTGTATGTGCATATATATACATGTGGGTGAGATGATTCTTGACCTTTTTTTGTGTGTGAGAGACAGCTTCAGGGGAATAATTTAAAGACTATGACTCCAACTCTTACAAAGAAAGTATCTTTGAATACACTTTCAGTATTATCATTGTATAGACACTTTCTGTATTATCATCTGTATGTGTGTATGTGTGTTATAGTCTATCTGATTTTCTGTTGGAGAATATACACATTACTTCTTTTATTACAGAGAAAGCGAGGTTGAACATTCAGGACAGTAGAAAACATACAAACCAATCACTTAAGGAGAAAGTAGAAAAAAAGCTGTATTTTAACAAAGAGGTATTCTAGTCGGCAAGACAATGACCAACCATTATGAGAATATAGCTTAGGGACTTTTGTGCTCAGCTCCTCTTTTACCCAATGTCAATGCATGCCTCAGTGTATTTTCTTCTGGAGGAGAGTTTTGTGGATGCCATCTTTCCGTTACGGAAAACCAGTGGAGGAATAGACAGTTTCTTGCCATGACCCACCATCATTTAAACAATTGGTGTTTGAGTTTGGAAATAAGCTCATATATACTTGAATTCCATGGTTTAAATAAGCCATTGAGTTAAAGTGGTAAGAAATTAAAGGTAGAAAATAGAAGAATAGGGTGGGCTTGGTGGCTTATGCCTCTAATTCCAGCACTTTGGGAGGCCAAGGTGGAGGATGACTTGAGGCCAGGAGTTCAAGACCAGCTTGGCCAATATGGTGAAACTCCATCTTTACTAAAAATACCAAAAAAATTGGATGGACATGGTGGCGTGTGCCTGTAATCCCAGCTACTAGGGAGGCTGAGGCACGAGTATCCTTTGAACCTGGGAGGTGGAGTTTGCAGTGAGCCGAGATTGCACCACTGCACTGCAGCCTGGGCAATGAAGTAAGACCCTGTCTCAGAAGAAAAAAGAGAAAGAAAGAAAGAAAATAGAAGGATTTACCAAATTAAAATTTGATAAGCATGTAAAAATTTGATTCAAGTACTATAAATACATGGTGCCTTCTCACTTTCACCAGTATCATGACTAAATTCTTCACGTCATATTCTGAAAGCTGTTGAGTTTTCACAAGCTCATACTTAAGAGGAAACTCTGTGAGTTTGCACTTATATTCCCTTTTGTGCTAAATTCTGCACATTCTCTTAAAGAAAGGAAAGCCAAGTTGTGTGCATCCTTATTAAGTGACTTTGTGCTATGAAGTGGAAATCATCTCAGCCCTCAAGGAGCTGATTCTCCTTGCTGCCACGTGGCTGGATAATGAAACTTTAGTGCTTAGGCCCTAGCTTCCCACCTCTGAGGTTTAGGCTGGGAGAATGTTGGGGCTCACTTTAAAGAGAGGTCAATAACACTTAATTCATGAGGGCTCTAGAGCCCAGACTTTCACCAAACCATCTATTTTTTTTTTCTTAAACCAAATTGCCACCATAAAGTATCACTAATGATAGCTGGCGGGAAAAGTGTTAAATAAAGCTCAAAATGATTGAAAGAAAAAGTAGAGAAAACTCAAGCCTCCTCTTGGAAGCAAATATAGGTAGACTCCTATCCCAAAGAATCCTATAAATATAATTGTACACTTTAAAAGAGTGAATTTTATAGCACGTGAATTCTGTCCCAAAAAATAGGAAACAGAAGGAAAATACATCACTTTTTAACAGGCATGCTGTTATGAACTAAATTATGTCTCTTCAAAATTCATATGTTTAAGTCCTAACCACCAGTATTTCCGAATGTGACTGTGTTTGGAGATAGGGCCTTTAGAAAGATAATCAAGGTAAAATGTGACCGGAGGGGTGGACCCTAAAGTAAATGACTGGTGTCCTTATTAGCGGAGATTAGAGCACAGACACGGAAAGATGACCTTGTGGAAACAGTAGAAGCAGATGGCCATCTACCAGCCTAGAAGAGAGGCCCTCAGAAGAAACCAACCCTGTCGACATCTTGATCTGGGACTTCTCAGCTTCCAGAACCGAGAGGAAATAAATGTCTGTTGTTTAAACTATCCAGTCTGTGGTGCTTTGCCATGGTAGCCCTAGAAAACTAATGCACATGCTATCTTAATTTTTGTAGTTTTAGTTGATTTCTTTTAGACCTAGTTATATAAGGCAGCGTGTTTTGTGTGAGTGTGTTAGACAATGTAAGGTGTCAGAAATCACTGCCCTTCTCTTTTTAAGGTGTTTTATTTGTTTATATCCATTCAAATAGTGTCAGTAAGATGGCAGTCACTACTAATATACTTGAAATAATTTCTTTTGTAATTTCCCTTTCTTTGTAATTGGAGGTAGTGATTAAATTTTACCGTAAGCTTAAGTGATCTATTTAAATGGTGCCTTGTTTCTTATCTATTCTCATCATTTAAATTGCCATGATTAGCAGTAACACTAAAGAAACTAGGAGTATAGTATGAACATCTGAACATAATGTAGTGGCTCTTTACTGTTTCTGCCTTGTATACAAACTCCACTTTTTGGAATGGTTGTCAGCTTCTACCAACTTCAATGGCTTTTCAGTAGCCTTGGCTTGCCTCAACATCAAAGGAAAAATAACTGAGGCCTCCTAACACTATCTAACCTTTAGGTAAGGAGATTTTCTAGAATTTGTAATGTGCTGGTTTCTTTCAAGCAAACTCAAGTGAAAGGGTGAATTACTGAGCTTTTCTTCTTTAAGAAGACAATATGCAGACCTGATCTTTACGATTTTATCTTTACTTATTTCCTATATAAGTTTTTAAAAAATCAAGAAATGTTCCAGCCAGCTGTTCTCAGAATTTTCTCAGTGTGTGACTTTGAAACATGTTGGCAGGAGAAGAAGGTGTGAATATTCAAATGAATTTTCCTAGAAAGGATATAAAATCTACTTAAATGTTTAAAAAATCTATTTAATTCAACTTTTTTTCCCAGTGGGAAAGTACGAATACATTGGATGAGAGCAAATCCTCATTGTAATAACTACTTATGGGGGATTCAGAAATATTCATACTTTTTTTATTTGTATAGTAAATATTTCTCTTCTAAGTATAGGCCTTACCATATAGACACTGGGGATGAGGTTGGGGGAAATACAGATAGAGACTAGGTTTACGAGCAGCTTATAGTTTAGCAGGGAAGACATACATTAAACAAATAATGACAAATAATAGCGTATATTATAACATAAATGACTAATTATTGGTTTCTTATGGTCATAAGGAGAGAAACACATTGCTTAGAGAGTGTGGAATATTGGGATTTATCCTGTCTATGTGCTAAATGTTTCCCAAGATTGGTGAGGAAGGCAGAGAGAGCCTAAATCACAGTGCAAGGTTAAAGATTTTGGTCTGTATGATAAGAAGAATGAGAAACCATAAAAAGACTTTAAGTAAGGGAGGGCCATGAACAGAATTGCATTTAAAACATATTACTACCACAGCAATAAAGAAAATAGAAGATAGGGAGCAAGAGGAGATGAAGGGAAGCAAACGAGCTGGTTTTCCTACCAGTCCATGCTAGAGAGGATGGTGACTTCAACATGGGTGTTGACAGTAGGGCTGTGGTACAGGGAACAGATTCTGAGATACTTAACAAGTGAAATTGACACAACTTGGGGTATGAAAGGTGAGGAATAAAGAGCAAAAAATGATACATCCATGATTTCTGGTTTGAATAATTTAGTGGATGAGAGTACCATTTATTGAAATAGAGTGTATCTTGGTTGTACTTTACTGACATGAAAGCAGTATGTTGAATGTTACAGACCCCATCAATCCAAGGTCATAAATAGAAGTTATGTTACTACTGCTACTCATTTATCTGGAGCTCTAAGTCTTACTTATAAATTCTAGTTCTTTGTAGTATTTCTAGAAATTCCGAGGGAATTTTGTGTGTGTGTGTGTGTGTATGTATGTGTGTGAGCATGTTTACATCTATGTCCATGAAACAATCTAAGACACTGATATTTCCCAGATGTCAATTTGATGGCTCTACATCCTAAGGTAGAGGTCCCAGCCATCCTGTCCTTGTTACTCTCAGTTGCCCTCTGCTCCCACAATGCCCTAGTGTTCTTTATACTTGAGATCTGTTG
This sequence comes from Pan troglodytes, assembly GCF_028858775.2. Lineage (NCBI taxonomy): Eukaryota > Metazoa > Chordata > Mammalia > Primates > Hominidae > Pan > Pan troglodytes. The sequence goes on along the minus strand of NC_072405.2, from coordinate 99,585,948 downwards.
ACATGATTGACAACTGATGTGACACATTAGCTGGCAGTGTTAGCTACTCTAGACACTACTCTGAATTCCTGTTACCAGCAGAGAGTTCGCATGGCCAAAAATTGTCCCATGAATTCAGAAATGAGCGCCTCTTTCTTTTTTTCCATCTCCAATTTATGGAGGGATCTACTGGCAGAATTACTCAAGTTCCAAAGCATTTCAAAATCGCCTCACTTCACACATTCAGCCTTGGGGATGCACTCATGGTTGGGTGCTGGGTTAAGAAGGCTTTCTGTTCCTGGCAGTTCTATACCTGGAATGATTCTGTTTGTCATAACGGACTTGGTTTTAAGTCAGTATCTTTGGGCATTAGTTTTTCTTGGATGCCTGGAATCACTCCTCTTCTGCGTTCCACAGGCCTCACATTTTAGTTAGTAAATGACTTTAGTTAGTCATTTACGTTCCTTCTTGTCTTATGTTGAATTCCCTCTCAGGGACCCTGTTGTACCTTTCTGCAGCATGGTTTATATTTTGGGCTTCCCAAGTCCATCAGAAGTGACTGTGTATCATTCATTTCTCTTTCTATAATGGCAAGTTCCAATTTCTCTTCCCTAATGCCCACAGTGCTCCCCAAGCCTCCTTGGAGTACATACAAACAAGTAAATACTGTTTTTATATTTGGGAGAATGAGTGACCTGATTCAATATGGCTCAATATATATGAGATAATTAGAAATTATATGAGATTATTTTGCTTTTTAATTTCTCACATCTAATATTTAAAGATGACATAAGACTTAACAAAAGTTAACTAAACCACTACCATTTTAGAATAATAACTCAACAAAGTGGTGTGTGGGTGGGTAAGTCACAACTTTCTGGTGTTTTGGGAACTGGCAGGAGGTATCCAGTAAAACTAGGAGAATTTTTAAGGCTATGCAGGTGCAAATCCCGCTCCTAGCCCCTCTTTTAGACACTACTAGTAAGAATAGTATTTTGGACTTACTTTTCAGCTTACCTGAAGAAATTTAGAGTATTTTTTCTATGTCACATGGGTTTCTATATATTTGCCATAACAGACTTGATTTTAAGTCACTATTTTGGGGCATTAGTTATTCTTGGATACTTTGGACAGGGTTTGAGCAGAAAGCTGTATTTTTATATGTTAAAATCTAAGAGGTGCCTTGGAGCCTTTAGAATCATGTAACTATTTATTTTTTGAGACTATTAAAGGTGATCTTTCTTTTTGCACTTTAAAAAACATATATAACAATTTAGGTCTCTAATGGAAAAAAATCCCAGCATTAGGTAATTATATAAAATATTAACCTGTATATTTTTCAACTCATAGGAAGCTGTAGAATTAATAATTATTGTAAAAAGAAATTTTTATATGTTTAATTTTTTTTAATTTTGAAAATGTAGGCCAGGTGCAGTGGCTCATGCTTATAATGCCAGCACTTTCGGAGGCCAAGGCAGGAGGACTGCTTGAGACCAGGCCTGCCTGGGCAACAAAGGAAACCCTCATCTATACTAAAAATTAAAAAATTAGCCAGGTGTGGTGGCATGCACCTCCCAGCTACTTGGGAGACTGAGGCAGGAGGATTGCTTGATCCAAGGAATTTGAGGCTTCAGTGAGCTACGATTACACCACTTCACTCTGGCCTGGGTGACAGGGCAAGACCCTATCTTAAAAAAACACAACGCAACACAACAAAAGAACTAATATTGTAAATTATCCATACCTTTCTATTATATTTATCTATTTATTTTTTGAGACAGAGTCTTGCTCTGTCACCCAGGCTAGAGTACAGTGGCATAATCTCAGCTCACTGCAGTCTCCACCTCCTGGGATCAAGTGATTCTCCTTTCTCAGCCACCTGAATAGCTGAGACTACAGGCACATGCCACCACGCCAGGCTAATTTTTGTATTTTCAGTAGAGATAGGGTTTCACCATGTTGGTCAGGCTGGTCTCGAACTCCTGACCTCAGGTGATCCACCCACCTCAGCCTCCCAAAGTGCTGGGATTACAAGCGATTATAAGCCACCATGCCTGGCCTATATTTAATAAGTGTCTATGTAATTACAGTTATAGAATGACTAATAATTTTATAGCAATAGATATACAAATAGCTTCACAACTAAAATGCCTTATGCCCTTTTGAAAATAGAAGATAATTTTTCTCTATTTCAAATATTTTATGCACTTTAGAACTCTACACTACTTATGTTTCAGTATGGTTTTTTTGAGAAAGAAATTTATGTGTCTTTGAACTTATAATTTAATTAGACATTCATTAATTGTAATTATATAAGGGGCATCTGCAATGATTACTTACAATAACTACATTTCAGCATAATTACATGGTAATAACTAAAGTTTCAGGATAATTATAGACGAAAAAGCAAATAAAAGGGTATGATGGCATGTCTGTACCTTGTTTGGTAAATTAAAATCAAAATATTAATTGAAATTTCATATTTTGACTGAATCCTAGCATGGACAGATAAAATACAAGGCACTTATTTAAATTTGAATTTTAGATAAACAATCTCTTAGTATAAGTATGTCCTAATGTTTGCATGAAACATACTTATTCTAAAAGCTTTTTGTTATTTATTGGAAATTCAAATTTAACTGGACATCCTGTATTTTTATTTACTAAATCAGGTAACCTAATCAGAATTAGTATTTAGAATGACCGTGTGTTCTAATGGTTATAATTATTTAAAATATTATTTTTTTAATCCAGAAAGTTCCTCAGTTGCCTACATTTTTCAGGTGGCAAAGTAGCATTATTAGATACAAATCTTCTTGCAGCTAAGGAATATGGGGCAGTTCTCTGGGTCAATTAATAGAGTGCTATAGTGGCCTTTGCCCGTGGAAGAATTATAGTCCCAAAAGAGAGATCCTAAAGGATTTCTCTACAAAAAATTTTCTATCATTGCATATAGCAAAAATAATTCATGTGACTCATAATTTAGATTTTTGAGTTGTTCTAAAGATTAAGAGCATTAGTTTTTCCTTTTAAAATATTAATTGGATTATGAAAATTTGTGAATTTTCTTCTACAAATAGCATTAATTACATCTTTGTATTAATTTTACTGCTTGGTAAACTATTTTTTCCTGCATATTTTCTTTGTAAAACAATAGATATATACAGGAATTAAAAAAATTTCTTAGTATGTGAGGTTTCCTTGAGTGAAAATGCAATATATCATGATGATTAAGTGTGAGGAAACTTGAGTCATATTGTCCAGGTTTATATCCTGAGTCTATATCTGAGAGCTGTGTGAACTTGAACAAATTACTTAAACTTGTTTGGCTTCATATTTCTTATTTTACTCCAAAAGATTGATGCAAAAATTAAAATCTCTCTCTCTATATATATATCTATATATATAATATTTATGTAAAACATATTATGTATAATATATTTATAATAGTCCATGAAACTAGCAAATGCTATAGACATGCTGACATAATAGCCTAATTTTACTTTATATTTTACAGTTTTGTTGTAAGAAAATGTGGCCTCTATGATTTCTACTTTTTAGCCTTTATTTGTGGACTATGATCACACTTAGTACAAGTCCATAAATATGTTCCTTACTCTATATGTAAAAGCCATCACTTCCTTTGCCTGGCACTATCAAAGATGAAGGGAAGCAGATCATTATATATAAAAGGATAGATGAGGGCATATATTTTCTATCGTTTTCATTCTCTTTGAGATGGGAGAAGCAAACCAGTTGGTAATAGGAAACATGATAAGCAATGGCAAAAATGTAATTGCCACTATCAAGGGGAAAATACTATGTCTATTTGAATTATCATATAGCACTGAGGGCCCCCCCTCAGGCTGGAGATCATTAATTTATAGTAGAAACAGTATGCATAGCATTGCATCATAGTTTTACTCTAACAGTGCTCAGTAATTCCATAGAAAAGTGAGTCATTGGAGGATGTTGAAGTGAAAAACCCAAAACAGGTAATAAGTTAACAGCATTGAAATAAGGCAGTTGAAGTGATGGATAGGCAAGAAAGCAAAGCCAACCTCGCAAAGATGGGGGATTATGATGAAATTAAAGTGCAACTATGAGTGGAGAAAGGGACGTAGGAACTGGAAGCAAAGGAGCTGTGGTCGGAGACTGGGAAATTGTTAGGCAGAAGGGCCTAAGTGAAGTTCAAAAGTACTTTGTGAAAATGTGGTGTAGGAGCAGACATGAGAGTGCATTTCTGACTGGGAATGGAGAAAGTTGTAGAAATAATTAATTGTGAGATTAGGCTTTCACTGCTCCAGGATGAAGTCAAAGTCAGGAAACCACAAAATTTCATTCCCTTTGTGACACTGTGGAGGTCTCCCTTTCTCTGGCTTCTGACACACCATTCTCTCTTTGGCAGCTTCTCTATTTTGGCTCAGCTTGTAAAGATTTCTGAAGGCAAAGTCTTGGCTTTTTTTCTTTTTTCACTAATCAAAGCTATTAACAAATCCTAGCTACATGGAAGCTAGTGAGTGTGGTAATTGATGAAGAAGACCCCAAAGGTGTCACAGACTTGACTACCTGAAGAAAAGGATTATAGATTAAAAAGTCACCAAAAATCAAAGCCAACAACAACAAAATCACCAACAAAAGAGCAAGGATTAAACTATGCCAGACCTCTCATCAGTCACAGTTAAAATGTCAGAGGATACAAGTGAGGAAGACTTTTAAAAGTTTGGGAGGAAAATAACTTTGCGTCTACAACTATAGTCTCAGGCAAATTTTCAATCAGTTTAGAATTAAAGTCATCTCTCCATATGCAATAACAGGGAAACTTAACCTAGGCATACTTTATGACAAAGTTACTTGAGAGTATATTCCAGGAAAATAATGCTGAAAATTAAGAAAGGAAAAGATAGAGAATACAAAAGTGATAGGATTAATTCAGGCATAAAATAAAATAAATTACAACATAGCAGCTATATAGCAGAGCTCTTTCTAAAAAGTTGGTACAAATTAGAATGGTACAGTGGGCTCTAAGAATAATGTCTTCAAGAATAATATGCATTTTGAGATCTAGCTAGAGCAAGTAGGAAGCTGTAGTCATTAGGGATATTATGAAGAGAATGTACATTAATTCTCTCAAAAAGAAAAAAAGACAGCCTCAAAAATATATAAGAAAAATATAACTCAAATATAAGGTAAATTAACATAAAGCATGATTTGAGTGAGGAGGATTTCCTTTTGATTTTGAGGCCAGGAATGTACTTTTTTTGAGTGGCACAGGCGTACCATGAGAACCAAAAGGAAAAAGTTGTACCATCATTATATTACTTGGTAATGAACAGTATCTTCATATTCATAATAATTTAAGCACCGTTTTATTGACTTTCAACTTTAGTCAATGTACAGGTAATGTATGGAATGTATTTTGAATACAAAACAGAATGTGAATTTTATTAGCCTTGATAAGGTGGAAAATTAAATTTATAATAATAAGGTATGAGAGAGAGAAGGCAGGGTACCAGTTCTACTAACTGCTGGGAAATAAAATAGTTTTGTCAGCAAAAACACTGCCCTGCCCTCCCGATCACAGCCTCCCATGCCAATATAGGAGAAAGAGAGAACACATTTATTAAGAAGTAAACATTGGAGATTTATATGCATGTAAAGAGAGTGTGGAAATATCTACAAAGTCTAGACAGGATTTCATACAAATTTATATGTAAAAATAGAAGAGAGAACAATTAAAACTTCTATCTCCTTGAGAGACTAGAGAACTTGCCTTGTGGTTGTTTCCTGTATAATTTGAGAGACGTCTCTTAACCTTGGAGGTATGTGTTTGTTTACGTTCCAAATAGCAGATGGCCCACACCTTGCCTTGTAACATTAAAAGATCTGACTCCTTATCAGACTTATGTTTTCCAGGAGGCACCCGAAGGAGGAGAGGAATGGGAGACAGTCTCCTTCCTTCTAATTATTAAAGAAAGAAGGTGTGATCACCTTACCCTTACAATTTGAAAGCTTGACTATTTTGCCCTCATACAGTGTCCTGTTACAAAGTGAGGTGTCAAAGGATATAGTTCACAGTTGATGAAATAAGACATTGAAATTGAAGTATATTATATATTATGAAGGCACAGGTACTAAAAATAATGTTATAACCAGAAAAATTGAGAAGAGGTGGTGAGAGTTGTGTGAAATAAATCTTCATCAATCATAGCAGGAGCTAAAGGTGGTAAATTAAGAAGCCGCTGTATAAGCACTTATTTAGCAGTATGAAGATAACCTACCGAGGAACTTAACCCAGAAGTGCTAAAAGGTGATAGCTTTTAGAAGCATGATTGGGATGGGGATAGATGGAACTCTTTATTATTATCACTCCTATTGATTTATAATATTTAATAAAGTAAATGTAAATATTTGGTCATTTTAAAAAGAAGCATTTGAAAATGTAGAAGCCAATGTTCCCTGGTGCCACAAGTAAAATCATAAATGTAATGTGGCTTTGACACGATGGTCAAAGGGTACAGCTTTAGTTAGACAGGAGGAATGAGTTTCTGTTTGTTTGTTTTTTGCTTTTTTTTTTTTTACCTTGAGATATATTGCATAGCATGGTGAAGACAATAAATAAAAATTGTACACTTCGAACTCAGTACATTTCAAATGTTCTCACCGCAGAAATATTTAAGGTGATGAATATGTTAATTAGCTTGATTTAATCATTTTACATTGTATTCATAAACCATAACATCACCTTGTACCCATAAATATATACAACTATAATGTATCAATTTATAATTAAAAATAATACTGAAAGCTGCCCCGTCCAGGAGGGAGGTGGGGGGCAGCCCCAGCGCGGCAAGCCGCCCCGTCCGGGAGGGAGGTGGGGGGCAGCCCCCGCCCAGCCAGCCGCCCCGTCCGGGAGGGAGGTGGGGGGCAGCCCCCGCCTGGCCAGCCACCCCGTCCGGGAGGTGGGGGGCGCCTCTGCCCGGCCGCCCCGTCTGGGAAGTGAGGAGCCCCTCTACCCGGCCGCCACCCCGTCTGGGAGGTGTACCCAACAGCTCGTTGAGAACGGGCCATGATGAAGATGGCGGTTTTGTCAAATAGAAAAGGGGGAAATGTGGGGAAAAGATAGAGAAATCAGATTGTTGCTGTGTCTGTGTAGAAAGAGGTAGACATAGGAGACTCCATTTTGTTCTGTACTAAGAAAAATTCTTCTGCCTTGGGATGCTGTTAATCTATAACCTTACCCCCAACCCCGTGCTCTCTGAAACATGTGCTGTGTCAACTCAGGGTTAAATGGATTATGGGCCGTGCAAGATGTGCTTTGTTAAACAGATGCTTGAAGGCAGTGTGCTTGTTAAGAGTCATCACCACTCCCTAATCTCAAGTACCCAGGGACACAAACACTGTGGAAGGCCACAGGGTCCTCTGCCTAGGAAAACCAGAGACCCTTGTTCACTTGTTTATCTGCTGACCTTCCCTCCACTATTTTCCTATGACCCTGCCAAATCCCCCTCTCCGAGAAACACCCAAGAATGATCAATAAATACTAATAAATAAATAAATAAATAAATAAAAAGAAAATAAAGCTGAAAAAAGTCAGAAAAAATTCTATAGCTCTCTCCTAAGGGAGATATTAGTGAGTTAAGTTCTATGTTATCTTGTTAAACACCTTAATGTTTACTAAAATACTCATTGATATTCTGAAATATGTTTCTTTTCATGTGGCTATAAAAGTTTTGAAATTAAATTACTTGCTTTGTACTATTTGTCAGTAGTGCATTATTTAGGAGAGAGATCCAAATATATGTATTCCAAATTCCTGTATTCTGAATTGTGACAATGATAGTTTATATGGAGAAAGGATGAGATTTGACTTATCTCTATTCTTATAAGTGAGGCAGATACTGAAAGAAAAAGAGGACAGGTAAAGGAAAATTTTGTTGACATATTTTCTAGCCAATGAAAAATGAGAGGTTATTGCCTGTGCTTGAAGGAAATAAAAGTAAGTCATTCTGTCAGAGGTGACTGTATATAATCTCCATCTATCTTCTCTATCTCTCTCTTCTCTCTCTCTCCTTCCATCTCTCTCACCATTCATTTACTACAGGTACACATGCCTTAATCCCCTTAGCTACCATAAAAAATATTTTCAAACAATCGATGATGAGCAACATTTTTTAAAAGCAATGGTAATGTATTCTTCTATTTCTTCCTCTTTTTAATGCAAAATTTCAAGCAGTTTATCAATGTCAGACATACTTCCTCAGACACACTGTTTAACAAATGTATCACATAGAAAAGTTGTCTGGCTCAGTCTCCTAAGAAACCAAGGAGAAAAGAGCTAATAATTTTCTGGAAATTGTAGTTGATTTCAGTAAGCAGCTGCATTTTTCTCTCCATCCCCAAATTCATCATGTATGTATAGTCCTAGTATTTTCTGTCATTTAATTGTCAGTAAGCTATATTTTTCAGAGGAGATAACTTTGCACAAATTTAATTAATGTAACGGACATGAGAATCTACTATGGAAAGATAGCACTTTTCTAATCACTGTGGTAAATAGAAGTATGTACATGTAGTTTTTGCTCTGAGTCATTTAATATGACTCAGGTAGTAAGACATATAATTAACTGTAATGAAGTATAAGATGCCATATATCTTATAGGAATAATGTACTATGGATGCAAGGAGGAGAAATAAGTGATTTAGGACCAAGATAAGGGATTTAGGGAGGTTTCTTGAAAGGAGATTGCACTAGACATAGCCTTTATGAGTACAGATGAGTTTGATGAGGAACATTTCCAGAAAGGAGAAATAGAGTGAGAATAAAGGTATAGAAATAGGGAAAAATGTGTTTGGGGAAGGGAGTACTCTAGCTTGTCTAACGTTTTAGATGAAAACATGAGTTAATGAGAAGCAAGACTAGATCAGTAGGTAGAAGTGAGTTTGTGGAGGGCCTTAACATCAAGCATTTGGACTTTATTAACCAGGCTCCTTCAGAGTTCTGAACAGGAGAGTTATATAAAAGAAAGGGAGAAGAACAGCAGTGGAGAAGAATAGGCAGGCTACATTAATAAATATTTGATACTTCTAATTTTCCTTGTTGCCCTTTGTTCTCCTTCTGAATCCATACCAGAAAAGCAGATCTAAAAGTTATGCCATGTTGGGTCCTAATCTGACCAGTATGAATTTACTCCTTGAGTCATTTAAATGAAGTTAATAGGAACAAAATGAAAGCGTAACCAATTTTGCTCTCTTCACATGTCCTGTGCATTCTGATTTCCTGTTTTGAGCATCATGCAGGGAGAGACTCGCCTCGCTAGCACATAATGTTCCTCTTTGCGTATTTACTTAGTTATTTCAGCAAACCCAAATCCTTCTTGGCTTTCTAGAATTTACAACCCAATCGTGTTCCTTGGTCAGGCCCTGAAAACATCATGAGTAAAACAACCTGATCCACAGTCAAAGGAACAAATCATTGTTTTTTTGTAGCCGGAACCTCATGTAGCAAATTCAATTTTGGAAAAATACTGAAAGGGGGAGTTGATAGGTTTTTATTTTCCTAATTCACATAGTAATAGTTTAGGGGCAATTGGTATGATAATCCATTGTTTACTATTTTTCTGCAGTAACAATGTTCCTTGCAAAGAAGATGAGAAAGAGAATCAGAAATTGCATTTTATTGTAACTGCTCACAATTGCTGTAGTGACTACCTGACTTTTGATTAACAGTCTGTCAGTGATCTACTGTGAGGTTTTAGGATTGGCCTTTGATATAATACTAGATAAAAACTGAAGAAATAAGGTTTCATATTGGTAATGATTTTTGAGAAAAGTCAGCTACTTTAAACTGATTATTTTGGTATAAATTTTCAAAGTGGTGGCTCTAATAGGATTATTGAGCAGAGAATTGAGTGCTTTTTCATTTTTAAAAATGTGCTATTAAAAGTTGTTGCTTTTCAGGTGGCTTGTTATTTCCTTTGCATCTGAGTTGATGCTTTCTGTGAAAATGCTTTGTGGCTTAGCATTTGCTTGGTATATTATTAATAAGCTCTGAAATTTGGCATAAAAATAAAACCGTATTTCCTTGAAAGATAGATTTGAATTTCTATTTTTTTTTTTTAAGAAGAACGTTGAGATGGGGTAGGCATAGGATTAATCATAATGGCCTCATGGTACTAATTAAAATATCTCTGATAAAGACAAATTGAGCACAGTGATTTAAAAGGCATTTCTGTTACTTATGATCTTTTCTTGTCAATTTTAAAGGTGGTAATAGAGTTTATTTGGGCATACTTAACGTGTAATTTTGAGACATCTTTCTCCAGTCAGATTTATTTACATTATTTTATTTAAAACACAGAAAGAAATCTTTCATACTAATAAAATTTATAAAAGAATTTTTTACATGTTTGTGTAAAAGTTAAGGATATTTTTTCCTTTGCCGTGTTACTGAATAATAGGCATGTTTTTGTCGGTTCAGTTTTATTTTTAATTGGCAGGGCAAATATTATTTTTGTGCTGCATAGATAAGGAGACTGAGACCAAAGAAAATTAGGTGATTTGTCAACATCATGCAAAGAATAAATAAGCCTACAAGTCAAATCTTTAGACCCTGGTCAATACTGCTTTTATAAGAAATGTTGCCTCCTGCAACTGAATTTAATTTACATGGCATTTTGGCATAATACTGTAGACACTGATTTGGGAGGGAAAACAGAATAACATTACAGCAAATTCTGAAATAAAGCATGTTCTGATGACATGAACACTGAGAGTTATTATTGCAATACTTCAGTGTGTTGATGATAAGAACAAAGCATCTTGGTGAAATTAAATAGGCCAGTTATTGCAGTTCTGAGATTTAATTGGAGCTATAATATGTATGGTGTATGTATGCATATATATATATATACACACACACACATATATACACACATACATATATATACACATATATATATATACACACACACACATATATATATAAATGCATATCCAGACCATGTCACATGGATATGTAGATTATGGCAAAACTTATGATATGTTATTAAATGGCTTTATATATAAATATATGGCTTTATATATAAATATATAAAGCCATTTAATAACATATCATAAGTTTTGCCATAATCTGTGCATCCATGTGACATGGTCTGTATCTGTGTCCCGACCCAAATCTCATGTTTAATTGTAATCTCCAATGTTGGAGCTGGGGCCTGGTGGGAAGTGATTGGATCATGTGGGTGGTTTCTCATGAATGGTTTAGCACCGTCCCCCTTGGTTGTGATAGTAAGTGAGTTCTCATGAGATTTGGTCATTTAAAAGTGTGTGACACCTCCTCCCTCTCTCTGGCTTCCTCCTATTCCGGCAATATAAGGTGCTGCCTTCCTCTTCATCTTCCGCCATGACAGTAAGTTTCTTGAGGCCTCCCAAGAAGCTAAGCAGATGCTTCCTATACAGCCTGCAGAATCATGAGACAATTAATCCTCTTTTCTTCATAAATTAACCAGTCTCAGGTACTTCTTTATAGCAATGTGAGAATAGACTAATACAACATGTTTCCATGTATCATTTATGTATTTTTAATGTATCTTGCCCTAGAAAAACAGCAAGCTCTCTGGTGGGGAAAGTGAATATTGAATCTTCATGGCTTACCACTGGTGTTTATTGCAGTGCCTCTATCCATAGACCCTCAATAAATATCAGTTGAAATAATTGTATTCATATATCATCATTCAGAGTGGAGAGAGCTTCTTGGTTTACTTTTATCCCTTAAAACTCTTATGTACATTCTTTCAGTATCTGCATATTATAATGTAACTGAGAGAGGACCTCTAAAGAGTGAATTAGCTTATAAAGGCCTTTGAAATTATATGCCCTAACATTTCCTAACAGGAGATCTAAAACTGGTCAGGATCATTTTTTACTACAGTCTAAGGCCTAAGCCAGGTCTTCTCTGTCTTTTCCCCCAGTGCATGTTAAATAGCCAAGAGATCCATTCTTACAATGGATTTAATATTTGACATTTTCCACCAGTTCATATTCATATTCTGAAAGAGTTCCAGTGCCACCCAGACATGCATATAAAAGTGTTTCTATCCCATATGTTCATTCTTCACGGGGTATGTATTCCATTACTTGCAATAAAAAAGTAGAAAATGTGCAAATCCCTTATATAAGGTCCTTAGCCAGAAACAATTCTATCTCCATGGAATTTCGTAAATCTTTTCCAATTTATAAGCAAGAACTATATGACACTCCAGTGCTATTTCGAAAGAAATCCCTCATCTCTCTTCTGAGATTTCTTTCTCAGTTCTTTTCAGTATTTCCAGGAGGCTCAATGTTCCCAATCAGTAGGCTTTAGAGAAATTACAATTGCATTTAAAAACATAATAAATGCCTATTATTTAAAGTATGGAAAGGTAGTATTATTAACACAAAGAGAAAATAAAGGCACATGCAGCCTTTTCCCCTTCAAGCTTGAAAAAGCTTTAAGTCTCTCTTTTGCAGGCAAGAGAAGATATTCTGGTGCAGGTGATACTGTAAATATCAAGGGATATCAAGGAGGGGTAAAGAAGACAAACTATGTATTTTGGCTTAGGTTCAGTCCTAACAAATATTCCCATAAAAGGTGAAGTTAGAATCACTGGACTGGATGGGTTATAGACCTGCAAAGGATCAAAAACATAATATTCAATAGATGAAAGAAAGAAAAAGCAAATGAAAAGTATAAATGTGACATATCAATTTGGCTGTCTCCTGTCTCATCTTTCCCACCTCCTCAAACATTGTCTCCATTTTATTGTAACTGATATTTTTTTCAGGAAGAATTAAATGTGTTTTTAAAAACCTCATTAAGGCCAGGCGCAGTGGCTCACGCCTGTAATCCCAGTACTTTGGGAGGCTGAAGCAGGTGGATCACCTGAGGTCAGGAGTTCGAGACCAGCCTGGCCAACATGGTGAAACCCCATCTCTACTAAAAATACAAAAATTAGCTGGGTGTGGTGGCACACGCCTGTAATCCCAACTACTCGGGACGCTGAGGCAGGAGAATTGCTTGAGCCCGGGAGGCAGAGGTTGCAGTGAGCCGAGATCGTGCCACTGCACTCCAGCCTGGCCGACAGAGTGAGACTCTGTCTCAAAACAACAACAACAACAACAAAAACCTCATTAGCCTTAAATGTTATTTATGTTTCCATCATATGTGTTTGACCCTTTAACTAAAGAAGCCTGTGTTTGCTGTTGCTAGGGGCAACATCTGCTTTTAAGAGAATTGTGAGTGTATTTCAAGTAACACCTCTAGAACACAGTTAAATTCTAGAGCTTTGATTTATAAGGAAAATATCTCTATTTTTAGAAAGAGCCACAGTTATTTTATGATTATAAAACAAATTACGGTGGCCATGATCTTAACATATGGATAGAAAAATTAGATGGCATTATTTGTTTGGATTGCAAGTTAAAAGTAAGAACTAGATAGAAGGAAATAAATATGTGTCCTTTTTTCATATAATTTATTCTGTTAGCTGAGAGAGGAGGACATTCAATTCAGGGTTCTAATAAAATGTAAGTTGAAAAACAATGTTCATTGCAGTCATATTACCGCTAACAGGGAGTTAAGCTGTACCGTTCAAGGGTCCTTTATCACTGAACAACTTGAAAATTGAGGAATACCACAAAGATGAACGTGCGATGCCAAACTTATGTAATGTCTTTGAACTGGGAATAAGTTCCAAAAGAGCTGTGACTGCAAAAATGATTTCAGCAAAAGTTATAAAAGTATTAAATCAAGTCAGAGTTTAAAAAATGATTGTATACTTTAAAAATATTTAGAATTAAAATAGGATACTGTTTCAAATATATAATCATGTTTATAAATTATCTATCAATGGATCATTATCTATCTATCTATCTAACATACTTGATTCTCATCAGTAATGGTGGTTATGTTCTATAAAGTCATTTGAACACTGAATTTGAACATTTGAATACTGAACCACTTCTCCTAAGGGAAATCTTCTGAGTTTCTGGTCATAATATCTTTGTCCACTGATTAATACATAACCTTATTTTATGTATGTTTCTGAATAAAGACATCTTATTTAATATATGTTGATTCATTAGCATTGAACTTCTGGCCAACAGCGCTATAACTCATGCCTTGACAATGCCTATCTAACGCACACATATTTTCTTCAGAAGGCACATCATAGCCTTCTTACACTTGGGAATACTAGACAGAACTACAGTACTATGCTCTGGGGTCATTTGAAACAGCAAAATCACCAATTAAAAAAAAACACACAAATCTGAAAAACATGGCACTAAGTTTATCCATCAAAAGGATATTCATTTATAGTATGAGAGCTGAAAGAAGAAGGCAAAATGTTTTCTTGTTTGACTTCAGCTGGGAACATGAATGTCCCAGCTGAAGAGATTCTAGTTTTTCACCACCCTGCACATGCATGTGCCTAAGAATGAATATAAAGGTGCTGTAAGTCTTGATTTTGAGGTTATAAGTAAATTTTAACTAGTAGGCAAATTCATCAATGTGGAATCTATGAATAATGAAGATTGTATGTATCTGTATCTGTGTGTGTGTGTGTGTGTGTGTGTGTGTGTGTATGTATGTATTTGCCAAAGAGGTTACTCACTCTCCAATGGTAAATGTTTCTGCAAAAAATAATTGTGTTAAAGAGAAAAAAACAGATTTTAAAATAGATTATGGATTTTGAAAAAAATTATACTGTCAGATGTTTACCACCACAGTTTTGTACAGAACAGTTTCACTATCCAAGAGTTCCCCTATGGTACACCTACATAGACAATCCCCCTTCCTGCCTCACAACCTCTAGCAACCTCTTATCTGTTTTCTCTACTTGTAGTTTTGCCTTTCCAGAATGTCATCTAAATGAAATAATATACCATGTAGCCTTTGCAATCTGGCTTCTTTCACTTAGTACAATGCATCTAATATCCATCCATATTTTGTCATTTTTCTTCAATTGTTTTTTTCCCTGTATTGAATGGATGTGCCACACTTCGTTTATGTGTGCATTTGTTAAAGAATATAGTGAGTACCATTTAGTTTTGGGCTACTCTGAATAAAGCTGCTTTAAGCAATTATACACAGATTTGTCTATAAACTAAAATTTATTTATATTATCTATGTCCCTAGGTATGGGATTGTTGTTCCACTTTGCATTCCCCCCAGCAATGTATGAGAGTTACAGTTACTATAGATTCTCACTGGTGCTTGGGATTGTCAGTTTTTTTTTAAATTATACTTTAAGTTTTAGGGTACATGTGCACAATGTGCAGGTTAGTTACACATGTATACATGTGCCATGTTGGTGTGCTGAACCCAGTATCTCCTCATTTAACATTAAGTATATCTCCAAATGCTATCCCTCCCCCCTCCCCCCACCCCACAACAGGCCCCAGTGTGTGATGTTCCTCTTCCTGTGTCCATGTGTTCTCATTGTTCAATTCCTACCTATGAGTGAGAACATGTGGTGTTTGGTTTTTTGACCTTGCCATAGTTTTCTTTTCTTTTTCTTTTTCTTTTATTTTATTTTATTTTTATTTTATTTTTTATTTTTATTATACTTCAAGTTTTAGGGTACATGTGCACATTGTGCAGGTTAGTTACATATGTATACATGTGCCATGCTGGTGTGCTGCACCCACTAACTCGTCATCTAGCATTAGGTATATGTCCCAATGCTATCCCTCCCCCCTCCCCCCACCCCACCACAGTCCCCAGAGTGTGATATTCCCCTTCCTGTGTCCATGTGATCTCACTGTTCAATTCCCACCTATGAGTGAGAATATGCGGTGTTTGGTTTTTTGTTCTTGCGATAGTTTACTGAGAATGATGATTTCCAATTTCATCCATGTCCCTACAAAGGACACGAACTCATCATTTTTTATGGCTGCATAGTATTCCATGGTGTATATGTGCCACATCTTCTTAATCCAGTCTATCATTGTTGGACATTTGGGTTGGTTCCAAGTCTTTGCTATTGTGAATAATGCTGCAGTAAACATACGTGTGCATGTGTCTTTATAGCAGCATGATTTATAGTCCTTTGGGTATATACCCAGTAATGGGATGGCTGGGTCAAATGGTATTTCTAGTTCTAGATCCCTGAGGAATCGCCACACTGACTTCCACAAGGGTTGAACTAGTTTACAGTCCCACCAACAGTGTAAAAGTGTTCCTATTTCTCCACATCCTCTCCAGCACCTGTTGTTTCCTGACTTTTTAATGATTGCCATTCTGACTGGTGTGAGATGGTATCTCATTGTGGTTTTGATTTGCATTTCTCTGATGGCCAGTACACTTTTACATTGTTGGTGGGACTGTAAACTAGTTCAACCATTGTGGAAGTCAGTGTGGCGATTCCTCAGGGATCTAGAACTAGAAATACCATTACAAGTGGCCTGTACTTGTAATCTCAGCTACCTGGGAGGTTGAAGCAAGAGAATCGCTTGAACCTGGGAGGTGGAGGTTGCAGTGAGCCAAGATCAGGCCATTGCACTCCAGCCTGGTCAACAGAAGTGAAACTCCCTCTCAAAAACAAAAACAAAACCTATGTAGCATGTTAGTGTACTGAATACTGTAGGCAACTGCAATACAATGCTAAGAACTTGTGTATCTAAACATATCTAAATATAGAAAAGATACTATAAAAATAAAGTAGAAAAGATACAAAGTGGTACATCTGTATAGAGTACTTACCATGAATGGATCTTGCCGGACTGAAAGCTACACTGGGTGAGTAAGTGAGTGAGAGGCCAGTGAATGTGACAGCCTAGGACAATGCTGTACACTACTGTAGACTTTAAAAACAATGTACACAGAGACTACACTAAATTTGTAAAAAATATTTTTCTTTCTTCAACAATAATGTAGCTTACTGTAAGTTTTCTGCACTTTATGAACTTCTTAATTAAAAAATTTTTTTTTTTGTAATAACATAGCTTAAAACCCAAACATTGTACGGCTATACGAAAATATCTTCTTTGTTATATCTTTATTCTATAAGCTTTTTGATATTTTTTAAATTTTTCCTTTTTTCCCTTTTTAAACCTTTTTGTTAAAAACCAAAACACACACATTAGCTGAGGCCAGCACAGTGTTAAGATCATCAATATCACTGTCCTCCACCTCAACATATACGACTGGAAGGTCTTCAGGGGCAATAACACACATGGACATGTCATCTCCTATGATACCAGTGCCTTTTCCTGTAATACTTCCTGAAGGACTTGCCTGAGGCTGTTTTACACTTAGCTTTTCTTCAAATCAGATAAGTAGGAGTACATGCTAAAATAACAATAACAAATATAGTGTAGTATGTAAACCAGTAACATAATTGTATATTATAATCATCTATTATTTATAGTACAGTAAATGATACTGTACTTTATAGCACATGTAATCATCTCTTATATACAGTATGGTGAATAGTTACTGTACTGTATATAATAGATGATGATTATATATTCCATAAAGATACATGCTCTACTTTTATTTGGCTAGCAGTGTGGTAGGTTTGTTTACACTAGCGTCACTACAAACACATGAATAATGCATGGTGCTATGATGTTATGGCAGCTACCATGACATCAACAAGTTGATAAGAATTTTTCGGCTGGGCACTGTGGCTCACGCCTATAATCCCAGCACTTTGGGAGGCCGAGGTGGGAGGATCACCTGAGGTTGGGAGTTCGAGACTAGCCTGACCAACATGGAGAAACATGTTGAATACATGAATTATTCAATTACATGAGTTAGATTGAATTCATGTATTCTAATACATGAATTAGATTGAATTCATGTATTCTAATACATGAATTAGATTGAATTCATGTATTCTAATACATGAATTAGATTGAATTCAATCTGCTAAGAATACAAAATTAGCTGGGCATGGTGGCACATGCCCGTAATCCCAGCTACTCAGGAGGCTGAGGCAGGAGAATGGCTTGAACCCGGGAGATGGAGGTTGTGGTGAGCCAAGATCACGACACTGCACTCCAGCCTGGGCAATAAGAGTGAAACTCCATCTCAAAAAAAAAAAAAAAAAAAAAGGATGTTTCAGCTTTATTATAATCTTATGGGACCACCATCATATATGAGGTCTGTTGTTGATACAAATGTTATGTGGTGCATATCTGTTTTAAACCACCACAGAAAGCTTTCCCCTTTTTCCCCAATATAAGCATTTTAATGCTGTAAATTTCCCGCAAGAACTGCTTTGGCTTCACAAAAATTTTATATGTTATTTTTATTTCCATTAAGTTCAAAATATTTTCTAGTTCCCTTTGTGTCTTCCTTTCCTTCCCTTGAATTATTTAAGTGTATGTTGTTTAATTGCCAAATATATGAAAATTTTCCAGTTATTTTTCTATTTGCTGATTCTAATTTAACTCTGTTATGGTCTAAGAATATATTTCCTTTTACATTTGTAATGTCTTGTTTTGTGGCTAAGAATATTGTCTATGTTTGTGAATGTTCTAGGTATACTTGAATGTATATTCGGCCATCATTGGGTGTATTCTATAAATTTTAATTAGGTCAATTTAGTTAATAGGATTTTTATATTTTCAGTATTTCTGCTTATTTTTCATCCACTTGTTCTATCAGTGATTGCAAGAGGAGTATTGAAGTCTTTGGGTATATGTGTCTATTTCTCTTTTCAGTTTTTATTAGATTTTTGTTTTATGTATTTTGAAGCTTTCTTACTAGGTGTGTACACATTTAGGATTTTTATTGATTCTTAGTGAATTAAGCTGTGGTAAATATGTAATGACCCCCTTTCTCCTCAGTAATTTTCTTTGTTGTCAGATTTACTTTATGCAGACATTAACATAGCTACTCCACCTTTCTTTGTTTTTAGTTTTAATGGATATTTAATAGTTCTACATATTTTGGGGGAATATGTGATATTTTAATACAAGCATATAATGTGTAATAATCAAATGAAGGTAAATAGGATATCCATCACCTCAAGTATTTATCATTTCTTTGTGTTAGAAACATTCCAATTCCATTCTTGTAGTTTTTTGACATATACAGTAAATCATTGTTAACTATAATTGCCCTATTGTGCTACCAAACACTAGATCCTGTTCCTTCTATCTAACTGTGTTTTTATACTAATTAACCAATCTTTCCTTATCATCCCCTTCCCACTACCCTTCCTAGCCTCTGGTAACCATCATTCTACTCTCTGTCTCCATGAGTTCAACTGGTTTTTAGCTCCCGGATATGAAAGAATTGCGAGAAAATAAATGTCTGTTCTTTGTAAATTATCCAGTAGCAGATATTTTGTTATAGCAGCACAAATGGACTAAGACATTCTAACCAATATTTATTTTACTTTAATGTAATTTGACTTTGCATATGAAATTTCTAAATTTTTGATTTTTTTTTTTTTTTTTTTGAGACGAAGTCTCACTCTGTCACCCAGGCTGGAGTGCAATGGCGTGATCTCAGCTTACTGAGAGCTCTGCCTCCTGGGTTCACGCCATTCTCCCGCCTCAGCCTCCGGAGTAGCTGGGACTATAGGTGCCTGCTGCCATGCGCTGCTGATTTTTTTTTTTTTTTTTTTTGTATTTTTAGTAGAGACAGGGTTTCACCATGTTAGCCAGGATGGTCTTGATCTCCTGACCTTGTGGTCTGCCCGCCTCAGCCTCCCAAATTGCTGGGATTACAGGTGTGAGCCATTGCACCCGGCCAATTTTTGATGTTCTATATACCTTTGGTTCAGACTCTTATAGAGAATATGACAAAAATGTTTATTTAACTTACCTGATGTGGTTTGGATGTTTGTCTTCAAATCTCAAATTGAAATGTAGTCCCCAGTGTTGGAGGTGAGGCCTGGTGGGAGGTGTTTGGATCATGGGCGAGATCACTCATGAATAGCTTGGTTCTGTCTTTGTAATAGTAAATGAGCTGTAGTGAGATCTGGCTGTTTAAAAGTGTGGCACCTTCCCCCCTCTCTTGTTCCTGCTCTCACCATGTGATACACCAGCTCCCCCTTTGCCTTCTGCCACCACTGTAATCTTCCTGAGGCCCTCACCAGAAGCAGATGCCAGCATCGGGCTTCTTGTGCTGTCTGAAGAACTGTGAGCCAGTTAAAATTCTTTCTTAATAAATTATTCATTTTTAGGTATTTCTTTACAGCAATGAAAAAATTGCTTAATGCATTACTCTTCTATATATCCTGCAAAATAGGTATTCTCCTTATTTTTTGATAGACTACCATGTCAAGAAAATCATGGTCACAAGCTCTGTCTGCTACTCTTGTACAATTCTCTGGTAGATTGAATAGCAACTCCTGAAAGATGTCCTTGTCTCAATTCCCCAAATCTGTGAACATGTTTTCTTAAATGACAAAAGGGACTTTACAGATGTGAATAAGTTAAGGATCTTGAGACAGGGATATATATATAATTTTTTTTTTTGAGATGGAGTCTCGCTCTGTCACCCAGGCTGGAGTGCAGTGGCATGATCTCGGCTCACCACAAGCTCTGCCTCCCAGGTTCACACCATTCTTTTGCCTCAGCCTCCCAAGTAGCTGGGACTACAGGTGCCCACCACCACGCCCAGCTAATTTTTTGTATTTTTAGTAGATACAGGGTTTCATCGTGTTAGCCAGGATGGTCTCGATCTCCTGACCTCGTGATCCGCCCACCTTGGCCTCCCAAAGTACTGGGATTACAGGCGTGAGCCACTGCGGCTGGCCTATTATTCTTTACTCTCTAAGTGGGCCCAATATAATAAAAATGGGCTTTAAGAGGAAGACAAACACAGCAGAGTGAGAGACAGAGATGTGAATAGATGTTGGGGTGATATAATTGCCGGAAGGGGACCATGAGCCAAGGAATGTGGGCAGCCTCTAGAAGCTGGAACAGACAAAAAAAGAAAGAATTCTTCCCGAAGCCTTCAGAAGGAATGCAGCACTGCCAACCATTTTGGACTTCTCACATTGAGAACTAAAAGATAATACATTTGTGGGTTATGGCATTAAGCTTATGATAATTTGTTACAGCATTAAAGAAAACTAATACAGTGATTAAATATATGGATATTCTGCTAAGTCTCAGAAAATAATATAAAGAGGAATGCAAATGCAACCACTAAGCACTGGCTCAAAATATTTTAAGACAAGATTCAGTCTGTAAAATAGCAACTTGTGGGATGATCTAGCTAATCAGATGAATGGCTTACTAAACAATTGACATAAAGGAAGTCTTCAGGAAAATAGTTTGTGAATCAGGTTTACTGTGTACTTGTTACCAAGTGCCACTTGTTATCTGAGTGGTATAAGGATGAGCATCCCACTCCCCCACACACAAGCTATATGAAAGAGATTTATTACTTACAAATGGGCAACAAGGGACACTAGAAGCCAGGATTCAGGATAAGCCAGTCCACTAAGACACAGAAAGATTCCCAGGGTGGATATAGTCTCTCAACTGTTTGTGCCCCACTTGTGCTGCAGATGAGGGACCTTGGAAACCAGCCCGTCCTGGGTTTTATATCCCAGGTCATGTGACTCATTGGGTTAAAGCATTGAAGGACATTCTGATTCTAGGAGGGACTGGAACAGAGCCTAGGATGTTCTAGCCAGTTCCTCTTTATCTCAGCACATTTTACAGTTACTTTGGGGAACTATAAATAAAAAAATGGGGAGAACTAGGTCATCCCAGCCAACTGGAAAACTGTCCTGCATGGTTACATAGCAAAATAAATTTTAATAAAAATAAAAATTTCATGTTTTGAAAGCTATATCTTTTAAAAATTAAATTTACTCTGATTTTGTATATGTATATATACATACACACATGATATATGTATGTGTATGTGCATGTATTATGTGTGTACACCAATATTTCTACATATATACCTATATACAGACACCACAAACATACATATATACACATACACTTATTATCTGAGATGTCAAATTTGCCAATCAGAGGTGTGCAAATTATGATATTTTTCAGGAATATCACCTACAAAAATTGGCAGAATTGCCTTAACTTTTGTATCAATGTTGCTTTTCTATTTCCACCTCTTTAGTTATTTATTCCTTTGTTTATTTACTCAACAAAATTTCATTGATCACCACTTTTGTACAAGTCGTGTATTAGATACCGTGAGCAACAGAAACCAAGGCATATAGCCCTCGCTGCAGAGTATTTTCTAATTTAGTGGGAGAGACCCAGATTTAACAAATAGCCTTAACAACAAAGCAGAACTGAATCAATATCACATAAAAGTATGTGCAATGGGCTTTGAAAGTATAAAGGGAGTAACTAATTATGCTTGGAAAGATAGAGGGAGAAGGAGGCACTTAAGTTGGATCCTTAGAATGTAAAGCATTTCAACAAGTAGAGAATGGAGAACGAAAAGTTATTTAAATTTTCCTACTTCTTACAGTCAAGTTTACTCTATTTCTTTTATATCATTTTCCTATATTATTGCTATAGTTCTCAAAAATGTAATATTTATAAAAAATAATCATAAACCATACTTTGCTATTTTATGTATTGTTAGGGCCTAATTAGACACTTGTAATAGAATGGAAAAAAGATAATTAGGCAATAACTATATGTTTTTATATACACATGATGTATAAACCTTCACTTAGAGTTGGTCACTGTCTTAGTCTGTTCAGGCTGGTATAATAAACTACCGTGGACTGTGTGGCTTAAGCAACTCAAATTTGTTTTCTGATAGTTATGGAGGCTGAAAATTCCAGGATGAAGGTTCTAGCAGAGGTCTGTTTCTGGTGTGGGCTCTCCTCTTGGCTTTCAGATGTCTGCTTTGTCCTCACATGCTTTTCTTTGAGGGTGCAGAGAGAGAGAGAGAGAGGAAGGAAGAAAGAAAGAGAGAGAGAGAAACGGAGAGAGAGAGAGAGAGAGAGAAACAGGGAGAAAGAGAGAGAGAGATCTTTCTCTTTGTTTAAGACCACCAACTCTGTTGAGTTAGGACCTCACTCTTATGACCTCATTTAATCTTAATTACCTCCTGAAAGTCCAACTCCAAATATAGTCACATTGACCATTAGAGGTTCCATATATGGATTTTGTGTGGACACAGTTTAGTTCATAGCAGTCACAAAAAGTCAAATGGAATGAGAATATATATTTTAAAATGTAGTAAGTGCCTACCCTACAATGTGCCAAGCACCATTTTTGACATTAGAAATAACCACAGAGACACCCCTAGTTATATGGATTATTATTTTGGCAACAAAATTGCCAAAGATTAGATGATGATAAGTAAATAAACAAAATGTTTGTGGCTTCAAACAAATTCTATGAAGTAATTAAGTAAGGTGATAAGGTAAACTAACTAGGAAGAAAAAGGACTTCTGCTTTAAATAAGTTAAGACTTCATACCCTCTCTGAAGCAGTAATGTTTGAACTGAGATGAAAAGAATGAAAGAGAACCAGCCAGATGAAGATAAAAGAAAATAATTTTCTAGTCAGAGGAAGCAAGTGTATAAAGCCTGAAGAGGGTTTATGTTGTAGGAAACAACAAGCAGCCAGTCTGGCTGGAATATGATAAACCAGTAGAAGACAGTTTGGGGATGAGCTTGTACAAATGGGCCAGGGTCAGGTTTTGTAAGGTCTGAGAAGCAAAGGGAATTAGAAATTTTTTCAGGGTGTAATTAGAATTCAAAGAAAGATTTTAAGCAGAAGATTAACACAACCCTATATCAGTTTTAAAAAGAATATTCTGGGTTGCTGTGTGGAGCATGGGTTGTAGGGGGGACAAGAGAGGAAACAGATACCACTAACCCATACAATGCTTTACTGTAAATTAGAAAACGGTGTCCATTTCAAGAGGCACTTTACCTCCATCTGTCAGAAAACTGTACTATACAGATTTTACTAGAATAAGACTCCTTATTTCCACCTTAGGAAAAGTGTCATTATAAAAAAAATACCATGTCAATTATGGTAATGGTTCCTTTCATGTGTGTATGAGCAACACACTTGGAGACATTGATGGAAGCAAAGGGACCAACTGAGAGTCTATTGCATTTATCCAGGGGAAGAGTGGGCATAAGATGCATTTCTATGTCCTATTCTCTAGTGAAAATGGAAAGAAGCAGAGTGATTCAAAACACATTTGGAAATAAAACTGCAGGGCTAACGAAGATTGAAGTTAGATGAGGAAAGAGAGAATCCAAGATTATAATTAGGTAGAGATTTGAGCTATTGACAGAAAATAAATTAAGATTTTTAAAATTTTATTTTTGTTGTTGCTGTTTGTGGTGGAGGAGGAGGAATCAATAATTTTTTGAATCCACGATTATTGAAGGTTTAGTATATCAAGAGAGCCATATAATTTACCATATAAATCACTGCTATTGAATATTGACAGAAATACGGTAATGTCAGAGTAATCAAAAACCTCACATCAGTTAGGAGGTAAGAATTATTATGAATAATATAACAAATTATTCATTATAAGCTGTAGGATATTTGCAAAAGGGAAATGTAAGATAATCTTTGCATTCAAAGATTTAACATTCTGAATGTTACAGTCTGTAAGCAGGTAAACCATTTAAATTTGGTTGAAGAACAAGATGAAGAAGGAGGTGCTATAGGGCTGGCACACAGATGCCCATCACACTGCTGAAGTCTATGTCTTGCTGGTGCCCAGAAATCTCAGTTCTGTGTCAAAAAGTGACCTAATGAAATCCTCATCATATTAATAACTGTGAAAAGTGTTATTACTTACATTTAACAGATAAGGAAATTGTATGCTATGATGTTAGTCACAAAACCAGGTCATAGAAGATCTTTGGGCAAATCTCTTGCTAATTACAATGACTTACTAATCAAGGTATTTTTGTACCACCTGAGAAATAAATAGTAGAACTTGCACTTCTGAATCATTTGACAAGGCTCTGTCACTGAAATGGGGCTTTGATGGAAAATTTTTGTTATCATATGGTTTGGGTACATTCTAGTTAAATAATACACTAGTCCACTGGGATTCCATCACGGTCAGATTTCTTAAACAAAAAGCACTGATGAAAACCCCAGATCATTGCAAAAATGTTTCTGGGTATGCTGAGGCCTGGTTTTGCTTAGTATACAAAAAACTTTAATACACAATTGAGGAATGTTTTTCACTGAAAGGAAGAGCTTAGATGATCAAATAAGTAGGGTGTCAAATACAAATGTTTAGAAGTTGTCAAAACAAATATTGTATTTACTAGAAGTGAAATCACTCTCACCTAGAATTTCCCATAAGGGATTACTGCAAACTTATATTAAGACAGTATAGTTGGCTGCAAAATTAAAGAAAAACAAAAGACTTCTTTTGGACAAACAATAATTTGTTAAACTAAACATAAGGTTTAAAAAATTCTCATCAGCATTAAATACCTTATAAAACTTTCTGGAAGTATGTTTAAAGCTTTACTGAAGGTAAAAGAAAGTACACATAAAGAGAGGTTCTACCATCTTTTTTCTCTTGCTGTGAACTATGAATACAGTCCCAAAGATATCGATAAAACAGTTTTTATATTTATTCTTATCAAAATGAGGATTTTAGTTTGGACTCTAATGTCTTTATGGGTATGACTTTAAGGCATATCTCCATAAAAGGAAAAAATCTGCTCTTGCGAGGGTTATGTCAAATCTTCAAGTCAAAAACTATAATAAATTCTGCATATGAAATTGGAAATGTTAATCCATTATGATTTTATAAGTAACTCCATAGCCTCACTTTCAAAAAGGAAGAAAAAAGAAAACCCTTGACAATTAATATTTAGTTCTTTCTGAAAAAGTAGCTTTAATTTTTTTCTGATCTTTTTTACATTATGACTTCCTAAAATTGTGCTCCAAGTATAAGACCCAGTACCTGCATAGACTGCATAAGACCTAGTGCCTGACTCAGCTAAATTATGAGGCTGCTGGAACCTGGAAAGATAGCTTTATTATCATTATTATTATTATTATATATTATATATTTAATATATCACATATTTCTTACACATTCATCTGTTGATGAACACTTAGGTTGACTCTATATCAACCTAAGTTGGCTTAGGTTGGCTATTGTGAATAATACTTCAACATGGGCATGTAGATATCTCTTTGATGTACTGATTTTATTTCCTCATAGTTTGTACCGAGTAGTGGGGTTGTGAATCATATGGTAGTTCCATTTTAATTTTTGAGAAATCTTCATACTGATTTTCATAATAGCTGTACTAATTTACATTTCTACTGACAGTGTGCAAGGATATCCTTTTCTGTACATCCTTACCAACACTTTTGACCTTTAGTCTTTTTGACAGTAGCCACTTCAACAGATGTGAGGTGATAGCTCATTGCGGTTTTAATTTGCATTTCCTTAATGATTGGTGATGTTGAGCATGCTGTCAGAAACCTGTTGATATTTTGTATGCCTTCATTTGAGAAGTGTCTATTCAGGTCCTTTGCCCTTTTTTTTTTCTTTTTTTTTTTTTTGCAGATTATATGTTCTCTTGCTACTGAGTTGCTTGTGTTCCTTACATAAAGAATAAACCCCTTATCAGATGTATGGTTTGCAAATATTTTCTCCCATTTTATAGGTTGTCTCATCACTCTGTTGATTGTCTCCTTGGCTGTTCTCTTTCCAATTTGGATGCCTTTAGTTCTTTTTCTTGCCTAATTTCTCTGGCTAGGACTTTCAGTAGTATGTTAAACAGAAGTGGCAAAAGTGAAAATCTTTTTCTGTCTTGTTTCTGATCTTAGAGGAAAAACTTTCAACTTTCCCTCATTAAGTATGATGTTAGCTGTGGGACTGTCATATATGACCTTTACTGCATTGAGGTACATTCCTTCTACACCCAATTTATTAAAATTTTTATCACGATAGTGTATTCAGTGTTGTCAAATGCTTTCTTTTCCATCTGTTGAGACAATAAAATAGTTTTATCATTCATTTGGTTAATGTGGCATATCAGATTTATAGGTTTGCAAAAGTTGAGCCATCCTTACATGCCCAAGATAAATGTCACTTGATCATGGTGAATGATTCTTTTACCGGTTGTTGAATTCAGTTTGCTAGTATTTTGTAAAAGATTTTTAAGTCTATGTTCTTCAGGGATATTGGCCTGTAATTTTCTTTTCTTGTAGTGTCCTTGTCTGGCTTTGGTATCAGAGTAATACTGGCCTCATAAAATGAGTTTGGAAGTGTTCCGTCTTATATACCTTTTTGTAAGAGTCTGGGAAGGATTGGTATTATTTCCTCTTTAAATGTTAGAGAGAATTCAGCAGTGAAGCCATAAGGTCCTGGGCTTTTCTTTGATAGGTAAGATTTATTACTGATTACATTTCCTTACTCATTAATGGTCTCTTCAGATATTCTATTTCTTTATGATTCGGTCTTGATAGGTTGAATATTCCTAGAAATTTATCTATTCTAAGTTGTCTAAGTTGTTGGTATTTAACTGTTAATATTAGTCTTAGGATCTTTTGCATTTTCATGGTTTGAACTTGTGGTCTTCTCTTTCATTTACAATTTTATCTTTTGACATTACTGTCTGTTTTCTTACTCTAGGTTATCTTTTCTATTTTTTTTTTTTTTAGTCTCAGCTTCATTTTCTACTACATTATTATGTCCTTCCTTCTACTATGGGCTTAATTTGCTCTTCTATTTCTAGCTCCTTGAGGTGTAACATTAGTTCATTTATTTGTTATATGAGGTCATTATTCTTTTTGGATATACACATTAATTACTACAAACTTCTCTTTTAGAACTGCTCTTGCTGCATCGTATGTTTTGATATATTTTGCTCCCATTCTCATTTGTCTCAAACAAATTTAAAAATACCTTTCAATTTCTTCTTTGGCTTCTTAGTTGTTCAGGAACATGTTTTATTTTCATATATTTGTGAATTTTCTGAAATTCCTCCTGTTTTTGATTTCTAGTTTCACACCATTGTGGTCAGAAAAAATAATTTATGATTTTAATCTTCTTAAATTTGTTAAGACTTATTTTGTGGCCTAATATATAATGTATCCTGGAGAATGTTTCATGTGGGCTTGAGAAGAATGTGTGTTTTGCTGCTGTTAGATAGAATATTCCATATGTCTGATAGGGCCATTTGGTCTGAAGTCTAATGCTTTATTATTGATTTTCTGTCAGGATGATTTGTCCATTGCTGAAAGTGGAATATTTAAATTCCCTATTATTATTGTGCTGCAGTCTATTTCTTCCTCAATTCTGTTAACATTAGCATTATATATTTAGGTGCTCTGATGTTAGGTACATATGTATTCATACCTGTTACATCCTGTTGATGAATCGACCCCTTTGTTATTACGTAATGACCTGTGTTTTTGTGACAGTTTTAGACTTGAAGTCTATTTTGTCTGGTATATGTATAGCCATTTCTACTCTCTTTTGGCTTCCATTTGGGTGAAATATCTTTTACTATTCTTTTACTTTTGGTCTATGTGTATTTTTTTTTTTTTTTTTTTGAAACAGAGTCTCACTCTGTTGCCAGGCTGGAGTGCAGTGGGTCGATCTTGGCTCATTGCAACTTCTGCCTCCTGGGCTCAAGCAATTCTCCTGCCTTGGCCTCCCGAGTAGCTGGGACTACAGGTGCCCGCCACCACGCCCGGCTAATTTTTGTATTTTTAGTGGAGATGGGGTTTCACCATATTGGTCAGTCTGGTCTCGAACTCCTGACCTTGTGATCTGCCCGCATGGCCTGTCAAAGTGCTGGGATTACAGGCGTGAGCTACTGTGCCCAGCCAGTTTATGTGTATTCTTAAAGGTGAAGTGAGTCTCTTCTAGGGAACATATAGTTAGGTCTCATTTTTCAATTCATTCAGCCACTGTATGTCTTTTGTTTGGAAAGTTTAATCCATTTATATTCAAGATAGTTATTGATAGGTAAAGACTTACTACCGAGGTAAAAATCTGAAGAATAATCAAAGTAAAGTTTTGAATTAAAACATTTTTAGGATAGATTACATGGCTACACATAAACGATACACATACAAATGTGCATTTGTGCCACATTTATATAGCTAGATAGATGTGAGCCTTCTTCCCCTATCCATGGTCCCCTTAGACCCAGAATAAAGTTAGAGAAGCCCACTGTTTTACTAATCCACCATCCCATTTTAGGAAATCTTAATGAAGAATGAGATAAAAGGTCATAAATTGCCATTAGGATTTAGATCAGGGAAGAGTAATTTGAGCATTTCAGATCTAGAGGCTATGCATTTGGAATGTTATTTAATTTGTTTGAGCCCCAATTCCCTAGAAAATTAGGAGTTTTTCTTAACTAAATCAGCTATGCTCAGCATATGTCAGAATTGGCTTTCTTTTAACTGTGATTTACCTGAGAACACATGAAGATGTAACTGTGTATGTGATTATGTGTGTGCAGTGCTGAGTACAGAGTAAGTATAATATTTCAATTATTTGATGAGCAAATGAAAATACATGAATGAATATATGTATGTACATATGTAATCAGGTAGTCTACATCAACTAGTAGGATACAATAATTAATGGGATATATTCACTCACTGTGATACTTCTAAATGACAAAGTGTGTGCCATGTTAGCATAACTCAGTTTTAAGAGAAACTAAGCTGTACATAAATGCTGATCACCAGAGATTTTGAAGTGAATATGGTGCTTGAACTAGAATTGCATTGCTGGCTATGTGACCATGCATCGGACTCCATAAAAGTGTGTAAAACTTCTGCTCTAACAGGCAAGCTGTCTGTCCTAACTCAGGGAAAAGACTACAGTGAGGTTCAAACCAAGGAACACTGAGCTGATACGGGCCTCAGTCAAGGCAAAGCTTAATAACTCACTGCAACTAGCTAAGGGGTTATATGGGCAACCTGTATTGTTTAATAAATTTCATTCCTTTCTTTTTCATGAATGAGTGAATTACAAACTGATCCCAGTAAAATTATGCATTAGGCTTTGGGTTTTAAAATTGTAAATAGCAGGCTCAGTTGTTTTTGTTCAAGCACGTATGTAAATCTTACAAATAAAATTTTCAAAAATTTGAGTAGAAAAGGAAATTTACTCTTCTACTCTTATGTCTATTTCAGGAATAAAACAGACAATGAGAGCTTTGCTTTACAATATACTGTTCTCATGCAGACAGACAGTGAGACCTAGATCTGAATACACATGGAAGTAATAGCAGTATTATTAGGCTATCTCCCGAAGACAATTTTTCTACTTCTTTTAATTAAACAATTTTATCAGTTCCTTTGTGCTTATTCCAAATAATAAGAAATGAAACAGAAGAAACCCCAGCAGTTTATCAGTGTTAGTGGATATGCATTTCTCCTCCAGTTGCCACAGATTGCTTTTATATCTGTAGTAACATTTCTGTAGCTTAAAATGTAATTTAATAACAATCCCTTGCAATAGATTTTTTTAAGTTTGCTTAAAATTTTCATCCCCTTCTACTTCCTACTTGATTCTTTCAAAATTCAAATAATATGCATCAATCTGTTTGTGACAAAATAACTTTGAAAGTCCTTGAAATTTGTATAGATGTTCATACTATCTGTGAAATAATTTAAAAATATATATTAATATCATAAAATAATTCACATAATTTTTCAAAATTATGTAATATATAAACACAATATTTAAAAAGTATTATAATGTCATGGATAAGGCTAACCATCCTACATATCCACTTCTCTTTTCCTTTGATATAACCATATTATAACTTTGATGTATACAGTTCTAGTCCTTTAAAAGTGGAATTTATAAAGCTATGAAAAGAGAATTTGTAACATTGTTTCAAGTGATTTATAAATTTGCCTAAATTTTACTATGAATCTCCTCAATTAATCTGTTTTTTTAAAATTTTTTTAGATTTATCTGTATTGAATTAGCTCATTTATTTAACATATATATGTATTTGTATGTACATACCAGCTTTTATTTATCTAGTTCTCATTTGATAAATGCTTAGTTTGTTTCCAGTATTACTCTATTACTATGTGGCAGTGAATATCCATGTGTATGTCTTATTATTTTATTTGCCAGGAATGTTTCTAGGGTTAGATACAAAGATGGGGAATTAGTCACTTTTTTTTTAATAGTAGTCACACCTTCAACTTTTCTACACATTGCTAAATTGCCTTCCAAATTGACTGATCAATTTCTATTCTCAGAGGAAGGACCTGACAACATTTGACATTGTACTGACTTATCAATTTTTTTCAGTTCTGTGGGCAAAACTATTATCTTTTTGTTTTAATTTTAATTTGCTGGCTTACCAATGAGACTGACTATTTATTTATTAGATATTTGAATTGGATTTTCTAAAACCATAGGTTCATATACCATGCCAACTTTTTGATAGAGTTTTTCATTTATTTCATGTTTATATGTATGATTAGAACAATGATTTACAGATAATCTATGCAGCAAGGATTTTCTCCCAATCTGTGGTTTGTTTTAAAACATGAAGTTGACTTTATTATAAAATAAAACAACTTTTCAGTCAAACTTATATCTCCATTTTCTTTATTATTTAAACTTTCTGGGTTTTTGGTTTGTTTGTTTTGTTTTTTAAAGAAAGCTTTGTCTGTCATGGCCAATAGAGTCTTTCAGAGCTTAAGCTACTGAGACAAGAATACGTGATTTTGGATTCTAATTCTGTCTCTTGTTAACTGTGACACTTCAATAAGTTTATTAACATCTCTGTACCATAATTACCTTTCCTGTAAATGAAATAATAATAAAAATAATAATTGGACTTACCTTACTCACAGAGTAATAGGATTATTGATAGAATTAATGCCTTAACAGCACTTACAGTGTCTAAGATATAACAAATATTCTACCAGTGTTACTTAGCAAGGTATAGTATCATTAAAAGCTTTTTCTGCCATCTTTGAAGGTATTAATTCATCTTAAATGAAGTTTTGGATATGTTATATTATGGCCATATAATTTCATTTTCTCATATAGATGTATTATGGCCATATAATTTCATTTTCTCATATAAGAACATATATTAAGCAGCTAATTATTTGACCACTGCTTAGTGAATCCTATTCTGTTATTGATTGCCATACAGGCATAGGTTAATTTTTGGTTCATTATTCCATTCCAGCAACCTGTCTACTGATGTGGCAATATGACACTGCTTAAAATGTTAAAACTTTATAAAATATTTTTATATCTGGCAGGGCAATTTTGTGCCACTCCCAACAAACTTTGTTTTTATTTTTCAAAAATGCTATTCTCTCTCTTTCTTTGTGTATGTATATAATATCAATTGCTACATAAATCTTAAAATTCACATAATTTTATACATTTTATAATAAATTTTGTATAATGAAAAAAATCCCATTAAGATTGAGATCACATTAAACTTACAGATTAATTTGGGAAGAGTTTACTCTTTACAATATTTAGTCTTCCCATAAAGCATATGATAATTCTCTATTAAATTAAAAAAAAAACTTTCTAGGCCTAAAACTTCAACTCTAAATCATTGATTTATGTATGTGTAGAATAAAAGTGCTGAGAAAAACTAGCAGATACCAATCCTACCCCCTTTTTTGACAGATGAGAAAATTGAGGCTGAATGAAGTATATAGGTGTATTAGTCCATTCTCACACTGCTATAAAGGACTGCCCAAGACTGGGTAATTTATAAAAGAAAGAGGTTCAATTGACTCACATTTCTGCATTGCTGGGGAGGCCTCAGGAAACTTACAGTCATGAGGGAAGAGGAAGCAAACATGTCCTTCTTGACATGGTGGCAGGAAGCAGAAGTATGACAGCCAAGCGAAGGGGGAAGATCCATGTAAAACTGTGAAATCTTGTGAGAACTTACTATCATGAGAATAGCATGGGGGAACCTCCTCCATGATTCAGTTACCTCCCACCAGGTTCCTTCCACCACACATAAGGATTATGGAAACTACAATTAAAGGTGAGATTTTGGTGGGGCCATAGCCAAGCCATATCATTTTGCTTCTGTCTCCTTCCAAATCTCATGTCCTCAAATTTCAAAACACAATAATGCCTTTCCAACAGTCCCCCAAAGTCTTAGCTCATTCCAGTATTAACCCAAAAGCCCAAGTCCAAAGTCTCATGTGAAACAAGGCAAGTCCCTTCTGCCTATGAGCCTTAAAATCAAAACTAAGGTAGTTATTTCCTAGATACAATGCAGGTACAGACATTGGATAAATACACCCATTCCAAATGGAAGAAATTGGCCAAAAGTATAGGCCAATTTCTTGGGGTCTGTGGGGCCCAGGCAAATCTGAAATCCAGTGGGGCAGTCAAACCTTAAAGTTCCTAAATGATCACCTTTGACTCTATGTCTCACATCCAGGTCACACTGATGCAAAAGGTGCATTCCCATGGGCTTGGGCAGCTCTGCCTCTGTAGGTATGCCATGTACAGCTTAACTCCTGGCTGCTTTCATGGGCTGCCATTGTGTGTCTGCAGCATTTCCAGGTGCATGGTGCAAGTTTTTGGTGGATCTACAATTCTGGGGTCTGGAGAATGGTGGCCCTTTACTCACAGCTCCACTAGGCAGTGCCCCAGTGGGGACTCCGTGTGGAGGCTCCAACTACACATATCTCTCCCACACTACCCTAGCAGAGGTTCTCCATGAGGGCCCCTCCCATGCAGCAAACTTCTGCCTGTACATCCAGGTGTTTCCATACATCCTCTGAAATCTAGGTGGAGGTTCCCAAACCTCAATTCTTGACTTCTGTGTACCTGCAGGCTCAACATTACATGCAACCTTCCAAGGCTTGGGGTTTGCACCCTCTGAAGCCATTGCCCAAGCAGTACCTTGGCCCCTTTTAGCCATGGCTGGAGCTGTTGAGACACAGGGCACCAAGTCCCTAGGCTGCACACAGCAGCGAGGGCTTGGGTCTGACCCATGAAACCATTTTTTCCTCCTAGATCTCCAGTCCTGTGATGGGAGAGGCTGCCATAAAGGTCTTTGACATGCCCTGGAGATATTTTCCCCATTGTCTTGGTGATTAACATTTGGCTTCTTGTTACTTATGCAAATTTCTGCAGCAGGCTTGAATTTCTCCTCAGAAAATGAGTTTTTCTTTCCTATTGCATTGTCAGGTTGCAAATTTTCTGAACTTTTGTGATCTGCTTCCCTTTTTAACATAAGTTCCAATTCCAAACTACATCTTTGTGAATACATAAAACTGAATGCTATTAACAGCACCCAAGTCACTTGTTGAACACTTTGCTGCTTAGAAATGTCTTCCACCAGATACCTTAAATCATCTTTCTCAAGTTCAAAGTGTCACAAATCTCTAGGGCAGGGGAAAATGCTGCTGGTCTTTTTGCTAAAACAGCAAGAGTCACCTTCATTCCAGTTCTCAACAAGTTTCTCATCTCTATCTGAGACCACATCAGCCTGGACTTCATTGTCCTTATCACTATCAGCCTTTTGGTCAAAGCCACTCAACAAGTCTCTAGGAAGTTCCAAGCTTTCCCATATCTTCCTGTCTTCTTCTGAGCCCTCCAAACTCTTCCATCCTTTGCCTGTTACCCAGTTCCAAGTCGCTTCCACATTTTTGGGTATGCTTATAGCAGCTCCCCACTCCCAGTATCAATTTACTGTATTAGTTTGTTCTCATGCTGCTATAAAGGACTGCCTGAGACTAGGTAATTTATAAAGGAAAGAAGTTTAATTGACTCACACTTCTGCATGGTTGGGGAGGCCTCAGGAAACTTACAATCATGCAGAAGGGGAAACAAACATGTCCTTCTTCACATGGTGGCAGGAAGAAGTATGAGAGCCGAGTGAAGGGAGAAGCCCTAATAAAACCATCAGCTCTCATGAGAAATTACCCACTATCATGATAATATCATGGAAAAAACCACCCCCATGATTCTATTACCTCCCAACATGTCCCTCTCACCACATGTGATGAACTTCAATTCAAGATGTGATTTGGGTGGGGGGACACAACCTACCCATATCAAAGGTTATTTTTCAGAATCAACAAAATACTTAATGATCTCAGACATAAACCTAGATCATCTAATTTACTTCAAAGTTTTTGAAATTTTGGGTTATATTTGGTCAAACTCTTTTGCTTCCTATTTAAGGTGCCATACCCACCCAGTGCTTAGTGGGTCTATTCATAGCAGATGAATAAGATACTACTGTTCCCATTGAGAAGAAGTGATAATGAGAGAAACAAGCAGATACATTCAGTGCTATATGGTAACTATTAATAGTGACTAGGAAAGGGGATCTAGCAAGGAAGTACTGACAGAAAAAGGCAAGCTCTAAAATATTTAAAGATTATCTAGCCAAAACCATGGCTCATGGAATAGCCTCAAGACGTCCTAAGAACATGTGCCCAAGGTCACTGGGTTACAGCTTGGTTATATACATTGTAGAGAGATAGAAGTTACAGGGAAAGACATAAATCAATACATGTAAGGGGTACACTGATTTGGCCCGGAAAGCTGAGACATTTTGAGGTGGGGGTTCACAGGTCATAGGTGGAGTCAAAGATTTTCTGATAGGCAATTGGCTGAAAATCTTAAGCTTTGCCTACAGAATTGAAGCCAGCAGTAAGAAATGCTTCAGATAAAAAAGGGAAGTTGTGGAAACCAAGGTTTCTGTTATGTATATGAGGCCTCCAGGTAGCAAACTTCAGAGGGAATAGATGGTAAATATTATTTATGGAACTTTAAATCTCTCTTAGTTAAAATCTCTCAGCTAAATCTCTCCTGGATCAGGAAAAGACTTGGAAAGGGAAGGAGATCCTCTAAAGAATGGAAATTTCCCCAAGAGATGGCTTTGCAGGGACATTTCAAAATATATCAAAGAAATATATTTTGGGGTATAATACTTTGATATCCTTCAGGATGTGCTATCTGTCATGTGATGCTATATTGGAGTCAGGTTGGAACTGGGTATATTATTGCAATAAAGAGTTTGTTTTGTCAGTCTTAAGATCTCTATTTTATTGTTAATGCTGGTCAGTTGTACCTAAATTCCAAAAGGGAGAGGATATAATGAAGCATTTCTGACCACCCTTCCTGTCCTGGCCTGAACTCGTTTTTCAGGTTTCCTCTGGGATCCCCTTGGCCAAGAGGGAATTTCATTCAGTCTGTTGAGGGGCTTAGATTTCATTTTTGGCTTACAGGAGGAAGCAATTGTTAGTGGAGTAATAGGGAAGGGAATGCCATTTAATACAGATATTGAACAATGGCTGGGCTTCTTCAAAGAGAAGGTGAGGGGAAAAGCAACTCACATAGTGTACTATGAATAAAATCATGGCTGACTAGACAAACATGCTGGGCTCAGAGTTAGAACGAAGTTTGTCTAAAGACCTAGGTGAAGTGTGGAGGAAGCGAATAGGCTTAGGACTGATGGAGATGCGTAGCATGTCTTTTAAAAGAGTTTGGATTTTTTAAATAGTTATTGGGAAGGTACTAGAAATTTATAGAAAGCAGTGACATAGATTTGCAGTTTAGCAAAACAGGAGGATGTGGAGCAGGTGACATGGAAAGAAGAATCTGTAGGTGGAGAGGTAAGTTAGGTGAGAGGTAACAGGTCCTTCTCTAAGGCATTTGTAGCAGAAATGGAGAAGAATATGTTATTTTTATTTTTTATTGTTACTATTTGTAGAGGTGGGGTCTCACTATTTTGCCCAGTCTAGCCTCAAACTCCTGGGCTCAAGTGATCCTCCTGCCTCAGCCTCCCAAAGTGCAGGTATTAGAGGCATAAGCCACCATGTTTGGCCTTAAGACTGTGTTTTGATCTGAGCAGAATATATCATTTGCAGGCTTAGAGAGTAGATAGAATGTCTATGGATGAAGATGGCATTTGCCTTAAATGAACTGTTATTTGATGAAATAGGGATTATGAAAGAGTGTTTTAGGAGATGGAGGAGGGAAAGAGAATAATAAGATTGATTTAATGCAGGTAGAGTGTGAAGTACATTTAAGTCTTCCAGGGTTGTGGTCCAAGTAGGCAACTGGTGAAGCGGGTGTGGAGGACTCACCTGGGGAGCTATTAGCATAGAGACAGATTTGAAATCATGTATGTGATTGGCATTGCCTGAGAGAAAAAGGGTTAGATCAGTAAGAAAAGTGATCTATATATGGGATCCCAGGAAAATTCTTAGCATGTAAGCGCCAGAGAAATAGAAGTGATTAAAAGGCCAAGCAGAGGAGTAGAAGGATTAATAGGGAAGAATTCAATTGTAGGAGCAAGATAGGCAACAACCATTGTATTGTTAACTTCTATTTTCAAAAGGGCTCATGCTTTTATGCAGTGAATATATCTAGATTAACGAATTCATTGACTCAGACAACCTGCACAGCAAGTTCTCTTTAGAGTTCAGTGATGTGGATTTTGGGACATTTTAATTCTAGGCTTGTTCATAAGATGACCATAATTTATCTTCTCAATTCCTTTTTCTTGCTGCAGTAGAATGTTACATATCCTTTAATAATCATGCTTCATACTTTTATTTTTAACCCAAGTTACCAAGTAGCACATATTTTTTCTATTCAATTTTCATATTTGATATAGTGACATAAGGGCACTATAAATAATACATATGTATATTTCTACATAATATATCTACATCTAGTGTATGACATTACTATTGTCATTATGTTACCAGTAATTTATGCCTTCCTACAGATGGAAGAATTCTAGCACAGGATAGCTGAGGAACTTTCTATGGTAGCAAGGGTGGGTGGTGGAGCCTTGTGGGTTCTTAATCCAACAGACCGTGCTGTCTCTGTTGCTCTTTTCTTGGTAATTGGGTATGTAACACCATCATTTCTAGTACCCCGGTCTTTAAATATGCAATTAGAAGCACACTAATAGACACAAAAGCCTTCATTACCCCAATAGGCTTAAATCATTTCCCTAATAGCTCCTCTGCAGTGCAGTAAGAAACCAGTCTTGGGCAATGACTAAACATCTTGAAGTTTCTGAAACTGTTCATTTAAAAAATTTGGACAATTTTATACCTCTCTAATGAAAATGTTTTTCTGCACATTCAGAATCACATTACCCTATTTCTTCAGGCAAACTTTGCAAGCAAAGCCCCCACAGGCAGACCTACTGAGAAACAGGCTCATAGTCTTGGGAGGTAAACAGCTCTTTTTCCATAGCCTGCTGGACTGTTACTTGAGACATTCATTAAAGAAGGTGCTTGAAGGCTACCAGGTTGGGTGGTTTTTGAGACAATTGTAATTCTCTGTTATTTTATTCAAGAACAGCCTTGTTATTATTTCTGTCTCTGGTGGCAGTTGCTGATTGAATCAGCCTACACCAATATAAATGGCTGACCTGCTAAATCTCTTCCAGAACATTTCTATGCTTTACGATTTGTTTTGATTTTCATGAAATTGTTGCAACTGTGGTCATAATAGTACCACTTGGGCTAGTAACTTCTACTTAGTCATTTCAAAATGGTCCCATTTTCCCATCTTATGAAACTCCTGAAATTTAACACCCAGGGTGCTTAATACGAGAAGTGATTGGCTAGCTCTGGTTAAATACAGGCACAGTAGAGAGAGTGTCAGTGAGGGGATTCTGCTGACCTCTTCCAGGCCATCTGTACTAGACAGCTGCTGCTCCTGCCTGCCTAGAATCCATTCTCCCTTTCTCTGCTGTTGGCATCTATATTTTTTATTTTCTTTTTCAGCAAACATCCCTCATCATATCTTAGTGTATGTGATTTCTGTGAGACTAAATTTCCAGGGTGGAAATGTGACCAGTCATTAGGCAGCACACAAGAAATTGATTCAAGGATGGTAAACCTACAGGTAAATCCAAATGTATGTAGCCCATACAAAAAAAAGTAAGAAGAATGCCTAATTTGTCCAGTTAAAAAGTGATACAAGCACTGGCAAAAATAACAAACGTAAGGAGAAAGTGTTAGAAATTAAGGTATTTATGCTGGATGTGGTGGCTCACACCTGTAATCCCATCACTTTGGGAGGCCTAGGTGAGTGGATCATTTGAGGTCAGGAGTTTGAGACCAGCCTGGCCAACATGGTGAAACCCTGTCTCTACTAAAAATACAAAAAATTAGCTGGGTGTGGTGGTATGTGCCTCTAATCCCAGCTACTCAGGAGGCTGAGGCTGGAGAATTGCTTGAACCTGGGAAGCAGAGGTTGCAGTGAGCTCAGATTGTACCACTGCACTCCAGCCTGGGTGACAGAGCAAGACTCCATCTTGAAAAAAAACAAACAAAAAAAGAAATTAAGGTATTTAAAGTCCTCGTTTCATTCAGAAAGGGAATAAACACATTGACTGAATTCAAACTTTTTAAAGTTAAATGTACATATTAAATTTTTTGAGCAAACTTAAAAAATATAGAAATAGCATGTTATAAATTAGTATAAAAAAATGAAGTGAAAAAGATACAAATTCCAAAGGAAGTCCATAAGAAAGAAAAGAGCAGGAGAAATAGAACGAAATTAAATGCTTGATAAGATTAATATGTTTTAGTAATCACAATAAATTTAAATGGATTAAACTTGCTGGAGTTTCTATATCTCTAGAGGTATATTTGTTATATACTGATAATTCCAATTAATCAGCATGATATAGGAATTTTCAATTTAATGTGCCTACTAAAATATTTTATTGCCATATTTTCTTCCTTTTGTTTTTTGGGGAATTTATTCCTCTATTTTCACAGTTTTCAAGATGAACAATTTAAATTTTAATATTTGTCATTTCCTGTGTTAGCAGTTTTCACACTGCTATAAAGATACTACCTAAGACTGGGTAATTTATGAAGGAAAGAGATTTAATTGACTCACAGTTCCACATGGCTGGGGCCTCAGGAAACTTACAATCATGGCAGAAGGTGAAGGGGAAGTGAGTACCTTCTTCACGGGGCAGGCAGGAGAGAGAGAGAGAGAGAGAGAGAGAGAGAGAGAAAGAGAAAGAAGGGGGAAGCATGAGACACTTATCAAACAACAAGATCTGGTGAGAACTCACTATCATGAGAACAGCATGGAGGAAACTGCCCCATGATCCAATCACCTCCCTCCAGGTCCCACCCTTGACATGTGGGGATTACAATTCAGATTACAATTCGAGGTGAGATTTGGGTGGGGACACAGCCAAGCCATAACATTTGTGAACACTTCAGACTGTAATTCTCTAAGTCCCAATTTAGCTGTGTATCATAAGTTTTGAGATGTAGCATTTTCATTATAATTTGTTCTACTTCTCAGCATAGTTTTTCCTATAAAGAGAAAAAATCTTCCCAGAGGAGAGTAGGGCTTAGGATAAGAAAAGAGAGAACCAAAGAGGAAATGTAGTCATCTATAGTATCTACATTTGACAGAATAGAATAAAAAGACCAGGAAAGTTCCTGAAAACACTGGCTAAAGAGTGAGAAAACAACAGCAATAACAACAACAAAAACAAACAACAGAGTATTATAGAGGTCCCAGTCAGAGGAATTTGCCATGTGTGTGGGGAGCTTGCTCAATGAGACTTCTGCTACTTATTCCAGGAGGCTCACTGGCTTGCGTCTATTGTCATTTCCATGTTCTTTTTGCCTCCACTGCCATCTTAATGAGTATTGCACCTACTTTATGCAAGTACAAATTTTCAAGGCCTTTCTATCATTCATAAACGTTTTATGGCTGTAACACCCCTCAACATACTATTTTCATGAATCTCGCCATTCACTTGGAAGTTGTTCATGAGTGGCAACTACACTTTACTCAGGGAACATAGGCTCAAATAC
Source organism: Pan troglodytes (assembly GCF_028858775.2). Taxonomy (NCBI): domain Eukaryota; kingdom Metazoa; phylum Chordata; class Mammalia; order Primates; family Hominidae; genus Pan; species Pan troglodytes. The sequence continues at coordinate 99,545,190 of NC_072405.2, read as the reverse complement.
TTTGGTGGCCAGGCATGTACATATATATATATATAGAAAATAACTGTGAAATAAGAGAGATATGGTCACATAAACAAGTTACCATGTAGAAGCATTTGAATGATATAAAAATACCCAAGCCAAGTACTTTTTTCAAGTACAGTCAGTTGTGTTCCAAACTTGAACTACTGACTAGAGGGGGAGGATAGGAAGAGACACCAAGGATGGGTAGTTAGTAGGGTAATTGGGGATCCTCAAAGGCTAAAGATAAGAAAAATATTCCTACCTATCCTTTCTTTGCTTTCTTTGTAAGAGAAGGCAGTTGATGCAATATAAAGCATAATGAAAAAATAGAAAAATCATTTTTATCATTATTAATGAGCTAGGTATCTCAATGTAATTTAGATGGAGAAAGTGGATTAAAATAAATTAAATTTAGAAAAACAAAGCAAAATGGTTGATGGATTTCAGTAAGTAGTCAGATTGCTTGAGTGGTGGGGAGTGTGTAAGAGCCAACATCTTCATCTGCATGAGAAAATTAGAACCAGATCAGCTTCACCTAAGATATTTAAACCCACATTTAAAAATCATTAATGTTTACCAAAGTTAGAAAAATTTTCTCAAACTCCATGAACAGTTTTGTTCCTCAAGTACTAAATAAACACTTTCAGATAATGAATCAGACATGGAAAAACTGAGAAAAACAGAGTAGATACTCAATAGTAGGTAGTCAGTAAGTTCAGTCGAATGACTAGACTTCCATTTAGACATGGTTCCAAGGCCCGACTATTACTAGCTTCATAACCTTAGAAATGCCACTGAACTGTCTTTATTCTCAATTTTTCAGTCTGAAAATTTATGAGATTTTCAATATTTTCAAGACTATAGAGACTCATGCAAGTAAAAATGATTTGAAATCTATCTATTGCTATATATATTAAAATATTAATGCTATGTCAAAAATGCCTTGTAGCCAGCTGTGTTTTGAAATTCAAATACTTTTGAATTTTAGATAATATATTATTATTTAGTACCAACAACAAGGACTGATGGCATTGGATAATAAACACATTAATGAAGTATTTCTACAGGAAAATTTGTGAGCATTCACACTAAGTAGGATAGGTAAATGTTATCAATAATTTTAATCATGTCAGTATGAATAATTTTGTCAGTATAAATCAGATTGCATAGGTATTGACTCAAGTTATACTTTATTGTCAATTTTCTCAGATTTTGGTATCAAAATTATAAGTGAGATAGGCAACCTCAATTAAAGTTAAAATAAAGAGGTGGACTCCAGGAGAGTTTCAATTAACCACTGGATCGCTCATAACATATTATCACTAAAGTTTGTATAAAGATGGATTTGGACATTTTTAACTCTCTTAAGTCTTAAGTGTCAGTGTGTGTGCATGGCTCTCTTGGTTATATCAGAGAGTCATCTATATGCCCTTTTTCCTTCTTTTATAAAAGTCTATTTTCCTTTCCTTTTAAAAATCTGATACAGATAGTGAAAGTTGTCAAATTATTGCCTCAAATATTTTTTAATAAGTGGAAAATGAAGTATGATTTTAGTTCGCTTGAGACTAAAATCTGGTTTGTACAATTGTTTACCAGAATATAGTAGTGTTTCCTCTTGAGTTCCTTGGAATGGGGCTGTTGAACAAAGATTGTAGTTTATTATTGAACAAGGTATTGCCTCGCTGGAGTTATGCAGCTATAGTATAGAAACATAATCTCCAATTGCTTTTATAATTAATTTTGCTTGCCTTTGTAAACATGAGTAGCAATGAAATCTTTTTGATAGATGTACCGTACACAAATATTTCATTTTCTGTGTAAATCCACATCCACATCCAATTCAGGGGCAGAGAAGAAATAAAAATTTTGAAGAACTAAGTGAAGAGAATGTAAATTGGTAACAAGCAAAGGTAAGGAATAAAATGAAAATCATATCAAATTTAAGTCAGTAAATAATATATTTTTTAAGGAATTACAGTATAAGGCAAAGAGATAAAGCAAAATTCTTTAGGTAATGACATGGGAACATTATGGGCAGAAGCAGCTAATTAAACAATGTAATTATTTCCCCTCAGAGTTAACAGATTAAGAGATAAAAGGACAAATCTAAAATATCAATCTCCAAGGTTGATATAGAGAAAATATGGAAGAAATGAAATAATGCACAACTGAAAAACACAAAACCTCTGGGCATTTATAAATTTGGTTCTTGAATGCTGGTGAAAGAATACCTGAGTATAGAAAAGGGACAATTGCAAGGAATTTGTATGCACCATGCAATGACTATAGTTCCTTGATTAAGGCTTTTAAGATCTTGTATTACCCCTCTTCATTTGCTGGATATAATAAAATATTATATTTAGTATTCCATGACTGTTTGTATATCTTCTCTCCAGTTAGATTTGATATTTTTTTTAACATAGCGCTATTGATGACAGAATGATTTTATAAGAAAATTGTGAATATTATGGACTATTCACTCTGGCATAATAATTCTGAAGACATAAATGCATATCCTCAGTCTGAGTTTTCTTATTTGTTTAGTATAGAGCCGCCCATTTGAAACCTTCACTTTGTGTTACAATATCTTTTTGTCTGGTGCATCATTCTTAGTCAGGATGTGGACCTGCATAATTCTGAGTGTTTGAAAAGCTTGAAACTGAGACATGTGGTCTGACAGGTAGTCAGTCTAAAGGTTATTTTGGGGAAACTGGTCTAATAGCAATACCTTTTATTGCTATTAGAGCAGAAGAAAAGGAAAAGTATTGCTATTACTGATTTATACAATCCTTTCTCATCACTATGTTTAAGTCACATAAAACATAATTTAGGCTAGAAAATTCATTTGTTCATTCATCCAGCAAAACCTCTGTGTGTGTATGTGTGTGTGTGCAAGGTATTCTATTAGGCAGGCACTTAGGGAATTCTAAGTTGCACTTACTCTGATCCTGATTTCAAATAGCTTAAAGAGATTTCGTCTAGAAGAGAGACTTCTAGTTTTCTATAAAAGTTTCCAGCAGAAAGGTTTCTGATGAACAGAAATCATGTATATTTGGCATTCCAGGTGGGTTTACAAAATGCTTCTGGCTTATTGGCTGACATGCAGAGAGAACAAAGCATATGGGTATGCTTAGCAGTTTTCCCATCTACTGTTGCAGATTTAATTTGAGTGGTAAGGAGAGAAACTCTCAGCAGTTAATTTGGTCTCTAGTTGCAGTGATCACTTACATAGCATAATAAAATGCACAGGACTTTTCAAATTCAAAGCATTTCACCAGTGAAATATAATTACCACATGTATATGATATGGCTATTTTCCCTCTGGACTAGTTTGCACCCTCCCATTAGCTTTATTCTTATTTTTTTGCATTAAAACTTTGGCCTTGTAAAGTAACTATGGATTCTTTCCATTTCAAGTCTGTTACTCTAAGATTTTCTACAGGTTGGAAACTCTTTTAAGATTGTTTTGATTTAGTGGGAATGGCAATGTATCTTGTGTTCTGTGGCCTTCAGTACACAGTCAGAGTAATAGGAAAGCTTTTTCCTGAGAGCATCTTCTTCACTGAGAGCAAATAAAATTTTCAAGGTTATGAGACTACTATGTAAAGGTGTTACTTAGTAACACCAGTAGGGCATAGACATTCAACAACTGATAAACCATACTCTCTGCTCATGAGAAACACGCCACTAAAACGGCAGAGTGCAGGATGAGCAATCTGTAAGTCAAAATAATGCATCAACAGATAAGTCAGCCTCAGCATTTGGCCCATTATTTCCTGCTAAATGTGTGGTCCTCTTATCCTGACTTTTGTCTTATTCTCAATGTCCTACCTTTCTTCTTTAGAATTCCTCTTTATCCTTGAAGCTTTCCCCAATCCTGTGGCAAGTAGGTAATGCCTCCACCCAATATATAGCATTATAGCTCTTGGATTACCAAGTAGCCTAACAACAACAAAAGAAAAGAAATGTCATCTTTCATATTTAACTGTGAATATTTCCATCTATCTGTCCTTTCTCACAATGTCTGGATATTTGGTTATTCTCACTTGTAGATGAGATCCATCGGAGGACACTCAGAGTACTTGTGGGTGCAGAGCATAGGTTTTACTGAATAGTCTTTTGTGATTATTTCAAGCAGATGTGTTCATGTCTACAGTTTTTTTTTTAAAACAAGTGTTACTTCTTATAGGAATGTGACCTTTTGATTTATAACTAAAAAGAATGGTAGAAAATTGTTTATCCATCAGGTTTTAAAATTAATATTGCCTATTATGAAAGAAGAGAACAAATATTTGAATGCTTTATTTCATTAAATTTTAATGGTAAGGAGAGAAACTTTCAGCAAAGTTAATTTGTATTGTATTATAAACTATTTTGTTTGTTGATTTTAAGAATACATTAAGCCAATTGTTTCATATTTGAAATCCATTCAAGATGTCTAATGTATTAAGACAAAAAAGGCAGCTTTTAGCCCATTAACATTATTCATCTATTACTGGATTTCAATTGGCTGATAGCCCTCTAATGAACTTAGTCACTTTTTGACATTTTTCATAGGTGGAGGTAAAATTAACAATTATAAACAGTGCCAAGTCCCAAGAATTCACTAAAGACTCATATATTTAAACAATGTTATCCAAATCTTCTCTATCTGGGAACATCACTAAATGTTGCCTAGCTGAGTAGCTTGTCAAGTATAATAAATAATACCGATTTATTTTTTATTAAAAAAAATCACAGCCCATTTTTCAAAGATGAAAGCTTGATATTAATTCATTGCTAAGTAAATGACAGGGTGATTCCAAGGTAGCATAGAAGCACATTGCTGAATATGTAGTCAGCCCCCCAAAAACTAGGAAAATCCACATGTGATGGGAGAAGAGGCATAGTTGAAAGAGCAATTTCCTTTTGTATAAACTTTTAGTATGTAATATTTAAAATCAACTTATCTTTTAATACATTGAAAAACTTCAGAAATACAAGTCTGAAAATATGACAAATTTTTTTCCAGCGAAATCTAACACTGACATATTTCAAATTTAATACTTTGTACAATCCCCTGGACCAGACTTTACATCTCTGAACCTAACAACTCATTTTGCTTATAAAAATTAAGTTCAATAAAGTGAGGAATCTTCTGTAGGGAGAAAAAAATGTGCATCGGGAACAGCTCTGCAAATATAATTTTCATGTGGGAAGTAATGCTTTTTGTCTCTCTGCATTTTTTTTCTTTCATTAGAAATATTTTCTCTACTGGTGTCAAAAAGCTGTTGGAGGCCAGGTACTCTGACAAAAGGGACTCATTGACTTTGCTTGGTGGCTATCTTGACATGTTTGTTTATACTTTATAGTTTCACGAAACAATAATAAGGGAATTTATTTTAAAGTAAAAACACCTCATTGCATCCAATGCTTATTTATTTGGTAGAGATGTGTAGAGGAAGAAGAGAATCTGATGTGTATCAAACATCCAAAGGCCTTTGGGCTAGGTTGAGATTCACAAATAACCCACCATATTGGTTTCCATTTTTCTCTTTCTTCACAGAAGTTAGCAATTGGAAAGGAAAACATCTGTGTACATATAAACTGCAAAATTGCTAGTTGTTAAAATTGTGAAAAAATCATTTAATTAGTTCCATAAATTACAAAACTGTTCAAAGTAGGAAAAGATGGAGACAATATTTTTAATTAATTAATTAATATTTTAATATTTTAAATAATATTTAAAATTATTTAAATAATTAAAATTATTAAATAAATTTAAAATTATTAAATAATATTTAAATAACTCCCTTTGTAATAAAAAACATGTGTCTGCTCATTTCCAAACTCAAAAGTTTTATTTTTCCATTTTGTGGAGCAAATATTAGATACAATGAAAAAAAAAACCCCACAAACTGTTGTATGCCTGAAGAACAAAGAGGAATGCTATAGAATTATGTTTTAGTAACTTACCTTTAAAGGAAATATTTATAATAAATATTCATTGCTTTTTACTCCAAGTGAATCCATTCAGACATTTTTTTTTCTTTTAAAATAGTTATAACGGATTTAAACCAATAGGGAAATGGGAAAAAATAGACAATACTTATATACAACAATAGGAACTCTATACAATTTGAATAGATAAAACTTATAGTGTTGTTGATTGATTAGCCATCAATGTGGGTGACTGAGGACTGTATTTGCCATATTTGTCCTTCTCCTTCTGGCTCAAAGTATTTGAAATGCCAGCTAAAAATGGCCATGACACCCAGAAAAAATGAGGAATCCATAATTTTTTGGAATTTAATGTTTAAAGATAGTAGGGAGTATCTATCTTGAATTATCTTTGTATCTCAAAACATTTATCATATTATTGGATGTAACAACCCTTGTTTCCATGTAACAAGGGTTACATGGAAAGGTTGGCCAGGAAAACCTTAGCAAAAATTTTGTTTGCTAAAATCTCCTTAGCAGCCCCTCAGCCAACACATATAGGAACATTTCCCTCTGCTGGATCCCATCTTACCTATGCTCTATCACATGACTCCTGGTAAGAACCTCTCACCTTGTACTGAAAGATGTTTAGTAATTTTTTCTATGAAGCTTTTTAATAGTCCATTACACCAAAACAAAATAATCATTATCCTAATCCATTCATTTTAGTCATCCCACTTATTATGTGATTGTAATTTACCTGTGTGTCACTTATGCTGACCCTATCATAAAGACAGTCTTTTGTAAGCCAACTCAACTCTTTCTTTTCCTCTGTATCTTTCATATACAGCTCACCACCCTTTCTCTCATAGACTGCTCCTTCAGGATGGCAGCAGTGTCTCATGCCTTTGACCCAACTGCTCTTTGCATGTACATATTTTTATTGATTAACTTGGCCTCCTTCCCTCGTTCATCTTTACCTTATCTGCAGAAAATTTACTAATCAATTTATTCTTGGATCAATTATTAATCAAGAGACAGTGTCTTAGTTGAAATTTTAAAAATGACTTTCAGACATTGTATACTCTCATTTTTTCCCATAAAATTATTAGGAGGCTTTAAAATAATATCATAATTAATTCTATGTTATACTCAACATACTGATTTTTTTTTTGAATTAAATACTCACTTTTCTCTGCAAACGTGGGACACCTTCTATGTTGCTTTTAAAAAATTAATACAGTCTCCAAGTGACTTCTTTCTGATGTAATCATGTTTTTATTTTCACCTTGTAAAGACCTTTACTTTCATTAGTTTATCGCAAGTACATTTTGTATCCCTGTGTTCACAATCATTTATGTGTGTGGGTTTTTAAAAAAATTCCTTCTAATAAATGATTGTTTTTCTACTCTTAATGAGACAGGAATGGAATAATTGAACTGTCATTCATTTATTTAGCATACAGATATTCAGCACCTATTTGGTGCTAGCAGACTTTATGTTTTCATGGATATTGTGTTTGTATTACAGAGGCAGATAGCCAAACTGTGAGCTAAATATTGGATAAGTTGAAGCACATAATGTTTTGAGACCATGTATGTGGATCATTAATTCTAGTCTTGGGAGAAAATTCTAGTCATGGAAGAAAATCTTGAAGAAGTATGTTTTTAAAATGAGTCCCAAATAACACATACAGATTCATATTGTGTTAACTTGCTGAACCTTGACTATCTTTCCAAGATCCCTTTCCCCAGCATTGTTTTGGATTACAGATGGCTGCAAGATGCATATGCATGTGACTTGGCAGGAAGAAGTGAAAGAGTGATAATAGCATTTTATTTTTTGAAGGTTATTGAAGGGTGTCCAGCACTGTGGCAGTGTTGGTTTATCTTGTTGGCATGGGTAAACCTGCAGCCTGCAGCTCCTTTCTCTCCTGCTGGGTTTTCTCCCAAAGGTTCTCAAAATTCTAGGCCTGGCATACGAGCAGATCTATAGTCAAGGGAGACAGCTTCTACTGTGGATCAGTCCTGGCATTAAAGCTGACAGTAGAACCTATAGATTGATGAAGGTTCCAGCTCATCTTTGTGGTTCTAGTTTCTTATTGTTCTCCTTTATATTCAGCTTTTCTTTCTGTCTGATGGCCAAGATCATCCACACCTCTTCAGGCTCAACCTCAACTCAGAGGCGATAGCCTGTGTAGAATTCTTGACCACCTCCTATACTTACTAAGAGCTGAATTCCCTGTATTAAGTACCTTATTCCATATTATTTGTAGTAGTTTTGCTTATCTCATTGAACCCTTAGTGATGCAGAGAGGGTTTTTTTAAAAATTGGGTGTCTTGAGATTAGAGATAGTTTGAAATGAGGATGACAGAATTTCAGACTGAAGAAGTAAATATGATAGAGGTCATAAGACACCTCATATTTCATGATAAATTTGTATAAATTTTGTACAAGAAGAAAGTGATCATTTTCATTGTAACCCTAAGAAGAAGAAAGGAAGTTGGAAGTGGGTAAATTTGCAGGTAAGTGTCAAGCATTTGGGAGAGTGCCTATTTTCCCAGTGAGGTAGAAGGTGATAATTAGTGGCACATTTTTTCAGAGAAGAAACATAGAAGTGGAACTGTATAATTTTGTTTTAGATAGAACTACGCTTAAATTCTTTTCTAGTATAGAGTAGGAAATGATTAAATTAGATTTAAGGTAACATAATAAGGACTGTGCTGTGATTGACTTAGGTTTATAATAAGCATCAAATTAATTATCACAGTGCCTGGTACATAGTAAGTTCTCAAAAAATGTTAACAATATTAATATATTGCCAACTGATCTTTGTTAACACATTGTTACAGTGATAAAATAATAATCATATTAAGCAGTTTCCACTGAGGAGTAGAGAAATTCTAAACACTATGCCAATTCACATTTACAACTCCTGTCTATATATTTTACATTTTTAATTTTCTTTTTTTCCTTAATGTCTACTGAATCAATCAAGATTCAGGTAACAGAAGGTACTCCAGGAATGCTAAGCAGAAAAGCATTTTTAAAGGGGGCTTAATTGATTTCAAAATCATCAGAATTCTTGAAGTAAAAGTCAAGTGGTCACTGCTCTGCTTCTGATTTCAATTTTAGTATATGTGCTGCTGAAGCAAGCGTTCTGCTTCTGATTTAAAGGGCAAATGCTACTATAGCTATAACCCAGAGATCAGGAACTGGTTGTTGTCTTGACCATCACCCCTATTGATGTTACAACTTCTGCATACCCGAGTCTGGTAAGATGGAGAAGAACATGGAATCCAGCTGCTGCCTAAGCCCATTTGACCAACTGTACCATCTCAGAAAAGAATAGTCTCCGCATCGTTGACACTTTCCAAATTTTGTGGGCAGTTGTCTCATTGAAATAATCTAATCTGCATTGAGAAGTCTAGGTATAAGGAAGTTTGGCAAAAGCAGCTTTAGATTTTCCATTTCTATCACATTCAAGGGTTGGGGAAACAGAAGAATATAGAAGTGGATGCCAAGTGCAGACTGACAATAACTAGCATGTGGAGCATTCTTATTGCACCTATTAGAATGCCAACATTAAAAAGGTGGCAATTCAAATTTTAGAGAGGACATCAAATAAGTGGAATTCACAAACATGTTATCAAATGTTAAATGATACAATCAGTTTGGAAAATAGTTTCGCAAATTGTATAAAGTTAATAATACACTTACTATGCACCCTAGTCACTCTACTTTTGTTTATTTACCCAAGAGAAATAAAATTTGTTTATACATGAAGACTTGCAAATTAATGACCTTAGTAGCTTTATTATAGTGGCTCCAAACTGGAAAACCTCCTAGGTGCCTTTCAATAGCAGAATGCATAAACACATAGAATATTAATATACTGGAATACTAAACAGCAATTAAGAAGAATGCATTAGTGTAACAAGAAATGGCATGGTTGAATCTCAAAAATATTATGATGAGTGAATTGCATGATTCCATTTATATGAAACTTTAGAAAAGATTAATATAATCCATAATTATAGACAATATATCAGTGATTGCTTCTATCTGAGGGTCTAGAGGAGATTGACTGGGAATAAGCAAAAGAGAGCTTTTTTGGTGATTGAAATATTCTATATCATGATTGTGGTGTTGGTTACACATGTGTATATATGTATCAATGCTCATAAACACTACATTTAAAATAATTTCATTAGATGTAATTTATATCTAAGTAAAGTCAGAAACTGTGAATGGACTGAGATTTTATCTTGCTTGCAAGGTAAAACTTTTTACTTTAAGTAAAGTAAAAAGTAACTGCACACACACACACACACACACACACACACACACTTACTACTGTTCCCCCCATCCCTGAGTATTATAGCTCAGGAAATCTAAAGCTGCTTTTCCCAAACTTTTCCTTCGTTCCTTCCTTCCCTTCCTTCCCTTCCTTTTCTTTTCTTTTTTCTTTTATTTCCCTCACTCTGTTGCCCACACTGGAGTGCAATGGCACGATCTCGGCTCACCACAACCTCTGCCTCCCAGGCTCAATTGATTCTCTTGCCTCAGCCTCCCGAATAGCTGGGATTACAGGCCACTACCACCCAGCTAATTTTTGTATTTTTAGTAGAGACTGGATTTCACAATGTTGCCAAGGCTGGTCTCGAACTCTTGACCTCAAATTATCCACCTGCCTTGGCCTCCCAAAGTGCTGGGATTACCGGCGTGAGTCACTGCGCCCAGCCTCCCAAACTTTCTTATAGCTAGTGTACTTATAGTTAGTTATATATGTAGTTGCTGAGTTACACACACACACACACACACACACACATTTATATATATTATTATATATAATTATATAATATATGTTTTTATATAATATATATTATATTACATATATATTTATATATTATATATATTTATATATATATATAATCAAAAGACATCTGGGTCAGAGACAAAGGCAGTTTATTACTCACAGCAAAAGCATCATCAGGAGTAATGTTATTGTACCATTTCCGGTTCCTTGAGTCCCAGTCCCCACAGGGTGGTGTGCTGAAGTTCACATCATATCTGCACATGTAGTAGGGTAAATTAAAGGAGAGAATGCCCGGAATTAGGAAACTCGAATCGTATATACAACTACTGGGTAACTGAGCACCCACTCCAGAATGAGAGACACCTTATCTTTACTATGGAGTGTAAACAAATCTCCTCTGGAACATGTCAAGGGCGGGAGACAGTTCTAAACTTTACTATCTTGCAGTGTCCCCTTATATTAAAAACATTCTTGAGTTGACTGTAAATATCTTCTCAGAATATCCAGATCATGCAAAAATGTGAGATATTCATGGATAATTTTTTCCCAACATAATGTTGATAGAAAAGCTGACTATAATAATTGACCTGAAAATCATGTTCTCTTAGTTCAATAAAAAATTTTAAAGAATATCTACAATTTAAATACATAAGGCGATTTTGTGCCAATTGTTTGTGTTTTATATTCAGGAAGTTCACATTACCTAATTGCATTTCCAAATGCTACAAAATGGCATCTGGATTATTAGAACTTTGGCAATTCCTTGGATCAGTCACTAATTTCCCAAGAAATCCTCTATTCAATTTACTGTATAATTGTTTTCAGAATTAAAAAAAAATCTCATCATGCGTTTAAAATGAGAGAATTTCTCCTTCCTTTATGCTTATTCCTTTTTGTGGATAAAAGTTATGATTTGTAAAGCAGCATCATTAAACACCTGAAAATATTGCAGTATTGTTTCTCATATGAGAATGTTTGAATAGCTGATCTTGTGTGTTTTGTAGTCATTCAACACTGTTTATTTAACTGAATGTATAGTATGCGTCTGGGCTAAAGCTTGCTTCTAAGGGCATTTCCCTTTAGAGAAGCATTGGGTAGTCAGGTCACTGGGGGCTCTTTAATTTGGAGGAGTGGTTCCCATGGCAGCCTGAAGTAGTACAGCTTGGATAAAAGAAAATGTGGCTGGAGAACCAGAATGTTTTTCAAGTGAACCAAATTTCAGAGCTGAGAAGGAAAATCACAAATGACTAAAGCAAGGTTGAAAACTTGCAGGTAACTTAACAGGTTAGTGACTGGTACATATGGGAGTTGGAGGAAATAAGTTTTGACAACTGGTTAAGGCAAAATGTGAGTAAGGGATTTGGGATTAAATTGTGTGTCTGGCTACCCCCTAAGGAGGTTGCTATCTAGGGTTGAGGAGTCAGGTAGAACAGCCCTGAGGAGTCTTAAATACTAAACTAGAAACCTCAGGCACAGGGGCAGTGAGGGAAGGGAGGTTAGGTGTTGAGGGGCATGTTGTAGCTCTATCTGTCCTTTGGACTTCTGAGGCTGAACTCATCATGGAGATAATGAATAACATTTAGAATAGGTAGACTAGGGATGTGTAAGAAAGAATAAAGATCCTAAGGATTGGTAAAATGAAGGGAATGAAATGGAATCATGGATAAAATGTAAAGGTGAGCAATAGCATAGCTATTTAAATGGCCTTTTATTGACCAGTGATGGCTAGGAGTTCTGGATATTCATAATGATATGAACACAATCATATTTTCCTGGTGATTACCATATCTCAGGCAACATTCTGTAAATTTTATACATATCAACTTATTTGATTATCAGAAACACCTGTGTGATAAGTACTGTTATTATCCCCTTTTTACAAATGATGAAACTATGACAAAAAAATTAAGTAACATGCTCATAATCACATAGCTAGTAACTGAAAGAATCGTAGCATGTTCTGGTTTATAACCCCTTTGAAAGAGCTGCCCCTGCTTATAGAAATCTTTAATTGCTAAAAAAAAATTCCAGCCCAGTTTCTATCTAAGATGTACAAAATATATACCTTAGATGGAATCCCTATCTAGAAAAGTACAGGACAATTGGTACTACTCCCTTCCTTGTTCCTGGTAGTTCTAACTTCCTAAATGTTTCCAAACTAATTTATATCAAGATCTGTCTGTCAAGATATTAAACCCAACCACTGATTGTTTGGCATATACCTTTAAGGCTCAGAAGGAACTAGGGAGCACAGAATCCCTTTCTCAGACAATATTTACTAAAAATTAAATCGTATTGGATTTTTGTTTTGTTTTTGACGTAGTACTGAGCTAGGCCATTAAAAGCATGAGCTCCAGAACAAAATTATTTAGTTCAAATTATGGCTTTACTACTTACAAACAGTTAGCTTTTGTATGCCACATAGTACCAGTATCTACTTTAGAACGGATGTTGTAAGAATTAATAGAAATGTAATACTGCATTTAGAATAGTACTAAGTACCTATTAAGCATGCAATTCACTATCATTATTACTTTTCTCTCTAAATTCTATGAACAGGCTTACTTCTCGTGGCAACAAAAATTATGTTTCAATCCTTTTCTTTGAATATTAAGAATATATTAGGTATCTGAAGAACTTTTGGAAATTGTAGCTACTTATTATTTTATGGCAAAATTCAAGAAGTTTCCTATTTTGCTGGATATGTTTGATTCTGTGGCTGCCTCACTCTTGGAATGCATCCAGAAAAACTATATAAAGTGTCTATTAGTTGGAAGCACGCAGGCCAAGTGTGAGCTGAGCAAGTTCTGTGTGGGCCTCTATGTGGCCCAGTTTTATTTTATTTTATATTTATTTTAGTAGTTTTTGAGGTACAAGTGGTTTTTGGTAACATGTATGAATTATGTATTGGTGAAGTCTGAGATTTTAGTGCACACATCACCCTAGTAGTGTTCACTGTGCCTAACATGTAGTTTTGTTTTTATCATTCAGCCCCCTACCACCGTCCCTGCTTCTGAGCCTCCAATGTCCATTATACCGCTCTGTCTGCCTTTTCGCACCCATAGCTTAGCTCCCATGTGTAAGTGAGAGCATACAGTATTTGGTTTCCATTCCTGAAGTTGCTTCATTTAGAATAATGGCCTTCAGCTTCATCCAGGTTGCTGCAAAGTACACTACTTCATTCTTTTTTGTATGGCTTGGTATTTTACGGTTTATATATACCACATTTTCTTTATCCACTCATTGGTTGATGGACACTGAGGTTAGCCCTGTATCTTTGCAATTGTTAGTTGTGCTGCAATTAACATACATGTGCAGATATCTTTTTAATATAATAATTTCATTTCCTTTGGGTAGATACCCAGTAATGTGATTGCTGGATCAAGTGGTAGATCTACTTTTAGTTCATTGAGAAATCTCCAAACTGTTTTCCATAGAAGTTGTACTAATTTACATCCCACCAGCAGTGTATAAGCATTTCCTTTTCCCTATGTCCACGCCAACATCTATTGTTTTTTGACTTAAAATAATGGTCATTCTGGGATAATGTGGTATCTTATGGTGGTTTTAATTTGCATTTCTCTAATGATTAGTGATGTTGAGCATTTTTTCATGTTTCTTGGCCATTTGTACATCTTCTTGTGAGAATTGTGTATTCATGTCATTTGCCCACTTTTTCGTGGAATTATTTGTTTTTATCTTACTGATTTGTTTTAGTTCCTTGTAGATCCTGGATATTAGTTCTTTGTTGGATTCATAGTTTTCAAATATTTCCTCCCATTCTATGGGTTGTCTGTTTACTCTGCTAAATTTTGTTTTGCAGAAGCTTCTTAGTTTAATTAGGTCCAATTTATTTGTTTTTGTTGAGTTTGTTTTTGGGGTCTTAGTCATAAATTCTTTACCTAGGCCAATGTCCAGAAGAGTTTCTCCTAGGTTTTCTTCTAGGATTTTTATGGTTTCAGATTTAAGTCTTTAATCTATCTTGAGTTCATTTTTGTATATGGTGAGAGAGAGGGATCCAGGTTCACTCTTCTACCTGTGGCTATCCAGTTTTCTTAGCACCATTTATTGAGTAGCGTGTCCTTTCCCCAATTTATGTTTTTGTAATTTTTGTCAAAGATCAGTTGGTTGTTAAGTATTTGACTTTATTTCTGTTTTCCTATTTCATTCTATCTGTGTATGTATCTACATTTATACCAGTACCATGCTATTTTGGATACTGTGGCCTTACAGTATAATTTGAATTCAGGTAATGTGATACCTGCCTCCAGATTTGTTCTTTATGCTTAGGATTACTTTGGCTATTCCAGCCATTTTGGTCCCATATGAATTTCAAGATTTTTTTTTTCCTAATTCTATGAAAAATGGTGTTGGTATTTTGATAGTAATTGGATTGAATCTGTAGATTGCTTTGGGCAGTATGGTCATTTTCATGATACTGATTCTTCCAATTCATTGGCATGGAATGTATTTGCATTAGTGCCAGTTTTATAATTTCTGTAAACTGTGGTTCTTGTACCATTGATTTATTTAAGAGACCACTAGACCCTTGTCAACATAGGTGTATTATTGATTATCTCTTTATTAGCCAGTGTTTAAGTGGAGACCGTCTTTATAGGATGGGACATCATTGGACAAAGCCATATCCAGGTAAGAGGTAGAGGATAGGCATGCATAAGGGCAACTATCTAGTAAATAGACAAGGGAAATGATTGCATGACAGACAGCACTCCCTCCTCTGGCCTGAAACCAGGGGAAACATGCATGATCAAATCCAAGAGCAAGAGTACCTGTGCCTTCACAAGTGTTGAACCCCACAGATAAGACACTTCTTTGAATAGTTCTATATCCAATTATTGGTGGCATTCCTGAAGAAGAACGTTTAGGAATTACCCAGACATATCAGAATTGTTTTGTAGGTGCTGCTAGGAAAATGAAGGTTAACTCTTAGAAAAGTCTAGCACTAAAAAGGTCAAAGTTAGAAGCATCTATTTTGCAGAAAGTACCTGTTACTCCCAGAAGAGAGAGAAGACACCCAACTGAATGAAATCACCATAATGATAGAAATATTAAACTAATGAGAGGGCCTCTGGCCTAATGCACGTAATAAACTAACTTCAGGATTTCCAAATCTGTGCAGATAGGCTCTCTTCTGGGTAGATGGAAATGTTATTTGTTTATTTGGTTTTAATTCTGGGGAAAACAGGCCCTAAAACTGCCCATCTCAAAGAAAAGACCAGAGCTTCAGCCTTTTCCTTAGCTGAATGAAAATTTTACCAAACACTGAAGAATATGCCCCAGAAGAACAATAATATATCAGATATCAGGTGATATAACTGGATTAAAGCATTTATATCAGCATAGAAGATTGAAACAAAGGCAAAGTCAGGGTCAGAGACTCATATAGTAAATTAGCCTCCAAGAGCGAATGTGATGTTAACAAGAGGGCTATAATAAAATGAAGGATAATGGGGTGAGAACAAAATAAGCTATATTTTTCCAAATGAAACCAAGACTGTGTCCATTTAGGAAATTATCCATTGAATACACACTGACAAACTAAGAAATTTACTTTTTAAAAAAGGAATACCAAATAGTAGTACCCAAATAAATTGTTTAATTTTACTTGACTGACTTACTTTACTTGACTGATGCACTTTACTTGACTGACGCATAAACTGAAAAACTATTACTATGGCACTTTATTGTATGTTACTTAGACACAGCTAAGTAACAAAGACACAGTCAGTCATGGTGTTTGGAATCATCTGGATATCTTTTGCATCCTTTCCTAGGCTCTGGAGGACAGACAGGGTTAAGTTCTGGGAACTCTTGCTCTTTCATGCCCCATATAGCAAAATTCTTGGATCACTAATTTATAATGATTTTGTAGCATAACTGAGCACAAGCAATTGACTGGAGACAGCATTAGCTGTGGGTTTCTTTACTGCTTCCTTTAAAAATATTTTCTCAATATAGAATTAAATTGCTTCTGCGTGGAGAGAATCTTACATACAAAGTGAGCAAATCAGTTGTACAAGTGAAAGAAGATACTTCAGGATTTCATGATATCGAAGTCCTTGAGTCATAATTAGGAGTGACAGTTAATTATATTTGTTGTTAGAGATGCAATGCTTTGTGGGTTAGATTTCAGTTAATCTGGCTGCTGTATACTGTATACGGCTGATTGATTTCAAGTTGGTAATTAAATCAATTAACCCCTGAGTCTCAATTACTGAACATTCCATCCGCCATAAACATGGATAAAGAATGCCAATGTTCCCAATCAAAGATCTACTTTTGTGCCATCAACCAACTGGCCAGGCTCTCGGGCATTTAAAATATTTAAGCAACTTAGAAGTAAGAAATGCTCAATATATTGTTCAGCCTGGAGACATACTGCCCTCTAGTTAAATGGTTTATTTCCTGGAAAACATCTTTGTTGGAAGATGTAAATAAATATTCTGTCTGTTTCTGTAACAGACCCTTACTCTTATACATAATAAATTACAAAATTCTGGCTTACCAGCTTATCTCTCTCTTTGTCCAGATCTAGCAAAGGTTATGGATATACTCTTTCTTTTCATTTTTTTCTCCTCTACTTTCTTCTCTATTTCCACTTGTTTCTGGTTCTTTTAGTTTACCATTTATCTTTAGTACGGGAACTTCAATAAGTGAGATGTTTTTTGCTTTTTAAATTTGTTTAAGGCAGTTTCTGTAGCAGAAGAACTTAATGAAAAAAATGAACTTGTGGCATGCTACCATTTTCAGTAAAACGATAACTAATTGCAAGGAAAGGTAATTTTAATAAATGTTACATCTGACACATAGAAATACACACATATGCACATGCATACACATGGTGGTATATATTTCCAAAATAAATGCAGTGATATTATTTTGATGCATATTGTATAAATAGAACTAAGATGGAAGAAATAAAAATACATAATATAAGAGGTTGTTTAGTTGTTCAAGTTAGATAAAAAGGTAGTATTTAGTTGTGGTGACTCTTTTTCAAGGCTTGACTTTGAAATTTGAAAATCCAAAATTTGACTAAATAATATTCCAGGACAACATGGTATTTCCGATTAGGAGCAAACTTTTATGCTGACCATAATAATCCTTTCTCTTAAGAAGACCTCCATGGACCTACTACTTTAGAACTTAGGAAACTGTTTTTGCAACCACATAAAGAGCAAGTATGCTGATAATAGAATTAGTCAGGTTATGACAAAGCCTAGTTAAACAATGCTCCCTTCTCAATAGAGAATACCTCTCTGAATACTTGCGTTCCTACATTACAGTGTGTCTCACCATTACTCATAGATGGGAACAATGAGTGAACAAATGATGACTCCAAAAGAACAAAATAGAAACTCTAAAAGTAAAATTCCTATTATCCAACTTGTGTTGTTCATGAATACTGTAAGATGTTTATTCCAATATTATATTAGATATATTTCTATATAATTGATAAGATTACAGCTTTCTTTGGTTAAATAATTCTATTCATCTTAATTTTACCAAAGGGATTCAAAAGTTCTTACAGATGCTTATACATAAGTCTCCTGTGTGTTTTGAAATTTAGAAGATGACTTTAATTATGATTTCTAATGTCATGCAATTCCTTTACTAAATACAATGGTTAGAAATTTGTAATTAAGATATCAAAGCGTCAGTTTAACTTGGACTGGAATATAATTATATTAAAGTTATGCAGAATTTGTTTTTCATTGATAAACATTGTCATTATGAAATGCTTTTAGAACTCTTTCACTCAATAAGTCTTCTCAGGTAATGCAAATGTAACATTCAACTCAATACTTTATACTCAATACTTTACACAATTCTCATGAATTCTGAACTAATGAAATATTCAGAAATAAGATTTAAATATATCATTTTCATTTTCTCTAACAAACATAACTATATTTGAGTTTTAACCATTTGGCTGTGCTCATCCTGACTAAACAGCTTGAAAGAGGAATAAAGGCTGAAAAACTATAAGGTAATATATCGGTAAGAGTACAAAATACTAGTTCTTTGCAACAGATCAGTGGAATCTGGTAAAAAAGAAAAGCAGCAATCCATTTTGTATTTGCTGTGTGAGCTAAAATAAGGAAAGATAGGGGCTAAAATATAGGATGGGCTCAGAATCAGCTATAGAAAAGAAATTACATCATGATTTACCAAATATTAAATGTAAAGAAAGGTGGAAATTTAGTAGGATCACTGCTTATCTATTTTAACTTTTTAATAAAAATTAATTGGCAAATCAAATAATATAACTATAGTATAGAGTTCTAAAAGCATTGCATATATTGAGGTTAAAAATGGCAGCATCTTTAAAAAATGGAGAAAATTTGTCAGAGCAGTTAAATATGTTCAAGTCTTATTGCATTAAGAATAATTAAACATAACTCCAAAAATAAAATAATTGTTGATTATAGGAAAATACTTTGAAGAAGTTTATGAATGCAAATGAGGTAGCTACAAATTAAATGAGCCCTAATTGTTTCAACTGCTACTCTTTTGGATCTACCACTATGTTCTGGCCAAGGTCAACTTCACTTGACTGCTCTTTGCCAGTGACTGAAAACAGGAAGGTACTAGTGCCACCTCATTCCAGCATTTCAAAGAATTCCTCAAACAGCATTTTTTTCTTGAGTTTGCCCATTCTGCCTGGATGAGACTTTCTTAAAGCTACTAATTCGGTTTGGATTGCTTCTATTGGCTTACCATTAAACAAATGTATCATCTTTTTTCATTAGTGTCCAATCTGTTATTAAGCTATCCAACAAAGTATTCATATCTGGTACTGAATGTCTTATTTTTATTTCTGTTTTTTCTATAGAAATCTTTCATTAAATATACAAGAAACTTGAAGAATTTAGATAGTATAATTTCTTACTTCCTTACTATGATAATAGTGAAACTGCTGTGTGTGTGTGTGTGTGTGTGTGTATCAGCAGCTTGTTTTTATTGTTGAGCATTCCATTATATGAGTGCTTTATAGTTTTTTTTTATAATTTCAACTTTTATTTTAGATTCGTGGGGCACATGTTCAGCTTTGTTGCAAAGATAATAGAGCGTGATGCTGAGGTTTGAGGCATGAATGAGGTAGTGAGTATAGTATCCAATAGGTAGTTTTTCAGCCCTTGCCCTCCTCCCTCTCTCTCACCTCTAGTAGTCCCCAGTGTCTATTGTTTCCATATCTATGTCCATCAGTATCCAATTTTTAGCTCCCACTTATAAAGGAAAACATGCAGTAGTTTGTTTTCTGTTCCTGCATTAATTCACTTGGAGTAATGGCGTCTAGCTGCATTCATGTTGCTCCAAAGGATGTTATTTCATTCTTTTTTATGGCTGTGTAGTATTCCATGGTGTATATGTACCATATTTTCTTTATCCAGTTCACTGTTGATGGGCACATAGGTTGATTCTGTGACTTTGTTATTGTGAATGGTGGTGTGATGAACATACAACTGCATGTATCTTCTTGGTAGAACAATTGATTTTACTTTGGTATATACCTAGTAATGGGATTGCTGGGTTTAGAATTTTCACATTTAGAATTTTCCACTTACTTCTTTTTGGAGTTCCTATTTTGTTTTTTGAGATTCACTATATATTCACTCACTAGTCTCATCTATTCCTTTAAGTAATTGAACATATTTACATTAAATTATTTGTATCTTTATCAGCTAAATTGCAACATTAATCATTTCTGAATCAGTTTTATTGAGGTTTTTAGATCAAGTTTTCCCGTTTCTTTTCATGACTAACTTTCAAATTTTATTCTTAACATTGGAAATGCAGAATTGTTGACAGTCTCTAATTTGTTGTCCTTCTTATATTGGGGTGGTAAATTTGTTAGTTAACTACTTTTTGTTTTATGCATTCATCATGTTTCAACTTCACAAAGATAATCTTCATATTTTCTTTAAAAGCTTCTAAAGCTTTCTTCCTCCACTATTCACCTGGATTTGTTAAGTGTATATTGTGAATTAAGAATCTAAATTTATCTTATAAGTAAAATCATTTGCCTTAGCAAAATTTATTCTATTAAAAACGTGAAAAATTAAGCAAAAGACTGTGAGAAGATACTTGTAGTATGTATAAGCACAAGCTTTGCTATATTTAATTAAAAAACCCTCAATAATTGGGGACTTCAGCACCCAACTTTCAGCAATGGACAGATCATCTAGAACAGGGGTCCCCAAGCCCCAGGCTGCAGACCCTGACCAGTTATGGTCCATGGCCTGTTTGTAATCCAGGTGAACAGCAGGAGGAGAGCGGCAGGACAAGCAAGCATTATGGCCTGAGCTCCACCTCCTGTCAGATCAGCAGCAGCATTAGATTGTCACAGGAGCACGAACCTTACCGTGAACTGTGCATGTGAGGGATCTAGGTTGTGTTCTCCTTATGAGAATCTAGCTGATATGTTTAGGCTTTGTGTCCCCACCCAAATCTCATCTTGAATTATAATCCCCATAATCACGACATGTCAAGGGAGAGACCAGCTGGAGGTCATTGAATCATGGAGGTAGTTTCCCGCATGCTATTCTAGTGATAGTAAGTTCTCATGAGATCTGATGGTTTTATAAGTGTTTGATAGCTCCTCCTGTGTTCATTCTCCTTCCTGCTGCCTTGTAAAGAAGGTGCCTTGCTTCCCCTTTGCCTTCCCCCATGATTGTAAGTTTTCTGAGGTCTCCCCAGCCATACTGAACTATGAGTCAATTAAACCTCTTTCCTTTACAAATTTTCCAGTCTCGGGCAGCTCGCTGTAGCAGTGTGAAAATGGGCTAATATACTAACTAATGCCTGATGATCTGAGATGGAACAGTTTCATCCCAGAACCATCCTTTCCTGACTCCCTGGTCTGTGGAAAAATTGTCTTCCATGAAACCAGTCCTGGCACCAAAAAGGTTGAGGACCACTGATCTGGACAGAAAATCAACCAAGAAACACTGAAGTTAAATTGCACTGTAGACAAAATGAACCTTACAGACATTTACAGAACATTTTATCCAAAAGCTACAGAATACACATTCTTCTCTTGATCACATGAATCATTATTTAGGATAGACCACATGTTAGACCACACAGCAGGTCTCTACAAATATACAAAAATTATAATCATAACAAGTATGTTATCTGACCACAATGGAATAAAACTAAACATCAACAACAAAAGGAACATTCAAAAATATGCAAATATATAAAAACTAAACAACACGCAACTGAATGATCAGTGGGTAAAGAAAGAAATTGAAACTGGAATTTTAAAAACTCATTGAAACAAATGAAAATAGAAACATAACACACAAACATCTATGGGACACAGCAAAAGCAGTATTAAGAGGTGAGCTTAAAGCAATAAATGCCTATGACCAAAAGGAGAAAGATTTTCACTAAGTAATTTAAAGAGGAATCTCAAAAAACTAGAACACAAGAACAAACCACACCTAAAATAAGTAGAGGAAAAGAATTAGTAAAGATGGCCAACCGGATGCAGCCAGGAAGCACTGCTCCCACCAGAGAGTCCAAAAATTTGAGTAGACAACATAATTTGAACAGATCTGCAAAGAGAAAATGTTGAGAATGGAGACATGATGCAGACACTGAGGCTGAAGAGGGAGGAAGCTGGCAACCCTTCATGGGGTACCTGAATGCTAGAGCTAGTTCCTGGCCCCAAACAGCTCCTGAGGAAATGGTGAGTTAAAGGACTGCCCACTCATGACATGGACCTCAGAGAGACTGGTTACGGAGGACCTGATTTCCCCTACGGATGTTTGAGCTGGCAGGAGGCTCTGCCTGGAGAGTAGACAGAGACATGGTTTCACCCAGCATGAAACTGAGGTCCTTTGTGCCAATAGGCACCCATCCCCTGGGCTCTATATCTCCCTCTGAGAAGCTCTAGCCCCAGCTAAACCACTGGGCCAGGAGAAAACAGGGCCAGATCCCCGGTAGGACTGGGGTATGACTGTTCTGCAGGCCCTCCTGTCTATCACTTCCTTCCAGGGCCCCTGCCTGGCCAGTCCACAGGAACATGTGCATAATGCAGCTTCTGCTGGCCAGCCTGGGTGCTTCCCTCCACCTGGTTACATTCCTGGTGGCCTGACAGCACATCAGATCCCTGAAGGCACCTGGAACCTGATCCTGAGGGTCTGGAAGATGGAGCCACAAGCTGATCCTGGTACCCTAGGACTGTGACACACGGCTCAGGAGTGCTGAGCTGAGATCTGTGACTGGTACACAAGCTGGGGAGTACACCATGCTCTCAGACACTGACAGGGGTGAGACATGTGGGTTCATGGTTTGGCATGGAAGTAGGACATGCCTCTCTCTACAGGGCCAGTCCAGGAAGGTGTCCTATCTGCTTGCCATGGCCCCTGCCCAAGGTCACCCTGTGGCCCAGAACACTTCACAAAAGAAATACCAGCTCAGTGCCAGTTATAAAAGGCGACTCTGCCAAGTCCCAGGAGCAGACTTGGTGAAGGAGTCACCTCTCTCCCTCCTACGTCTAAGAGCATTGCTGAAAATCAATACAAAGGAGCTGCAAGGCTAAGAGCCTATCTACTGCCCATGACTCTTATGTGCCATCTACTGGATAGTAATTCAAACTACAACACCAAAATATTTTGCTAACCCTCCCCTGTGAAACCAAGAGCATAATTCAGCCACAAACAAAGACCATGGACATACAGAGCCTTGCCCCTCTTAACATAGAGAGCCTTGCCCCTCTTAAAACATTCTGGAAATGAAGCCAACTGACTATACTCAACTTACAGCTGAGTTAAAGGAACACAAACCTACTGAGATGAGAATCAACACAAGAACTCTGGCAATTCAAAAAGCCAGAGTGTCCCCTTACCTCCAAATGAGTCTACTAGCTCCCAGCAATGATTTCTTAACCAGTCTAAAATCTCTGAAATGACAGACATAGAATTCAGAATCTGGATGGCAAGGAAGCTCATCAGTACTAAGTAGAAAGTTGACACTCAATCAAAGGATATCAAGGAAAGTAGTAAAATGATTCAGGAGCTGAAAGACAGAACAGTCATTTTAAGAGAGAACCAAATTGAACTTCTAGAGCTGAGAAATTCACTATATTAATTTCATAATGCAATCAGCAGTATTAACAGCGGAATTGACCAAGCTGAGAAAAGAATCTCAGTGCTTGAAGGTTACTAATTTGAATCAACTCAGTCAGACAAAAATAAAATTAAAAAAAAAAGAATTTTAAGAATGAACAAATACTCTCAAATCTATGGGATTATGTAAAAAGACCAAATAAATAACTCATTGGAATTAGTGGGAGAGGGGAGAGAATAAACAACTTAGAAAATATATTTGTGGTTATAGCCATGAAAATTTCTCTAATATCACTAGAGAGGTTAACATGCAAATTTAAGAAATACAGAGAGCCCCTGCTAGAAACTATACAGTAACGACCACCCCAAGGAACATAGTCATCAGCTTCACCAAAGTCAATGCAAAATAAAAAATCTTAGAGGCAGCTAGAGAGAAAGGTCAGGTCACCTACAGGGAAATCCCATCAGGCTAGCAGCGAAACTCTCAGTGGAAACCTTATAAAACAGAAGAAATTGGGGGCCTACTTTCAGCATCCTTAAGATAAAGAAATTTCAACCCGTAATTTCATGTGCCACCAAACAAAGCTGTATAAATGAAGGAGAAATAAGATCTTTTTGAGACACTCAAACACTGAGGGAATTTGTTTCAATTAGATCAGCCTTATAACAGGGCCTTAATAGGATGCTAAACATGGAATTGGAAGAATGACACCTGCTACCATGAAAGCATATTTAAGCACATAGCCCACAGGCACTATAAAACAACTATACAACCAAGTCTACACAACAACCAGCTAACAGCACAATGACAGATTCAAAATCTCACATATCAATACTAACCCTGAATGTAAATGGGCTAAACATCCCAATTAAAATACATAACAATGGCAAGCTGGAAAAAGGCAATACCCAACTGTTTTTTGTCTTCAAGAGACCCACCTCACATGTAATGACACCCACTGGCTGAAAGAAAGGAAAGGAGAAAGATCTATCATGCAAACAGGAAACAAAAGATATTGGGAACCACTATTCTTCTACCATATAAAACCATTTAAACCAATAACAAAAAGGATAAAGAATACCATTTAAACCAATAACAAAGAAGAGCATTGGATAATGAGGAGTAAAATCCAACAAGAAGTCTTAAATATCCTAAATATATACAAAGCCAACATTAGAGCACACAGATTCATATAACGAGTTTTTCTTGACCTACAAAAAGATTTAAACAGACACATAACAACAGCAGGATAACTATGAAAACTCTCCCCAAACAAATTAGAAAATCTAGAGGAAATGAAAAAATTCCTGGAAATACTAAATCTCCCAAGATTGAACTGGGAAAAAAGTGAAAACCTAAACAGACCAATAATAAGTTCCAAAATTGAATCAATAAAAAAATACCTACCAACCCCAAACAACCTTGGACCAGTGAATTCATAGTCAATTTCTACCAGTTGTACAAAGAAGAACTGGTACCAATCCTAGTGAAATCATTCCAAAAAATGAAAACAGAAGGGGCTCCTCCCTAATGCATTCTATAAAACCAGCATCAGCCTGATACCAAAATCTGCCAAAGATACAATGAAAAAAGAAAAAAATTCGGCCAATATACCTGATAAACAATAAACATAGACACAAAAATCCTCAATAAAATACTAACAAACCAAATTCAGCAGCACATCAAAAAGTTAATACACTATGATCAAATAGAATTATTTGATTCTACTGGGCATTATTACTGGGCTGCAAGCCTGGTTCAACATAGGCAAATTAATAACTTGGTTCACCACATAAAGAGAATTAAAAGCAAAAACCATCTGATTATCTCAATAGACACAAAAAAGAATTTCAATAAAATCCAACAAACGTTCAATAAAAGCTCTCCACAGACTAGGCATCAAAGAAAAATATCTCAAAATAATGAGACATCCATGACAAACACACAGCCAACATCACACTGAAAGGGCAAAAGCTGGAAATATTCCCCTTTGAAAACTGGAACAAGATAAGGATGCCCACTCTCACCACTCCTGTTTAACATCTTACTAGAAGTCCTAGCCAGAGTAATCAGGCAAGACAAAGAAATAAAAGGCAACCAAATAGGAAAATAAGAAGTCAAACTATTTCTCTTCATTGACAATATGATTGAATATCTAGAAAACCCTAAATACTCTGCCAAAATCCTGCAACTGATAAATGACTTTAGTAACATTTCAGGATATAAAATCAATGTATATTAATTCATAGCATTTTTATACAACAATAACGTATAGAGTGAGAGTCAAAATTAAGTACACAATTCCATTTGCAATACCCATAGAGATAATGAAATACTTGGGAATACAGCCAACCAAAAATGTGAAAGATATCTGCAAGGAGAACTATAAAACACTGTTGAAAGATCAGAGAAAACACAAATAAATGAAAAAAAAAATTTCATGCTCGTGCATTGGAAGAATATTGTTAAAATGGCCATACAGCCCAAAACCATTTATATATTCAACATTACTCCCCTTGAACTACCAATGTCATTCTGCACATAATTAGAATAAACTATTCTAAAATTCATATGAAACAAAAAAGAGCCTCAATAACCAAAACAATCTTAAGTGAAAAGAACAAAGTCGGAGGCATCACACAACCCAACTTCGACTATACTATAGGGCTACTGTAACCAAAACAGCATGGTACTGGTACAAAAATAGTCACGTAAACCAATGGAACAGAAAAGAACACTCGGAAATAAAGCCGTATACCAGCAACCATATGATATTTGACAAGTCCAATGAAAATAAGCAATGACGAAAGGACTCTTTATTCAATAAATGGTGCTGAGACAACTGGCTAGCCATAGGCAGAAGAATGAACCTGGAATCCTATCTTTCACCACATGTAAAAAGTAACTCAAGATGGATTAAAGGATTAAAGATTTAAATGTTTTACATTACAGTTTAAATGTCAAGCCATAAAAATCTTAGAAGAAAATCCTGGAAATATCTTTCTCAACATTGACCTTGCCAAATAATTTTTGGCTAAGTTAGCAAAAACAATTGCAACAAAAACAAGAAATTTATGAGTGGGACATAATTAAATTATAGAGCTTCTGAACAGCAAATGAAACTAGTAACAGATTAAACAGATAATTGACAGAATGGCAAAATATCTTCACAAACTTTGCATCTGACAAAGGTCTAATATCAAGAATATATAAGGACCTTAAACAGTTAAACATGAAAAAATAAATAACCCATTAAAAATGCTCAAAGGACATGAACAGACATGTCTCAAAACAAGACATACAAGTGGCCAACAAAAATATGAAAAAATGCTCATCATCACTAATTGTCAGATAAATGTAAATCAGAACCGCGATGACATAAAACCTCATGCTAATCATAATGGCTATGTTTAAAAACATGAAAATCATCGCTGACAAGGCTGTGAAGAAAAAAGAATGCTTATACAATCCTGGTGGGAATGTATATTAATCCAGACACTGTGGAAATCAGTTTGGAGATTTCTCAAAGAACTTAAAACAGTGCTACCATTTGACCCAGCAATCCCATATTGCATACATACCCAAAGGAAAATATATCATTCTACCAAAAAGACACATGCACTCATGTGTTCATTGCCACATCATTCACAAAGCAAAGACATGGAAGCAACTTAGGTGACTATAAATGATGGATTGGATAAAGAAAATGTGGCACATATATACCGTGAAATACAATGCAGCCATAAGAAAGAATAAAACCATGTCTCCTTACAGCAACATGAGTAGAACTGGAGGCCATTATCCTAAGAGAATTAATGCAGAAATGGAAAACCAAATACTGCATGTTCTCACTTACAAGTGAGAACTAAAAACTGAGCACACATGGATGTGAGCATGGGAAAAATAGACACTGTAGACTAGTAGAGGGGGAGGAAGACATGGGGACATAGTTTAAAAAACTACCTATTAGGAACTATGCTGACTACCTGGGTGACAGGATCCATACTCCAAACCTCAGCATCATGCAATATACCCATTTAACAAACTTGCATATATACCCTTTGTTTTTAAAATAAAAGTTGAAATTTGAAAGGAAAGAAATAATAAAGATCAAATAACTAAATAATTAGAAGTAAAAAATGGAATAGATTAACAAAATGAAAAGTTGTTTTATTTGCAGACATAAACAAAATTGAAAAACTACAAGCTAGAAGAATTAAGAAGAAAAGACCAAAATAAACAAAATTGGATATGAAGAAGGAGACATTACAACTGATACCATAGAAATACAAAGGATAATTAGAGACTATTATGAAGAATTATACACCAACAAATTGGAAACCCTGGAGGGAATGGGTAAATTCTTGGGACCATAAAATATGCCAAGATTGAACTAGGAAGAAATAGAAAACTTGAACAAGCAGTGAAAAGTAATGAGATTGAATCAGTAACAGAAAGTTGTTCAACAAAAGAAAGCCCAGGACTGATGGCTTTATTGCTGAATTTTACCAATCTTTTTAAAAAAGAAGTAACAAAAATTATTCTCAAGCAATTTTCAAAAATTGAAGAAGGAATTATTCCTAACTCATTCCATGAGAGTAGCATTACCCTGATACCTACACCAGATAAGAACAGACAAAAAAAAAAAAAAAAGGAAACTATAAGACAATATCCTTGATGAACATAGATGCAAATATCTATGCTACGAAATACAAACAAAACAACACATCAAAAAGATAATACACCATAATCAAATGGGATTTATCTCAGAAATGCAAGGATGGTTCAACATAAGAAAATAAATAAATGTGATACATTGCATCAACAGAATTAAGAACAAAAACTATATTATCATCTCAATAGAGACAAAAAACATTAAATAAAATTCAATACCCCTTCATGATAAAAACTCTCAACAAATTAGGTATTAAAGAAACATACCTCTACACAATAAAGGCCATATATGAGAAACTGACAGCTAACTCATACTGAATGGAGAAAAGCTGAGAGCCTTTCCTCTAATGACTGAAACAAGACAAGGATTCTCACTTTCACCACTCTTACTCAACATCGTATGAGAAATCCTAGCCAGAACAATTAGACCAGAGAAAGAAATAAAGGGCTAAGAATTTGGAAAAGATGTAGTCAAATTGTCCCCCTTCATAAACTACATAATCTTATACATAGAAAAACCTAGAGACTCAACTAAAATACTCATAGAATGATAAACAAATTCAGTAAAGTTGCAGAATACAAAACCAACATACAAAAATTAGTGGCATTTCTTTACATCAATATTAACTAGCTAAAAAAATCAAGAAAGCAATCTCATTCACAACAGCTGCAAAAAAAAAAAAAAAAAAAAACAAACCTAGAAATAGATCTAACTGAGGAGATAAAAGATCTCTACAAGGTAAACTACAAAATACTGTTAAAAGAAGTTGAAGAGGACACAACAATATGGAAATATATCTCATGCTCATGAATTGGAAGAATTAAATGGTTAAAGTCACTATACTTCCCAAAGCAATCTGTAGATTCAAGGCAATTCCTGTTAAGATAGCATTGATATTCTTCACAGAAAAAGGAAAACAAATACTAAAAGTCATATGGAACCACAAAAGATCCCAAATAGCCAAAGTAGTCTTGAGCAAAAGAACAAAACTGGAGGGATCACACTACCAGACTTCAAAATATACTACAAAGCTCTAGTAATCAAACAGCATGGTGTTTGTATAAAAACAGACAGATAGACAAATGGAATAGAATGAATAACCTGGAAATAAATTATTGTATTTACAGCCAACTGACTTTTGACAATGGTGCCAAGAACATTAACTGGGAAAATTAACATTAACATTGTCTATTCAATAAATTGTGCTTGTAAAACTGGATATCCACATGCAGAAGGATAATACAATACCCCTACCTCCCACCATATACAAAAATTAACTCAAAATTGGCTAAAGACTTAAATGTCAAAATCCCAAAATATAAAGCTGTTAGGAGAAAGCATAGGAGAAATTCTTTAGGGTGTTGGTCCAGGCGAAGGTTTTATAATGAAGACTTCAAAAGCACAGGCAACAAAATTAAATTATACCAATGGGACCGTATCAAAGTAAAAAGCTTCCTGACAAGCAAAGGAAACAATCAACAGAGTGAAGAGACAACCTGTAGAATGGAAGAAAATATATATAAACTAATTACCCAACAAGGGACTAACATCCATAATATTCAAGGAACTAAACGGAATAAACAGCAAGGAAACAATTGGATTTAAAAATAGTCAAACAAAACACAAAAACTGCATTCAAACAGCCAACAAGTATATGTTTTTTAAAAAGCTCAACATCACTAATAATCAGGGAAATACAAATGAAAAGTAAAATGAAATATCATCTCACTTGAGTTATAATGGCTATCATTAAAAAGACAAAAATATTCCTGTCAAAAAAGACAAAACTAACAAATGCTGGTTAGGATGTGAAGAAAAGGGTATTCTTATAAACTGTTGGTGGAAGCACAAATTAGTATACCATTATGGGAAACAGTATAAACATTTCTCAAAAAAACAAAAAATGAACTACCACATGAACCAGCAATCCTACTACTGGATATTTATCCAAAGGAAGGGAAATTAGTATATTGAGGAGATAGCAGCATCTCCATGTTTATTGCAACTCTATTCACAACTGTCAAGACACAGAATGAAACTAAATGTTCATCAACAGATGAATGGATAAAGAAATTGTTGTATATATACAGAGAGGAATATTATTTAGCCAGAAATAATTATAAAATATTGTTATTTGCAGCAGCATGGATAAGCCCAGAAGGCAATATGTTAAGTGAAATGAGTCAAGTGCAGAAAGAGAAATGTTACATGTTCTCTTGTATATGTGGGAACAGAAAGAAAGAGAGAGAGAAAGAAAGAAGGAAAGAAAGAAAGAAAGGGAAGGAGGAAAGAAAGAAAGAAAGGGAAGGAAGAAAGAAAGAAGGAAAGAAAGAAAGAGGGAGAGAGAGAGACAGAGAGGGAGGGAGGAGAGAAGGAAGGAAGGGGAAGGGGGGAAGGAAGAAAGGAAAAGAAGGAAAAAAGGTGGTCACAGAAACAGAGAGTAGAATAGTGGTTATTAGAGGCTGCAAAGTGTAGGGAAGACAGGACGATGGAAAGAGGTTGGTTAATAAATATAAAATTACAGCCAGACAGGAGAAATAAGTTCTAGTGTTTTATAGCACTATAGGGTAATTATGGTTAGCCACAATTTAGTGTTTATTTTCAAAAAGCTAAACGAATGTTCATAACAACAAAATGATAAATATTCAAGGTGATGGATATGCTAACTACCATAATTTTATCATCACACATTGCACATACGTACATTAAAATATCACCCTGGGCCGGGTGCAGTGGCTCACATCTGTAATCCCAGCATTTTGGGAGGCCAAGGCGGGTGGATCACTTGAGGTTAGGAGTTTGAGACCAGCCTGGCCAACATGGTGAAACCCATTCTCTACTGAAAATACAAAAATTAGCCAGGCGTGGTGGCACACACCTGTAATCCCAACTTCTAGGGGAACTGAAGCAGGAGAAACTCTTGAACCCAGGAGGCAGAGGTTTCAGTGAGCCAAGATCACACCACTGCACTCCAGTCTGGGTGACAGTGTAAGACTCTGTCTCAAAAATGAAATAACATAAAATAAAGTAAAATAAAATAAAATATTACTCTGTATCTCATAAATTAGTACAATTATGTGTGAATTAAAAATAAAAGGAATAGAAAATAAAGTCTCAAAACAATAAAAAAATTGCAATAGAGCAATGTACAAAAGCTATAAAAGGCAGGCTATGTAAGAACATAACTCAATGCCAAGTCATAAAAATATGCTCAACCTCACTAGTAATCAGCGAAGTACACATTCGGACAATAATAAGCTATTGTTATACATCTGGTTGACTGGCATTAATTACAAGTCTGACAATCCTAAATGTTGATGAGAATATAGAGCAATTGCTGCTGCTAAGAGGACACATTATATAAACAATTTGAAAATTAATGTTTCACAGTGTAATGAATTTGGAAATGAGGAGCCTCTATAACTGAACAATTTTTTTTCTAGCATCTGCTCTAGAAAAAATTCTCCACATGTGTACAATGAGGCACAGATAAGAATGTTCTTTAGGTAGAGTAACAAAATATTGGATGCAACCTAAAAACCAGAGAATGGTAAGAAACATAAGTTGTGTTCTAGTTAGCAATATCATATGAAGCTGTAGTTAAATTAACTGGAGCTACATGTATTGTCATAATTTTGAGCAATAAAGGAAGTACTGGATTCTGTGTATTATTTGGTATGCTATATATGCATGTGAGAGTGTTTAAATGTGTAGAGCATCTGGTTTTCTAAGTATATATGTAGTAAAATTACAAAAATATACTAAGGGATGATAAAACTCAAAATGAGAATAGTGGTTATTTCTAGAGAGGTGGAAGGAAAGGAAATATGGACCAGTCATGGTACACCTGGAAAAAAAAAGACAAAAAATTCCATCCTTGTGAGGAAATTATTTTTGGTGCTGAGTCTTTACATATGTCACTGGGGGGGTATGGTGTATTATAACTCTGTGGGAAACTAATCTTGATTAAAATAGTTTTAAAATTGTTTTTCAAGTGATATTTGAGTGACACTTGAAAGATACGTGTATTCCAAAACATCCCGCCATTGCCACAGTGTCTAGGATGCTGTCCACTTTCTTTTTTCTTAAAGGCATCCCATGGAAGATATGGAGTTTAAGATTGAAATATGAATAGTTCAAGAGAAACTTCAGCTTATAGAAGGAAAATCCTAATTCCTGATCAGTTTACCTCAGGTCAGTCTCTGAAATGGAGGTGAACTCATAACAAGCCCAGGCTGTGTTATTCAGCTCCTATTTGAAACACAAGGCCAATGACTTCCCCCATGGCTCATCTGCTCCCATGGGACAAAGAATTGGTCAGAGAAAGTTAAGAGTTTTATATGTCATCTCCCACTTCCGTGATTACTCATTCAACCTGTATTTTGAAGACAAAAATGATTCCATGTTTAAAAGCTAAATTTTTCTGTTGCCCCATGTATTTGTTCACTTGTCTATGCTGTCTCTGACTAAAATTGAGCTGTGATTTTTGAGTAAGAGAGTCATATAAAAGAAATATGACAACATACCACAACAACAAGGGAGCTCACTCAGTGGGTTTGATGTGGTGGATGCCGGCTCAGGAAGTTCTGTGCATGCGTGGCACCATTTCCTGTGAATACTTGTGGGAGGTCATGCCTGATCTCTACTTCTACAGAGATCCTGAAGAAACCTAAAAAGAAAAGCAGGCTCCTGCTGAAAAGGCTGTGACCAAGGAGGACTTTTAGGATGAATGGACTGCTCCAGCTCCTGAGTTCACTGCTACTCAGCCTGAGGTTGCAGACTGGTCTGAAGGCATGCAGGTGCCCTCTGTGCCTATTCAGCAGTTCCCTACTGCTGAAGACTGGAGGGCTCAGCCTGCCACGGAAGACTGGCCTGCAGCTCCCACTGCTCAGGCCACTGAATGAGTGCAGCAACCACTGAATGGTCTTAAGCTGTTCTTGGATGGGCTCTTAAGCAACATGGAAATAAAGTTCATGGAAGATAAACATCAGTTTCTAAAACAAAGAGAAAGAAAAAGAAATATGACATGGTCACCCGCTTTTACTTTTCAGAAAATGTTTTAGGTTTCTGGAAGCAACCTTTGTCCCACAAATAGTGGGGACCTTACAGTTAATAATTTATATCTTGGCCAGGCATGGTGGCTCTCGCCTGTAATCCCAGGACTTTGGGAGTTCGAGGCGGTGGATCATCTGAGGCCAGGAGTTTGAGACCAGCCTGGCCAACATGGTGAAATGTTGTCTCTACTAAAAGTACAAAAATTAGCTGGGTGTGGTGGCCTGCACCTGTAGTCCCAGCTACTCAGGAGGCTGAGGCAGGAGAATCACTTGAACCCAGGAGGCAGAAGTTGCAGTCAGCTGAGACTGCGCCATTGCACTCCAGCCTGGCGACAAAGCGAGACTCTGCCTCAAAATAATAATAATAATAATAAATCTCCAATTCGTATTTACATCTCTTTCCTCAAATGATTCAAGGCAAGAAATATTCTTTCTTTTTCCCTTTAGTTCCTGGAAAATCTTCAGATAGATAGACCTTGTGGATTATGCACCAATCAACTGGTCTATAGATGTTTGCCATTTATTTGCCGTCACGTAGCAACAATTTGAGCAGTCAATTGCTATCTTCAGGGTAGAAGGTGAGCAATTATCTTTCAAGAAAATGGTACCTTCTACAGTAAAATATTATAAGATATAGGATACTTCTATCATGGCTTGGCTTATTATTGGTGTGGGTATTCCATGGGTAAAAGCATCTCCCCCAAAGTATAGATATGTTAAAAGCTTCATATAAAAGGTTTAATCAGTAGTGTGCCTAAGCCATCACATATCATGAGAGCCTATTTTTAGCATCTCTTCCTTATTCCATGGTCAGTGATATCATATTATAGCTTAAAATTAACCAAAACTACATAGAAACCATCAAACACTAAAATTCAGGGCTTCACATCCTCCCTAGGAATGCTGATTGTTAAATGGGTACTTTATCTTGTAATCAGTAGTACCATGCATATCATATCCATTATTATTTTTCTCATTCACAATATTTTCAATGATCCATGTGAGTGGTCTCTCATTGCAGCAAATGGCTCCTTCAAAAACATAATCATTAATAAAAATTTAAGACACCAAATTAGAGAAAGAGAGTCTATAGTCATATTTTTTTAGAGACCCTATTCTTAGTTCAGGGCCACACTCATTTTTTTTTTTTTAAATTATGGTATAGGATAATTTTAGTGGTTCCCATGTAAAATATGTAGCTTAGTTCTCAAATGTAGCCTAAATTTAGTTTATTTACCTTACTAGTTAGGAATATGTAGGCAGGGTGAGAGAAACGATTATGGGTCTTCATACGTAAAGAATTAAACTTTGTTCTGGAGCAAATCATTCTAGAGAAAAAGGGAGTCAATTCACTTTTGTTTTCAAGAACAGTGGCCAAGGATGGAGGGATCAACTGGTTCTTAAGGTGATATAGCATTCATTGTTTTAGTTTGTATTCCCATACAGCTTTCTTAGAATCAATTTTGAGTACTAGGGTGTACAGTCAAATAGAACTGCTATGCATTAAGAATTAAATGCATTTAAGAGCTTCAAAGAAAAGCATTAGTGATATTGGGACTTGCAGCTTTGGCTATAATTGAAGACAAGTCGTATGTTGACTCTGTTCAGAGGAGACGGTATACGAAGAGCTTCAGCAGCACCAGGCAGGAGTTCTCTGTGGGTAAACCTCAATATCCTCAGTAACAGATATCAGAAGCCTCAATGCAGACAACAGCAAGCACCAGTATCACTAACATGTTTGTCAGGCAGTGGCACTTTAACCATTGTAGATCCTGGCATCAGTAGTGGGGTATCAGATTCACCACAGAGAGCTGAAATGGGATCATGAGAGAAGGAGATCTGAGGGAACTTGTATGTAAAGTAGATGTGAGATGTCTGGAGACTCTCAAAACTATTTGGGAGGAATTTGAGTGAAGCTGAGATTCTTCTAGTTCAGGGAAGCATACAACTGGAGAAATATTAGTTTCAGTTTTGACCCTATTTTGACTTTCAGGTTACTGTGATCTTAAAAATGTAAATTACATTTATATAATATAATAAGGCATTGTAGGGCCCTGGAAGTTATTTAATACAGAGGGGAACCTTGTTTGTCTTACTCTTAGGCATGTCCTCATGAGGCTAATTGTCCTCTGTAATCCTAGCTGTTTATATAAGTCCTTAATAAATATATATTACCCTCAATTTTTGATATAGTTGATTCAAATGTCCCATGACAGTTAAGTCTAATATTCAAGAAGGGCACTATATGCAAAGTGAAATTATAAGGTAGATGTAGTGACTGAACTTCATTGGTTTTTGCTCTAAAATAGATCTGTTAGCTGTATTCTATTAATGTATTCCTGTGCAATATCTCGATGCCTTCAAGGGGCACCAGGACCTTATAAGAAATATATGTATATATTTATAAGTAAAATATGTTGAGTGAGAAGCAACTACATCTGCTTAGCACTGCTGAGTGGGACTAGCCAACAAAGTGAGATGGTGAAAGGTCTACTTGGAATAGCTCGGTGAATTCTACTATCACTTACCAAATTTTCAAACCAAAAACCCAGCAGTTTGTTTTAGCTTTTTTACACTCCCTGGCTCCACACCATCTAATCAGATACAAGCCTTACCAATTCTAAATTCTTAAATTTCCAGTTTCTTTGTTCCTTTCCATCAACACTGCTGCCCCTAGTTCAAGTATCCATACCTCTTTCTCCTGAGCAGGTGCTTCTTTGCTGTTCTTCCTGGCTCCAGGCTTGTCTCTCTAAGCCTGCCCTTCCACATGCTATCAAACTAAGGTGCAAACCTCATTTCCTTGCTCAAATTTCTTTAATGGTTCCTTCTTCATCTGGGTCCTTATCTTCCTTCACTTCCTTCTATAGTCAAATCAAGACCCACACAGTGGGAGGAAGAACCCCAGCTGTCAGCAATGCAGAAAAAAATAAAAAATAAAAAAAAACTGGCCAGCAACCTAGCTTAAAGGATCTTCACATACTGCGGCGATGACTCTGTGGACAGACCAAGGAAGGAGAAGGGGCAGGAACCAGTAAAGTACTTCCCTGGTGGTCAAATTCTAGAGGGCTAAATGTGTGTGTGCATGAGTGACCACAAACAACCCTGCTTGCAGTGTTGTTCATGTGGATGGTGACAAGTCCTACTGCTGGACAGAGTGAGTGGGTCCTCTCTGTGGTTCCATAGCTACCTCATATGGCTTAGGGCGGATCCTGCCATGGGATTTATACTGGCATACCAATACTAAGAGGGGCCTAATTCTCCCTTGAGGGAGCAGCCAGAGAGGACAACATGAGTGGGAAGTGTGCAAGGGACCTTCAGAGGGGGAAAAGGAAGAAACAGGTCAGCCTTCCAGGGCAGCAAGGCAAGACACCCCCTGGTGTGAGAGTTTGAGCCTTCTGGGACAGACAAGGCAAGACATCCCTGGTGTGAGGGGTTGAGCCTTCCACTAATTTCAAAGGTTGAACCTCACACAAACCCCCTCTTTCCTTTCTTCTCAGGGGAGGAAAGGATAGCTCCACTCCCGCTGGTCCCTCCCCTAGGGGAAGGGGAAGGAGAGGGGAGAACAGCAGCACATGTGGCTGGCAGAGAGAGAGGAAAGAGAGAGAGAGAAAGAGAGAGACAGAGAGAAAGAGACAGAGAGACAAAGAGGGAGTCAAAGAGAGAAAGAGAGAGGCAGAAAGAGAGAAGAAGAGACAGAGAGACAAAGAGGGAGTCAGAGAGAGAGAAAGAGAGAGACAGAAAGTCAAAGGAGAAAGAAAGAGAGAAAGACAGAGATAGAAGTATTAAGGAAAACAAACAGTGTACTCTATTCCTTTAAAAGCCAGGGTAAATTTAAAACCTATAATTGATAATTGAAGGTCTTCTCCATGACCCTATAACACTCCAATACCACCTTGTTGTCAGTGTGAACAAGGGCATAACCTGAGAGCACTGAGGCCACTGATAACCCATAGCCTTCCTAATCAAAAATCCTTAACCCAGTAACCCGTGGATGGCCCAAGTACATTCAATCTGTAGCGACAACTGCTTTGCTAACAGAAGAAAGTAGAAAAATAACTTTTAGAGGAAACCTCATTGTGAGCACACTGCACCAGTTCAGAACTATCCTAAGTCAAAAAAAAAAAAAAAAAAAAAAAAAAGGGAAAAGGTAGCTTACTCACTCAAAAATCTTAAAGTATGTGGCTATTCTGTTAGAAAAAGATGATTTAACATTAACCACTGATAATTCCCTTAACCCAGCAGTCTTCCTAACTGGGAATCCAAATCTTAATTAATTACCACACAAAGGTCCAACCAGACCTAGAAGGATCTCTCAGGACAGAATGATAGATGGTTCCTCCCAAGTGATTGAGGGAAAAAAGACACAATGGATATTCAGTAAGTGATAAGGAAACTCTTGTAGAAGCAGAGTTAGGAAGATTGCCTAATAATTGGTCTGCTCAAATGTGTGAGCTGTTGCACTCAGCCGAACCTTAAAGTACTTACAGAAGCAAGAAGGAATCTCTACCAGTTCTAAGTTAATATGGACTGAATGAGGTCTTAATAGCAAGGAATAATTGAAATCCCAAACTTACAAGGTTTTCAACAAAAGTTTGCTAAAAGTTAACAGTGTAACATGTATTATCCTAACTTCTAATCTTGTGGCCTTAGACAGTCTAGTCCACAGACATGAAGGAAGTTTGCTTTTGAAAAGAATGGTTATCATCTTTGGGAAAAAAAAGCAGGGGAGGGAAGAATTTCTGTAAAAAGAATGTTATATGATAAATTGTTGTCCTAAAATAAATTAACTGGTTGTTTAAAGAAAACGATGTTTGCAACAAGTCAGAAAGTTGAGGCATGTTGAAGAATTGTCTGTAAAAGTCGTGGAAAAAAAAGTTACAGAAGGGAATTTATGCAAGAAATGTTGTGTGATTTAAAAGCAATTAGGCCTCCTGAATGTGAAACTATTAAAGAAACAGTTTATGTGCAAGGTGTGTAAGGAAAGTAAAATATACTTTTGGTAAAAGGATTATAATGTAACACCAAAGGTTCTTGCCTTAGCCACGCCAAAGATTTGGTGTGGCGGCAGCCGGTGGTGAGAGAGAGACACTGATTGGACTGAGAGAAAAAAAACCGTAGGCTTTATTGAGCAGAGTGACAGTACAAAGCTTCCACAGAGTGGAAGGGGTTCTGAGCTGGTAGCCAGTGTTAGATTTTTTGATCACCTTTTAAACTCTTTAAGGTGGGAAATAGGTGTAGTGGGAAGGTGTTACCAGAGGGAGAGACAAAGACATTTAACATTTCTCAGATCTTGAGAAAAACAGGAATTGTAACTTAAGTTTTATCTACTTTATAACCTTGCAGCAGCATGGCAAAGGAGACAGGATCTCACCGGATTTTACAAATTGTGTTTACAAGGAATTGGAATTGGGAGCATAGATAAGGTCTGCTGGTCACAGAAAAATGGGCTTTTAACATTGCTTTTAGTTTCAGGGGAGGGGGAAGGGAGAGAGGGAGAGAGGACACAGGGAAGCTTACAGCAAAATTTTCGCTGTTTATAGCTTTCTTGCGGAAGAAAACACATGCGCAAATTCTGATGTTAGGAATATTTTAAGCATATATCTTCAATATTATTCATCCAGAACCAAAGTAAGTCCTGTTGCAGGAAATGAGAGAGTTTCACAGATTTCTGAGCCCCTACTCGACCCAGGAAGCCCAGCTGGCACCTCCTCTCAATAAGGAGGCATAAGAATGTGGATTTTTACCTACATTAAAAGGTTAAGAAATATTTTGTTTTAAAGGTTTAAGCAAGTTTTAAAATGTTAATTGTAAAGGAAATTATGTGTGTAAACATATTGGCTAAAGTTAAAGGGGTATCATCCAGTCTTTCTGTGAACTGAACATTAAAATAAAAGCACAACAGGTTTTTCTTAAAGCATTAACCTGCTCTTGAACAAAAATTATAAAAGATTAAAGAGAGCCTATAAAAATTTTACCTTATGGTCAGATGTTAAAATTAGATAAATATGTCTATAAGGTTTTATTGAAATTGAGTTTAACATTAATAACACACTAATATAAAGGTAAAATTTAGCTTATCTGGTATAAAGATCATACAGGAAGCAATGTCAAATATAAAATGGTGTTTGACTTTCTTTGGTCTAAAAACTAATAAAAATAGGTGCTAAAGGAAATTTCTCAGTAAGAAGGCACCAAGGACTATAAAGTCCACTGCTGATATCCCCACATTTAAAACAAAAGGTCACTTTCTTACAAATTATAAACTTGGTTTATCTTCCACTTTCCTTTCCCTCAAAACTAAAAGTCTTTTAGCACAGGTACCACCCCTAGAATTTCCAGTAAACCAGCACCAGCCTGAGGATCACATTCTCATCAATGGGTGGAAAGAAGGAAAACTCGATCCAGCCTGGGAAGGACCCTACCTTGTGCTGCTAACCACTGAAACTGCTGTTCATACAGCCAAACGGGGATGGTCTCATCACACCTGAGTCAAGAAAGCACTGTCCCCTCCAGAGTCGTGGGCCATAGTCCCAGGGGAAAACCCTACCAAACTAAAGCTAAGAAAATCTCTTTCATCTATTCTATTACTCTTTCTTCTTTCCTTGCTTTATTGCTGACCATCTAGTTATTAACATAACTAAGTCAATTTTGCTTCAAACTATTGCATTTTAATGCTTGCCTTGTTATACCCTGTGGGGACTTGCCAAGTCAAAGACAGCTCTCTACTTCAGAAAAGTACCTCTGTCCCTCCTGACTCTCCCCAGACTGTGCATTAGTGAATTGGGATCATTTAATCTGGGGAGATTTCGATAAAGACCCCAGTGTCAACCAGGAGTCTTGCTCCCTGATGTAGAGCTTTTATGCCATAGTTGGTCCAACGTTCTGTGGACCACTAAAGAGGAAGGATGGACTCCCCGAACTGGTTTTTGTAATTTCCTGAAACCAAATATTCATTTTACTAGAGGGACAGCACCCACCCACCCCCGCCAACTGTCAGCTAAACCAGTGTAATCCTATACAGGTTATTATCTCAAACCCTCAAAGTTCTTCCCCTTTTCTAAGCCGGTTCCTTTCTTTAAGCTAGTTTTATGGTGTGGGGGGCTGAGGTTTCAGGGGCAGACCCTACTAGATTCTTTGAAATGCATTTCTTTGATCCACCGCTGCCTGCACCTTCCTCTAAGCCTTCTTACAAAACCTCTCACAATGGAACAATTGCTCCTCCTCCATCGAACGGCAAGACTAAGATAGCTATTGTAGAAGTTAAAGACTTAAAACAAATTTTGGCAATTAAGATAGGATACCAAGATGCAAATTGCTGGTTGGAATGGATCAAATATTCTGTTTGCAGGTTAAACAAAAGCAATTGTTATGCTTGTGCGCACAGCAGGCCAGAGGCCCAGATTGTCCCTTTTCCACTAGGGTGGTGCTCCAGTCGACCAGGCGTGGTCTGCATGGTAGCTCTTTTCCAGGATTCTACAGCCTGGAGTAACAAGTCGTGCCACACTCTCTCTCTGCTATATCCTGAAGTCTGGCACCCTGCGGGTCAGCCCCTGAGGGCCATCCAGCTTCCGTCTCCCAACACTAATTTCACCTTGTGTCTCTCATGACAGGGAGGAAATTTAGCGTTCCTTGGAGACCTGAAGGGGTGCAGTGAGCTTAAGAATTTTCAAGACCTTATCAATCAGTCAGCCCTTGTTCATGTGTGGTGGTATTGTGGTGGACCTTTACTGGACACTCTGCTGAATAACTGGAGTGGCACTTGTGCTTTAGTCCAATTGGCTATCCCTTTCACCCTGGCATTTCATCAACCAGAGGAAGGAAAAATAAGACATAGTAAAGCGAGAGAAGCCCCTTATGGGTCTTTCAACTCTCACGTCTATTTAAATGCAATTGGAATCCCATGGGGAATACGAAATCAATTTAAATCCCGAAATAAAATAGCTGCAGAATTTGAGTCAATATTTTGGTGGGTGACAATAAATAAAAATGTAGATTAGATAAACTACATCTATTACAACCAACAGTGATTTATTAACTACACTAGAAATGCTGTTAAAGGAATATCTGAGCAATTAGGGGCTACTAGCCAGATGGCTTGGGAAAATAGGATAACCTTAGACATGATATTAACAGAAAGAGGAGGAGTTTGCGTCATGATTAAAACTCAATGTTGCAGCTTCATCCCAAACAACACTGCCCCTAATGGAAGTATAACAAAGACATTGCAAGGTCTGACTGGTCTATCCAATGAGTTAGCCAGCAACTCAGGGGTAAATGACCCTTTACAGAATGGCTAGAAAAGTGGTTCGGTAAATGGAAAAGAATAATATTCTCAATTCTTACTTCCCTTGCAGCCGTAATGGGTGTATTTATTCTTGTCAGGTGCTGTGTCACACCATGCATCTGTGGCTTGGTGCAGAGGCTCATAAAAATGGCACTTACTAAAACCTCCCTTAACTATCGTCTACCTTATCCAGGGAAGTGTCTTCTTTTGGAGAATCAAGCAGAAAAACCAAGCCAAGACATGTTAAAAAGTTTGAAAAGAAAGAACTGTAAGGAAATGCAAGAGGAGGGGTTGTTATATATGAGTTCTACATTTCTTTTCAAAGAATCAATATGTCAGGCCAGGCACAGTGGCCCACACCTGTAATCCCAGCACTTTGGGAGGGCGAGGCAGGTGGATCACGAAGTCAGGAGATCAAGACCATCTTGGCTAACACGGTGAAACCCCGTCTCTACTAAAAATACAAAAAATTAGCTGGGTGTGGTGGTGGGCGCATGTAGTCCCAGCTGCTCAGGAGGCTGAGGCAGGAAAATGGCGTGAACCTGGGAGGCAGAGCTTGCAGTGAGCTGAGATCACGGCACTGCACTCCAGCCTGGGCGACAGAGCGAGACTCCATCTCAAAAAAAAAAAAAAAAAAGAAAAGGCATCAATATGTCAGTATGTTCAATTCTTTGCCTTCTACTTTAAAATTTCATTTCCTTATAAAGCAACCTTTTTTGATTACCTGCTCCACCCTGACTCATTCCAATTACCTACTCCACCCTGACTCATTCCGATTACCTGCTCTGTCATAACCATTTTCCTGGCCAAACAATCTACCCCATCACTCTGTTTAAATTAGCCAATCAGAATTAGTTTAGCCTGTGCGGTCTAACCTTAGCCAATAGGGGAATGATACAGCAGCAGGGGCCACGTGTGTCAGGGATAAGAACCTCTTCCCCTCCCTTGTCCAATTGTGTGCTCACCATTGCTCCATCTGTAAGGGTGCACCCTTCTATAGAAGTAACTTGCCTTGCTGATAATTAAAAAAAGAATTTTATAATCCAGTGCTATTTCTTTTGCTGCACTGAAACTTTATAACAACAGGAACAGGGGAGGGGGGTGATTAGACTTGCCTCATTATACTCTCCTCCCTTTGTAGTTCAGGCACATAACTGGTGAGTATTAACATTAAAATAGAGGTCCTAAAGCTGACAGAACAGACTCTTCGTCGCAATAAGATATCAACTCCAACCTAACACTGGTATGAGATCACCTGACAGGTAACAGGTCCTAAAAGGAAATCAAACAGTTTTACCCTAAAATATATTTCTTTGACGTATTTAGAACTAGCCCTGCAAAGCTGTCTCTTATGGGGGAAATTTGCATTCTGTAAAGAATCTCCTTCCTTTACTAGGTTTCTCAGGAGAATCTGACACCTTTGATGAGGCATTCACATCTATTCTGTCTGAAGCCTGTCCCTAAAGGCTTCATCTACACCAGAAGAATCTTGACTTCCATGATCCACCCCTTTAACGTTACTTAAGTTGATTTAGACTGTTCAGGCAGAGCTTAACCCTTTCAACCAATTGCCAATAAGGGAATTTTTAAATCCATCTATGACACAAAAGATCTCTCAAGATGTCCTCCCTTTCTGTGCTGAACCAAAGTATGCTTTACATGTATTAATTTATGTCTTTGCCTATAACTTCTGTCTCCCTAAAATGTACAAAACCAAGCAGTAACCCAACCATCTTGGACACATGTTTTCAGGAACTCTTGATGCTGTGTCAAAAGTCATGATCCTTAACCTTGACAAAATAAGCTTCTAAATTGATTGAAATCTGTCTTGGATACTTCTTTGTTTACAACATCAACAATATGATAAACTATAAATTGTAATAACAACAAATTAGAAAACTTAGAACTTTGAGATCTTTGATGCATCAAAGATAAATGAACTCTATAGTGCTAAATATGTTGTTATGAAAAGTCCTTATCCTTTTGCATTCTTAGAAAAGGCAAGAATCACTTCAAAATAGTTTAATTACTGATTTTAAAATTACAGAAATGATGATGAATTCAAAATTCTTCACAAATAGTTTAAGATCAAGTAGTGTTATAGTTAAGAATGGAACTTGGGAACTATGGGATTTCAGCAGGCAGAAAGGAATCAGGACCATAAGAGGAACTGCCATAATGTCTACTCTATACACTGGGTGATAAAATGAAAGCTGAGAACTTACTAGAGGGCCATGGATCCTTCACTATTAACATTTTTCTGAGATCTATTTGCCTTTTCTTTCTTTTGCTCCTGACTCTTCACCTATTTCATTAAACCTTTAATGACCACTTCCTAACTTACTCTTCTCCCTAAAGCACATGCTGGATTCTTGCCATCAGTTGACTGTTCTTTTGACAGTCATATGCATTTCCCTTTACATAGGAAAGAAATTTGGAGAAGAAAAAGAGATTTAAGTAAATCTGCCATTATAAAATTAGAAAAATACAGATGTGTTTATAGAATATCACCAATTA
This sequence comes from Pan troglodytes, assembly GCF_028858775.2. Classification (NCBI taxonomy): domain Eukaryota; kingdom Metazoa; phylum Chordata; class Mammalia; order Primates; family Hominidae; genus Pan; species Pan troglodytes. The sequence goes on along the minus strand of NC_072405.2, from coordinate 99,500,818 downwards.
AAGACATTGGAGATACTGACAAATTTATTTCTGCTATAAAAAGTATTGTATTGAAATATGGTAACATGCATCTTTTATTTACAATGTGAACATACCCATATAGAGAGTATTCAAATAAAGAAACAAACAAAAAACTCCCGCTCCCAAGAAGCTTCCTATGTGAACCTTATATTACCTCCTGAATTTCTAATAGACTACATTAGTTTTACTCCTTTATGTATTTCACATAAATGGAATGCAGTTTATATTTATCAGTGTCTGACTTATTTCACTCAGTGTACTACTGTGGAGTTCATCCACACTGTATAATGTAGTTGTACATAATTTATTCCCTGTTCTGTATACTGTCCAATTGCGTGAACACCAAAATGTATGTATGTATTTATTTATTGATGAACATTTAGTTGTTGCTAGTACAGACTATTACACAAGCATTACTATGAACATTTTGGTACATGTCTTTTGGTTTATGTATTCCTTTGGTCTGAATGTTCATGTCCCCCCAAATTTATATGTTGAAATCCTAATCCCCAAGGTGGTGATATTGGGAAATAGGCCTTTAGGAGGTGATTGAGTCATGGAAATGGAGCTCTCATAGGTGAGATTGTTGCCCTCACAAGAGAGGCCCTAGAGAGACACCTCCCACCATATGAGGGCACAGTGAGAAGGTGTGCCATCTGTGAACCAGAAAGCAGGCCCTCACTAGATACCAAAGCTGCTGGTGACTTGATCTTGGACTTCCCAGACTCTAGATCTGTGAGAAATAAATTTCTGTTCTTTATAAGCCACTCAGTTTATGTTATTTTGTTATAGCAGCCCAAATGACCAAAATACGTGTGTACTCATTTCTGCTATACACTACATTGGGTCATAGCATAAGCTTATCTTCAGCAATAGTAGACAAAAAGATTTCCAAAGCAATTTTTCTGATTTATATTTATACCAGAATCCATTAGGATTTTGGTATTCCAAATTTTGTGAGACTTACATTTTCTTCTTTATAAAATTGTAGCCTTTATGGAAATGTGTTGTGATATGTTTGATTTCCCAATTCATTTCCGTGATTACTAACTACCTTTTCACATGTATACTAGCCATTTGAATATATTCTTTTGTAAATATCTTCCAAGTCTTTTGTCCAATTTTCTACTGGGTTGTTCATCTTATTAATTTATAGATATTTATTAGGTATTCTGGATATGAGTTATCAGCTGAATCTATAAATTATAAGTATCTTTTATCTTCTCCTAGTCTTTGGGTTGACTTTTCCTTCTTTTAATGGTGTCGTTTATGTACAGTTTATCAATATTTTAAATCCCATTTTAATATTTTTTTGCATCCTCTTGAAGAAATCTTCACCTACTCTGAAGTCACAAAGTAGTCTTCCTCTATTTTTTTTCTAGAAACTTTGTTGTTTAACTTTCACATTTGTACCTATAATCCACCTGGGCCAGATAGTGGTTCAGACGATTTTCCCCAATGTATATTGAAATGATTTAGGGCCATTTTTCTAAAAGAATGTAGTTTTCCCTCCACTCTACTCTTAAGTTTACCTTTATCATAAAATCAGGTGTTAGAGATGGAATGTTTGCATCCCCCAAAATTTATATGTGAAGTCCAATTACTTTTAACTTAATTATTGTTGTATTTGGGTTTATATCACTATCTTATTAATATTCTGTATTTGGCCCATTTCTTTTATGTTCCTTCCCAATTTCTTCTTTCTTTCTTTTAGATAACCAGATATATATTTTTAAACATTCCCTCTCTTTTATTTAATTAACTTGTTATACATTCTGTCACTGTTCTTTCATGCCAACTCTAGAAATTATAACTTTATCCTTGTCTTATTATGATCTAGTATGGAATATGCTTTTATAATTTTCCCAGTAGTGCTAGAATTTTAGAATTTTTAAACTTCATTTATTCCTCTCCAGTTCTTTGTGGTTGCTTAACACAATTTTGGTGTCCCTTTTCCCTATTGAGGACTTTCTGCTTGGGACATTTAGAAGCTTTAGACAAGCACAGTCATCCTACACACAAGATTTCTGGATTCCCTGCAGAGAAATAAACATCTGGTAATCATCAGCTTATCTTGAAAAGTTACATCTTTCTAGAAGTTTAGTTAATCGAATAATCTTCCTTGCTTTTAGAAATCCTTGAAGTCTTTTAAAATATGAATTTTAATTTATACAGCTTTCTTTAGTTGTGGCAGTAAGAGTTGACCTCACTGTGATCAACTGCATCTGATTGGGAGGTGAAGGTCTTTTTTGTGTGTGTGTGCTGTTTTAACACCGTAAAACAAGTTAAGTCAATATCTCTTACCAATGTCTCCAATTTTAGTCTCTTGTTTATTTATATTCTATACCAACGAGGATTTCCATAGACATACACAAAGGTTATAAGCTGGGATTTGATTATTCATATCTTTAGGATGTATACTGTAAAGAACAATAGTTGCTTTAAAATTCCCACACTATCTACGTAACTGCTTTTAAAGCAAAACACTTTTGCTATTAGTTAACAGATCTTCAGTGTGTTTAAGTGTGTACAATGCATTTAATTTTGCACATTAGAAAATTGCATATGAGAAATTAATTCAAAATGGCTAAAACATAGCAGTGCTATTTGACCTCACAATTGTTAAACGGCCTGGCACGGTGGCTCACGCCTGTAATCCCAGCACTTTGGGAGGCCGAGGCAGGCGGATCACCAGGTCGGGAGATCGAGACCATCCTGGCTAACACAGTGAAACACTGTCTCTACTAAAAATACAAAAATTAGCCGGTTGTAGTGGCGGGTGCCTGTGGTCCCAGCTGCTCGGGAGGCTGAGGCAGGAGAATGGCGTGAACCCGGGAGGCGGAGTTTGCAGTGAGCCGAGATGGCGCCACTGCACTCCAGCCTGGGCGACAGAGCGAGACTCCGTTTCAAAAAAAAAAAAATTGTTAAACGGACTCCAGTAATCAGTAATGCAAACAAAGTGAACAGGGAATCTAGTTTATTTTCTTTGTTATTCTACTTCAGAATTTAAAACAAGGATTAATCATAATCAAATTTCCTTTTTAGAGACATTATTTTAGATTACTCTGGGTGCTTGTTTTCCAGACAGGTCAAGCATCCCTGCATATGGTGGCTATATTGGGGAAAAACTTGGAATTAGCAGAAAATAAAGCTTTGAGAAGTATAAACAATGTGATGTGTATAGCATGTAGAGATGTGACATTCTTTCTTTTCTTGCCACAACAGGGACTGTAGTATTCCAGCGAGTTAGGAAAAGATTTATGTTGCTTTTTTCCCTGTTGCAAAAGTAAAAGTTAATTTAAAAATAATGACAGAAAATAATGGTGCTACAGGAACTAAATAACAGGAAGCAAGGAATTATTATTGCTCAATATGACTCCTTCCTCAGATTCCAGTCTGCTGGAAAGATATATTGTGGTATAAAATTAAATTTGAGGTCCCAAGCTTTTCTCAAATATGTATATATTTAAAAAATTTTAAGATATTAAGATCCTAGGATTAAATGAGAAAATCTGTATGTGTCTGCATGAGGCTGTGACTGTGTGTTGAGGAGATTTTGCCAAATTTGACTTCTCCCTTTATGGGAAAATTTGGGAATCTGCACTATGCAAGACATCTTTACTTTTAAGTAAATCTAGAAGTCCTTTGAGGTGCTGCATTCTGGCACAGAAAGACACCCTTCATCCTGTACTTCTGAAATAGGCTCCCAAGATGTACCAACTGAGAAACACTGACATCTCTAGTAGGAGGGCTTTCTTATACTCTGCATTCTTGCCAAAACTCAAACTGCCAAACACTACTTTCGGAGCCTGCTTTTCTCACAGTTAATTTTTCTACAAAGATTTTTGACTTAGGGAATATCAAATGCATGGAATAGAAGTGGAATTCACTACTCAAAGCTTAAACATTCATCTCTGAGTACTGCAATGCTCTAATGTAATGAAAATGGTGATGTGGCTTTTACCCAGTGCTTATCACGTACCAAGCTATGTATCAGGTATGTTATTTATTCCATCTCATTGACTCTTTGTTACCAGCCCTATTTGAAGGGTTTTAATTAAGATTAGGTTCAACTACAAGAAGTCGAAAACACAGGGCAACAATGGCTTAAATGAGTAGAATTTTTTCCCTCACTTATGTTTCCTATGGTAGAAGGTTGTGGTCATCCTTAGCAGTCCTCCTTGATATTTCTGATTTCTCCTCTTCCAGATATAGTGTAGGATTATATTTCTCCATATTCTTGATGATAGACATGGCCATATTATTTCTCTTAACCAATTAAATATCAGTGGAAATAATGTGTCATTTCTGGGAAGAAGCCTTGATGAACTAATGCACAGTACACTCTGTTCCCCTTCTCTCACCTTTGATGATGCTGTTCTAATGTGGTAAAGGCTTAATCAGCCTTGGCTCTTGAGAGTTTTCTTATATCCCACGTGGTTCCTGATTCAGATCAATGTGGAGCAGAGCCTCGTGCTTTCTCCAAATGGAAAGTAGCATGAGCAGAAAATGAATCTTTTTTATTTAAAGCCACTGGGCTTGCCCTCTCTGATAGAGACACCAGGGGCTGGAACAATGTTCCATAGTGTCAGGGACCTAGGATCCACGTATCTCATTGCTTTAGTGGGTGTGACTTCTATTCCCAAGAACACCTCATGGTCCAAATTAGTGCTTTAGCTGAAACCATAAGATCTGCATTCCACCCAGTAGAAGTATAGAAGAGATTGAGAAGAGTATTCTTTTTGCTCTTTAGGGATGTTTCTGTAAAATTTCATGCATCACTTCCACTTACATCTCATTTACTATAACTTACTGACTTGACCACATCTAGAGAGAGAAGAGTCTGAGAGATTATTTTCCCCCAGAACTGACCAACATTCAGCTAAATATTAGGTTTGTTACTTCGAGAGAGTGGGATAATTTATATCCAGAGACAACTAGCTGTCTCTACAAAGGCAGTTCCTACAATTATCCTCATTTTGTAAATGAGAAACGGAGGGGTTAATTTAGTGAAGATTATAGAGCTAATAATTGGTGGTGCATAATTAAGAACACGAGCAATGTGACTATAAAGACTTTGTGTTAACTACAATTTTATACAACTTCTATTGTTCACCTGTAGAAAATGAATTTTTTTTTTTAATATTGCAAGAAAAATGCTCTACAGCATCAAATTGTTTGACATTTCTGTTTTCTTCCCTTACCCTCAGACTGGTAGTTAAGATTAAGATGTGCCTGTAGCTGCCAGTCCTGATACTAACCAGGCACATTTTTGAAATTCACACATTAGGAGCAGAAGCTCTGTCAGGTCAATCTATCTTCCTCCTTGGTTACACCAATTTTGAAATGCTAGTTTCAGTGCCATCCTGTAAGCAATGGATAGGCTTAATGGTTAAGGAAGAATATAAGCATAAAACACAATTTTTAATCTTAGAGATCATATTTTAAAAACCATTTAAATAAAAAATCCATTTCAGAAATAAACACATTTTAAATAAAAATTTAACTTGACTAACAAGACTTTAATATCTTTTAACCAGTTTTAATAGAGTATGGCTCATATTCATAATTTTTATAACTATCTCCTAACATTTCTTACATTAATTCCTTTTCTATTTATATGCTATATTTATCAGTGTTTTCCAAATGTAGCAAAAAACTTTTTCTCACTATTCAGCAAATAATCAGGAAAACTTCAATGAAAGATCATATTAGTCACATTAAAATGTACTAAATGATTTTTCTAATTGCCATTTAAATTAGTCTGGCTATAGTCCATTTCCTGGACTGAGAATTCTATTATTGGGTGTAAATTTTGAATATGTTTTATATATTTAAATATAAAATTATGAAAATCAGTGTCACCATGTAAATACAGCTCATTTCTTAGTGAAGAGCTTGGCCCTATTATATTGCAGTACATAAAAATACAGGTAGATTACGGAGAGAAGACAGGAGGTATATGTAGAGAGAAAAATTACTATTTTTTCTTAGCTTCTGAAAAGTGTCTGAATCTATGTCGGTAATTATTTTCACTAATATGACAATGTTTTGATTCTAAGAGTCATATGGAGGTTGGTAGAAATTTTGCACCTTTTACAGCTTGTCCTTGGTGACCCTCTCTCAACTAGCAGAACATGAAGCTGTTAATTAGTCAGTGACTATACAGTGTAAGTTGATTTATGACATTAGAAGGTACACGGATTCCTCAGCTCAGCCAATTGCAAAGTAGTTTTCTTTAATCTTCATTTACAGGAAATATGCTGCAGCTTGGGCTAGTATTTATGGCATATTGCCTGATGCAGCAGCCATTGCAGGCCCTTTGGTGGCAGGAGTATTGAGCTGGCAGTCTAGAATTCCAAAGCAGATGTAAATGGGAAAGGCATTTAGGAAGTGGCAATGAACCAGAGTTGTCACACTGAGATTTCTTCTCTGAGTACATTTCAGTGGTTGCTCTGATACTGGGAAGTATAAAGTGTTTCAAGAAACATAAGGAGTTTGTGATTCATTTTAATGTTTGTTGAATAGCTCCAATGAATATCCCCTGGAGTCATATTATTGAGGTATGGTGGTTTAAACCAAAATTCTCTTTTTAAAATAATTTAAACATTTTTATCCAATTTGGAGTACATATGTAAATTTGTTACATAGATATATTGCTGATGCTGAGGTGTGGGGTACAAATGATCCAATCACCTTGGTAGTAAACCTAGTACTCAATAAGTAGTTGGGTACTACTAAAGATTAGGTTCAACTACAAGGTTCAACTACTTATTGGGTACTATGTTCACTACAAGGACCCAACTTGCAGTGAACACAGAGGAGAACAAGTCATTCCTTGTTTCCCTGTCTTTCTCCCTCCTCTAGTGTTTACTGTTTCCATCTTTATGTCCACATGTACCCAATGATTAGCTCCCACTTATATGTGAGAATATGAGTAAACCAAAATTCTAATCTTTAAGTTCAAACTAACATGCTAATTTGCATCAAGCATCAAAATAATTTGATAAAGGACAATACATCTTTGAAATAATCACATAAATTAAACAACAGGCTGGGCACGGTGGCTCACACCTGTAATCCCAGCACTTTGGGAGGCCAAGGTGGGCAGATCATGAGGTTAGGAGATCGTGACCATCCTGGCTAACATGGTGAAAACTCATCTCTACTAAGAATACAAAAAATTAGCCAGGCGTGGTGACCTGTGCCCATAATCCCAGCTACTTGGGAGGCTGAGGCAGGAGAGTCGCTTGAACCAGGAAGGTGGAGGTTACAGTGAGCCGAGATCATGCCACTGCACTCCAGCCTGGGTGACAGAGCAAGACTCCATCTCATAAACAAAACAAACAAACAAACAAACAAAAAAACCCAAAGTGAACCAATTTTTCATTTGATAATTTGGAGCTATCATGTACCTCTATACAGTATGTTAGAGGTACCAAAACTAGAAAAAACAAAGCTCTGTTTGACCTTTCTTTTTTCTACTATGTCACTTTATTTTATGCAATCATCACAAAACACTATTTGGAAAGTAGGTTTGCAAGAGAAAATATTATTTCTTTCCTCCAATATGGAAATTGCATCTCAGAGAGATTATGTGGCAACACGAGGGTTCAAATACAGAACTTCAAATTTCTAAATTGAAAAGGGCATGACCTCCAAAATGTGTAATAGTGGTGCAAGGGTGTGCAAACAACACTGTGAAGCAAGAAAACCATGAACATGTTTTTACATTTTCCCCTTTCCAATCTATGTCCCTCTCTTTTCTTTTACTACCCGCATTCACTCTTTTCTTCCTTGTAATTTAAGCTCATGCCCTATAAAAAATCTAGATTCTGAGGAGTTAAATAATCTGAAAAATTATCGTTTGTATTAAATTTATATTAAATTGTATGTTCAACTTCCATAATTATCTGCATTTTAACAGTGTCCTAGACTTCAGGTTGTATTAATCTCAGTGTATAAAGGATAAAAATAAGAATTGCATATTTTATAGCTAATATACTTTCCATCATTTTGTTGTTTTGTTTCAAGATATTTCCACTATCATACTTACTTGCTCAGCATCCCTTTTCTTTTTTTATTTTATTTTATTTTATTATTATTATACTTTAAGTTTTGGGGTACATGTGCACAATGTGCAGTTTAGTTACATATGTATACATGTGCCATGCTGGTATACTGCATCCATTAACTCATCATTAAGCATTAGATATATCTCCTAATGCTATGCCTCCCCCCTCCCCCAACTCCACAACAGTCCCCAGAGTGTGATGTTCCCCTTCCTGTGTCCACGTGTTCTCCTTGTTCAATTCCCACCTATGAGTGAGAACATGCGGTGTTTGGTTTTTTGTCCTTGGTGATAGTTTACTGAGAATGATGATTTCCAATTTCATCCATGTCCCTACAAAAGACATGAACTCATCATTTTTTATGGCTGCATAGTGTTCCATGGTGTCTATGTGCTACGTTTTCTTAATCCAGTCTATCATTGTTGGACATTTGGGTTGGTTCCAAGTCTTTGCTATTGTGAATAGTGCCGCAATAAACATACGTGTGCGTGTGTCTTTATAGCAGCATGATTTATAGTCCTTTGGGTATATACCCAGTAATGGGATGGCTGGGTCAAATGGTATTTCTAGTTCTAGATCCCTGAGGAATCGCCACACTGACTTCCACAATGGTTGAACTAGTTTACAGTCCCACCAACAGTGTAAAAATGTTCCTATTTCTCCACATCCTCTCCAGCACCTGTTGTTTCCTGACTTTTAAATGATTGCCATTCTAACTGGTGTGAGATGGTATCTCATTGTGGTTTTCATTTGCATTTCTCTGATGGCCAGTGATGGTGAATGTTTTTTCATGTGTTTTTTTGGCTGCATAAATGTCTTCTTTTGAGAAGTGTCTGTTCATGTCCTTCGGTCACTTTTTGATGAGGTTGTTTTTTTCTTGTAAATTTGTTTGAGTTCATTGTAGATTTTGGATATTAGCCCTTTGTCAGATGAGTAAGTTGTGAAAATTTTCTCCCATTTTGTAGGTTGCCTGTTCACTCTGATGGTAGTTTCTTTTGCTGTACAGAAGCTTTTTAGTTTAATTAGATCCCATTTGTCAATTTAGTCTTTTGTTGCCATTGCTTTTGGTGTTTTAGACACGAAGTCCTTGCCCATGCCTATGTCCTGAATGGTAATGCCTAGGTTTTCTTCTAGGGTTTTTATGGTTTTAGGTCTAACGTCTAAGACTTTAATCCATCTTGAATTAATTTTTGTATACAGTGTAAGGAAGGGGTCCAGTTTCAGTTTTCTGCATATGGCTAGCCAGTTTTCCCAGCACCATTTGTTAAATAGGGAATCCTTACCCCATTGCTTGTTTTTCTCAGGTTTGTCAAGGATCAGATAGTTGTACATATGCAGCGTTATTTCTGAGGGCTCTGTTCTGTTCCATTGATCTATATCTCTGTTTTGGTACCAATACCATGCTGTTTTGGTTACTGTAGCCTTGTAGTATAGTTTGAAGTCAGGTAGCGTGATGCCTCCAGCTTTGTTCTTTTGGCTTAGGATTGACTTGGTGATGCGGGCTCTTTTTTGGTTCCATATGAACTTTAAAGTAGTTTTTTCCAATTCTGTGAAGAAAGTCATTGGTAGTTTGATGGGGATGGCATTGAATCTATAAATTACCTTGGGCAGTATGGCCATTTTCATGATATTGATTCTTCCTACCCATGAGCATGGAATGTTCTTCCATTTGTTTGTATCCTCTTTTATTTCATTGAGGAGTGGTTTGTAGTTCTCCTTGAAGAGGTCCTTCACATCCCTTGTAAGTTGGATTCCTAGGTATTTTATTCTCTTTGAAGCAATTGTGAATGGGAGTTCACTCATGATTTGGCTCTCTGTTTGTCTATTATTGGTGTATAAGAATGTTTGTGATTTTTGTACATTGATTTTGTATCCTGAGACTTTGCTGAAGTTGCTTATCAGCTTAAGGAGATTTTGGGCTGAGACAATGGGGTTTTCTAAATATACAATCATGTCATCTGCAAACAGGGACAATTTGACTTCCTCTTTTCCTAATTGAATACCCTTTATTTCTTTCTCCTGCCTAATTGCCCTGGCCAGAACTTCCAACACTATGTTGAACAGGAGTGGTGAGAGAGGGCATCCCTGTTTTGTGCCAGTTTTCAAACGGAATGCTTCCAGTTTTTGCCCATTCAGTATGATATTGGCTGTGAGTTTGTCATAGATAGCTCTTGTTATTTTGAGATACATCCCATCAGTACCTAATTTATTGAGAGTTTTTAGCATGAAGGGTTGTTGAATTTTGTCAAAGGCCTTTTCTGCATCTATTGAGATAATCATGTGGTTTTTGTCTTTGGTTCTGTTTATATGCTGGATTACATTTATTGATTTGCATATATTGAACCAGCCTTGCATCCCAGGGATGAAGCCCACTTGATCATGGTGGATAAGCTTTTTGATTTGCTGCTGGATTTGGTTTGCCAGTATTTTATTGAGGATTTTTGCATCAATGTTCATCAAGGATATTGGTCTAAAATTCTCTTTTTTGGTTGTGTCTCTGCCCAGCTTTGGTATCAGGATGATGCTGGCCTCATAAAATGAGTTAGGGAGGATTCCCTCTTTTTCTATTGATTGGAATACTTTCAGAAGGAATGGTACCAGTTCCTCCTTGTACCTCTGGTAGAATTCGGCTGTGAATCCATCTGGTCCTGGACTCTTTTTGGTTGGTAAGCTATTGATTATTGCCACAATTTCAGAGCCTGTTATTGGTCTATTCAGAGATTCAACTTCTTCCTGGTTTAGTCTTGGGAGGGTGTATGTGTTGAGGAATTTATCCATTTCTTCTAGATTTTCTACTTTATTTGCGTAGAGGTGTTTGTAGTATTCTCTGATGGTAGTTTGTATTTCTGTGGGATCGATGGTGGTATCCCCCTTATCATTTTTTATTGCGTCTATTTGATTCTTCTCTCTTTTCTTCTTTATTAATCTTGCTAGCAGTCTATAAATTTTGTTGATCCTTTCAAAAAACCAGCTCCTGGATTCATTAATTTTTTTGAAGGGTATTTTGTGTCTCTGTTTCCTTCAGTTCTGCTCTGATTTTAGTTTTTTCTTGCTTTCTGCTAGCTTTTGAATGTGTTTGCTCTTGCTTTTCTAGTTCTTTTAATTGTGATATTAGGGTGTCAATTTTGGATCTTTCCTGCTTTCTCTTGTGGGCATTTAGTGCTATAAATTTCCCTCTACCCACTGCTTTGAATGCGTCCCAGAGATTCTGGTATGTTGTGTCTTTGTCCTCCTTGGTTTCAAAGAACATCTTTATTTCTGCCTTCATTTCGTTATGTACCCAGTAGTCATTCAGGAGCAGGTTGTTCAGTTTCCATGTAGTTGAGCGGTTTTGAGTGAGATTCTTAATCCTGAGTTCTAGTTTGATTGCACTGTGGTCTGAGAGACAGTTTGTTATAATTTCTGTTCTTTTACATTTGCTGAGGAGAGTTTTACTTCCCAGTATGTGGTCAGTTTTGGAATAGGTGTGGTGTGGTGCTGAAAAAAATGTATATTCTGTTGATTTGGTGTGGAGAGTTCTGTAGATGTCTATTAGGTCCACTTGATGCAGAGCTGAGTTCAACTCCTCGGTGTCCTTGTTAACTTTCTGTCTCATTGATCTGTCTAATGTTGACAGTGGGGTGTTAAAGTCTCCCATTATTGTTGTGTGGGAGTCTAAGTCTCTTTGTATGTCACTCAGGACTTGCTTTATGAATCTGGATGCTCCTGTATTGGGTGCATATATATTTAGGATAGTTAGCTCTTCTTGTTGAATCGATCCCTTTACTATTATGTAATGGCCTTCTTTGTCTCTTTTGATCTTTGTTGGTTTAAAGTCTGTTTTATGAGAGACTAGGATTGCAAGCCCTGCCTTTTTTTGTTTTCCATTTGCTTGGTAGATCTTCCTCCATCCTTTTATTTTGAGCCTATGTGTGTCTCTGCACGTGAGATGGGTTTCCTGAATACAGCACACTGTTGGATCTTCACTCTTTATCCAATTTGCCAGTGTTTGTCTTTTAATTGGAGCATTTAGTCCATTTACATTTAAAGTTAATATTTTTATTTGTGAATTTGATCCTGTCATTATGATGTTAGCCAGTTATTTTGCTCGTTAGTTGATGGAGTTTCTTCCTAGCCTTGATGGTCTTTACAATTTGGCATGTTTTTGCAGTGGCTCATACTGGTTGTTCCTTTCCATGTTTAGTACTTCCTTCAGGAGCTCTTTTAGGGGAGGCCTGGTGGTGACAAAATCTCTTAGCATTTGCTTGTCTGTAAAGTATTTTATTTCTCCTTCACTTATGAAGCTTAGTTTGGCTGGATATGAAATTCTGAGTTGAAAATACTTTTCTTTAAGAATGTTGAATATTGGCCCCCACTCTCTTCTGACTTGTAGAGTTTCTGCTGAGATATCGGCTGTTAGTCTGATGGGCTTCCCTTTGTGGGTAACCAGACCTTTCTCTCTGGCTGCCCTTAACATTTTTTCCTTCATTTCAACTTTGGTGAATCTGACAATTATGTGTTTTGGAGTTGCTCTTCTCGAGGAGTATCTTTGTGGTGTTCTCTGTATTTCGTGAATCTGATTGTTGGCCTGCCTTGCTAGATTGGGGAAGTTCTCCTGGATAATATCCTGCAGAGTGTTTTCCAATTTGGTTCCATTCTCCCCGTCACTTTCAGGTACACCAATCAGATGTAGATTTGGTCTTTTCACATAGTCCCATATTTCTTGGAGGCTTTGCTCATTTCTTTTTATTCTTTTTTCTCTAAACTTCCCTTCTCGCTTCATTTCATTCATTTCATCTTCCATTGCTGATACCCTTTCTTCCAGTTGATCGCATCAGCTCCTGAGGCTTCTGCATTCTTCACGTAGTTCTCGAGCCTTGGTTTTCAGCTCCATCAGCTCCTTTAAGCACTTCTCTGTGTTGGTTATTCTAGTTATACATTCTTCTAAATTTTTTTCAAAGTTTTCAACTTCTTTGCCTTTGGTTTGAATGTCCTCCCGTAGCTCAGAGTAATTTGATCATCTGAAGCCTTCTTCTCTCAGCTTGTCAAAGTCATTCTCCATCCAGCTTTGTTCCGTTGCTGGTGAGGAACTGCGTTCCTTTGGAGGAGGAGAGGCGCTCTGCTTTTTAGAGTTTCCAGTTTTTCTGCTCTGTTTTTTCCCCATCTTTGTGGTTTTATCTACTTTTGGTCTTTGATGATGGTGATGTCCAGATGGGTTTTTGGTGTGGATGTCTTTTCTGTTTGTTAGTTTTCCTTCTAACAGACAGGACCCTCAGCTGCAGGTCTGTTGGAGTTTGCTAGAGGTCCACTCCAGACCCTGTTTGCCTGGGTATCAGCAGTGGTGGCTGCAGAACAGTGGATTTTCGTGAACCACTAATGCTGCTGTCTGATCATTCATCTGGAAGTTTTGTCTCAGAGGAGTACCCGGCCTTATGAGGTGTCAGTCTGCCCCTACTGGGGGGTGCCTCCCAGTTAGGCTGCTCGGGGTTCAGGGTTCAGGGACCCACTTGAGGAGGCAGTCTGCCTGTTCTCAGATCTCCAGCTGCATGCTGGGAGAGCCACTGCTCTCTTCAAAGCTGTCAGACAGGGACATTTAAGTCTGCAGAGATTACTGCTGTCTTTTTGTTTGTCTGTGCTGTGCCCCGAGAGGTGGAGCCTACAGAGGCATTCAGGCCTCCTTGAGCTGTGGTGAGCTCCACCCAGTTTGAGCTTCCTGGCTGCTTTGTTTACCTAAGCAAGCCTGGGCAATGGCGGGCGCCCCTCCCCCAGCCCCGCTGCCACCTTGCAGTTTGATCTCAGACTGCTGTGCTAGCAATCAGCAAGACTCCATGGGCCTAGGACCCTCTGGGCCATGTGAGGGATATAATCTCCTGGTACGCTGTTTTTTAAGCCCGCCGGAAAAGCGCAGTATTAGGGTGGGAGTGACCTGATTTTCCAGGTGCCATCTGTCACCCCTTTCTTTGACTAAGAACGGGAACTCCCTGACCCCTTGCACTTCCTGAGTGAGGCAGTGCCTCGCCCTGCTTCGGCTTGTGCACGGTGCGCTGCACCCACTGACTTGTGCCCACTGTCTGGCACTCCCTAGTGAGATGAACCTGGTAACTCAGATGGAAATGCAGAAATCACCCATCTTCTGTGTCGCTCACACTGGGAGCTGTAGACCAGAACTGTTCCTATTCGGCCATCTTGGCTGCCAGACGGTAGCATCCCTTTTCTTAAGTAAATGATCCTGCTTTGATATCCAGTCTCCCTCCTGCTATCATTCCTTCAGAATAAAACTTCTTAAAAGAGTTTTTGTAGTCACTGTGTCTACTTAGTCTCCTCCTGGTCTCTCCTCAGCCCACTCTACTCTGGTTTCTGCCCTGTTATACCACTGAGACTGTTCCTGTAAAGGTCAACAGGGACACCCATGCTGCTAAATCCAGGGTCACTTACTTATCTGACCTCAACCCCATCACCATTTGACTTAATTAACCAGCTCCTCCTTGAAAGAATTTCTTCTCATCTTGTCTTTCATGATCTAGCCTTTTTTCCCAGGCTCTGATTTCTCTTGCCTGTTTAACCTTTATTCTATGATCTCTTCTCCTTTTCATTTACATTATACGAAAATCTTGAGAGATTTAGTGTATATAATCTCTCAGGGTTTGACAATCTCTCAGTACGTAGACAAATTTATTTCTATATCTTTCAATCTCTTTATATGTACTTACGATTCCCAAATCTATATTTTCATTTATAGTATTTTCCTGGTCATTATATTAATATCCAACTTCCTACTGGACATTTCCACATGGATGTCTTACAGGAATCTGAGAATAAGCATAGCCAAAAAAAAAAAACACTCTTGATCCCTACTTCCCTACACTAATCCACTACCTTTATTCTTTCCTATACCAAAAAAAGGTCCCTTAATTTATCCATTAGCTCAAGCAAATAATTTAAAAGTTAACCTCAATTCCTCTATTCAGCCTGTTCTCCATATCAGAACAAATAAGTTTGACTCTATCTTCAAAACATATCCTCCTGTTTTTTCCACTAATGTTTTTTTAGTTTCATCCAAGACATAATTATATTTTATGTCAACTAAAATAATAGTTCTCTTTGGTCTTCTTGCTTCTACACTTTCACTAATATAATCCACTCTTCACACAGTAACTTGAGTCACTTTTTATTTATTTATTATTGTTGAGATGGAGTCTCACTCTGTCACCCAGGCTGGAGTGCAGTGATGCAATCTTGGCTCACTGCAACCTCTGCCTTCCAGGTTCAAGCAATTCTCCCACTCCAACCCCTGGATTAGCTGGGATGACAGGCACCCGCCATCATGCATGACCAATTTTTGTATTTTTAGTAGAGATGGGGTTTCACTGTGTTGTTCAGAGTGGTCTCGAACTCTTGACCTCAGGTGATCCGTCTGCTTCAGCCTCCTAAACTGCTGGGATTACAGGCCTGAGTCACCACATGACTTTTTTATAATTAATCTACTTTTCAAAAAATCTGACTAAAGAGAATACCAGAGAAAAAATTTAAATTTCTCTCATTTAACTTTCTGGAAAATCAAGTCATTTAGGCATCTGTCCCCAACCTCTTCTGCTGTCAAATCCCATGGTTTGTCCCTAGACATCACTATTTTGCCAGAGCCATGGCATTTGACATCCTTAATCTTTCCTTCTTAAATCTTTTCCTCTTAAAAGTGCCAGGGGGCACTTCCTGCCTGCCACAATTGTAGGCAGGCCAATTGCCAGAGAAAACCCTGAAGCTGAGTCACAGGTACTGACAGTTGGAAGTTGGACAAATGCAAGTAAAATGATAGATGATGAGAGGATGTGGTAAGGCATCAACAATGGCTGCCACAACTGCTGTATATTCAGGTTGGTTCTTTTCAATGAACTCAACCATCTGTCCAACATCTTACACATCTAACAGGCACATTAAACTAGCACCCTAAAAACAAAACAGCTGACTCCTATTTCTCCAAACTTGTTCTCCCTTAAAATTCCCCCATTTCTGTCATTTGAAATTCCATTCTTCAAGTTGCTCAGTTATAAACTTTGAATTCATCCTTAATACTCTCTTTTCTTTCTTTCTTTCATACTGCACTTCTAGATCGTCAGCTCACCAAGACTGTTTCTCAACACTTCCACTGCCACCATGCTTTCTCACATGGATTATTACATTTGCCTTCTAACAGGTCTTCTCCTGTTTCCATCCTTGCAGTTGCCCTTGCAATCTTTTATGTATATACCAACCAAAGTGATATTTTAAATTTAAAGCATACTATACCAAATTTTCTAATTATGACCTATAATGTTCTAAATAATTTTACCCCCAGTCTCCAGTCTGACCTCATATTTGACCACAATCCTTTTTGCTCACTCCACTCCAGCCACACTAACCTCCTAGCGTTTCCTTAAATATATCAACTGTGTTCTTAGGGTTTAACATTGTTGTTCATTCTTTTTATATTACTTTTACACCAGGTGGACTGTACAACCAGCTTGTTCACTTATACTCTTCAGGTCTCTGTGTCAATTTCGTATTATCGGAGAGGCTTACTAATGTTGCACCCCATGCATTATCATTTTTTCTCTTATTGACTTGATACCCTCTTCATTGCTTTTCTCACCACTTGACGTGATATATATATATATTTATATACGCCTATGTCTATGTCTATATCGCTAACCCTATATCTGTGTGTACATCTATATTTATGCCTCTACCTATGTCTATGTCTTTATATGTCTAAGTCTATCTATATGTCTATCTATAAGAACAGAGAGGCTTTTCCATTTTTTTCATTGCTGCCTCCCTAGACCTAGAAAAATTCCTGGCACTGATGAATTCTGAAACAGGAAAAAAACCATGTTAGGACAAAAGGAACTATTTTCTAACACTGTAAACAATGTATTTGCCATTTGTGGCTTTTCCAGATAATTTATTCTGACCTCAAATTAGAATGGATGAGTGGAAGATATATAAAGAAAATATATAAGTAATTCATATATAAAATTATGTCTTCTATGCTATATCTTCGTAGCTTAGATATCCATAGAAGAAAATTAATTAGTAAAACAGGTTGATATGTTTTGGTTTTGTGTCCCCACCCAAATCTTATCTTGAATTGTGCTCCCATAATTCCCACATGTTGTGGGAGGGACCTGGTGGGAGATAATTTGAATCATGTGGGCAGTTTTCCCTCTACTGTTCTTGTGGTAGTGAATAAGTCCCATGAGAGCTGATGGTGTTATTGGGGGTTTCCACTTTTGCATCTTCCTCATTTTCTCTTGCCGCTGCCATGAAAGAAGTGCCTTTTGCCTCCTGCTATGATTCTGAGGCCTCCCCAGCCATGTGGAACTGTAAGTCCAGTTACACATCTTTTTCTTCCCAGTCTCAGGTATGTCTTTATCAGCAATGTGAAAACAGACTAATAAACAGGTTTTACAATTTGGCCTTTTATTTTTATAATTTATAAATAAGAAAAAATATTCATTTGAAAGAAAAGGAGAGTAGAATATATTTATTTTGTAATGAAAATATCACAACATATATAACATATTACATTGGAATATACTGGAAATATTGGAAAATATGTGGAAGATCCTACAACAATAATTAATACTTAGTATCTGGTTAGAAATATAGTAGTAAATTTATTAAAAGAAGGGAGCATGCTGCTCAGTCAGCTTTCACAAAAATATAGCAGGTGTTAAGTATAGTAGTTTCACAATACGCTGGAATGTAAGAGGATAGAAAACTAGAAAGAAAAATACAAGAAAAATTCAATGACCAGAATCACTATAATTTGTCCTCTTTTATCATATTTCTCTTTGCATTTTATACTAGTGAGTCTTGATAGAAGAAGGAGTTCTAGAAGAGTTTTCCTGGGTATTTGAATGAAGTCAGATTATCATTATTTAAAAAATTAATTACTGGCAATTAATTATTGGTATTGTATTAGGTACTGGTGACATAAAGTCCAGTGTAAGAAATTACTTGTCTTACCGTCTGTTGAAGACTGCAAAAAGTAATGGTAATAGTACAGTATAATAAACGCTATAGTGGTGAGGATTGAGTGTTTCTAAAGAGGTAAGCATACCATATCTGTTGGTGTGTTGGAAAAGGCTTCCCAGAAGATGTGACCTTAGAACTGAGTGTTGGAAGACAAATGTCAGCCAGCTCTGTGAAAAGGAGGGCAAGGTCAGTTTCTGGAAGATACACATGGTTGTGTGAAGTTACCAACACATAAACCTGAAAGGCTCATTCAGGAAATTGCATACTGGAGACCAGAATAAATATAGCAAGGGGGAGCAAGAAAATCACAGCTAGGATCATGAAGGGCTTTTTTAATCCGAATAGGTGTTTACATTTATACTAAAATTAATGAGGATTTATGAAGAAGAGTGATGTATCTGCATTTTAGAAATATCCTTGTAGGAACAGTTTGGAGGCTAGATTAGAAGAGAGGGCATACTGGAGGAAAGTCAGGAAAAATACATGATTCATGGTGGTACTAATGAATATCAAAGCTATGGCATTGTTACTGAAATGTTGAGGTGGGTAATTAACACATATTTAGAAAGATGGAATGTTCAAGATGTACACTGGTTGGATGTGAGAAGTTAGTGATAAATAGGCATCTAGAATAATTTTTAGGCTTCTGACTTGGATGACTTTTGAATAGTACTGCTATCTACTGTGACAAGGGATTTCAGATGTGGAGAGATTAGGGAGTGAGAGAGGGAAAGGGATGATAAAATGATAAGCTCAATTGTGGAAATGTTCAATTAAATGCACCATGGAACATTCAAGTGGAAATTCAATAAGCAGTTATTTCTGGAGCTCATTGAAAATGAAGGTGCTGGGTAAATGTAAATTTGCATGTCATCAGAAAGTTGCTGAATGTATAGGCCTGGGCTTAAAGAAGTTTACTGCGATAAAGCATGTGACCCTAACATTTAATGATGATTACAGGAAGATTAACTCACAAATAAGACTGATAATTAGCAGAAGTCAGACAAAGTACCACCAGGACAGAATGCAGAGAAAGTTAAATGTGCATGCATATAAATGTGTTTAAGTTTTTTGGCATGTGATTTTATATTAGTCAGAATTATCCAGAGAAACAGACTAATAGATTATACATATATATAATAGGAATTATCTCAAGTGGTTGTAGAGGCCAAAAACTATCATTTTCTGCCATTTGCAAGTCGGAGAAACATGAACACTCAGTGTAATTCAGTGGGAATCTGAAAACCTGAGAACAGGGCCTGGTGGTGGTATCAGTCCTAGTCTGAGTCCAGGAATACTTATGTCTTGGGACAGGAGAAAAGATGGATAGTCTCAGCTCAAGCGGAGACAGCGAATTCACCCTTCTGCCTTTTCATTCTATTTGGATCTTCAATGGATTGGCCCGCCCACATTGGTGAAGGCTGAAAATGGATCTTCTTTACTTATTCTACTGATTCAAATGCTAATCTCTTTCAAAAACACCCTCATAGACATATCTAGAAACAATATTTCACCAGCTATCTGGACATCCCTTAGCCTAATCAAGCTGACATTTAAAGTTGACAATTATAGATTTGCTTTAGCTAATGCTTTTTATAATGTTGAAAAGATTTTGAGGCTTTAATAAAATGATTATTATGGGTTATATGAGTTATCTTCTTAGAATAGTGATTCTTAACCATTGAGGTGTTTAATACTCTCATAATAGATGTGAAGTTTCCACCCAGGGAAAAATCTACATATTGAATTGTATCTGTCAGAGTTATTGGCTCTTTGATTTGGAGAATGCATTCATTTTCATCCTTAGTTCAGAAAATAATCTATATTCTTGTGGGATAGGCAGCACTATACATTTATCGTCTTGTTTAAGGGCTATGTTAACTTTTTTGCTCTCTGTCATAATACAATCCAGAAAAAAATGGGCTGTCTGGACATTCCTCAGAATATCATGTTGGGACCAGATGAAAAGAAGTGACAAGAATATTGGAGCATATGTGCTTTAGCAGGTGTGAGATAAAGCCTATGAAAATTCATGGGCCTGACACCTCAGTGAAATTTTTAGGGATCCAGTGATCTGAAGCATGCTGAGACATCCCTTCCAATGTAAAGCCTAAATGATTGCATCTCACACCTCCCACTATGAAGAAGGAAATACAATGACTGGTAGGTCATTTTGGGCTCCGGAGGCAGCATAATATTATATTTGGAAATTCTTTGGCCAATTTACTGAGTGACAAGAAAAGCCACAGACTTTGAGTGAGGCTAATAGAATAAAGGAGTCTGAAGTTGGTCTAAGTTGTGGTGCAAACTGCCTTGACACTATGCTATACTCCCCAGTAGACCTTGTGCTATTAGGAGTAACTGTGTTGGGAAAAGATGCCATAGGAAGCTTATGTCAAACCCTGCCTGGAGAATTACAACAAAGACCTTTAGACTTCTGGAGCAGTGCTGTGCCATCTATAGCAGTATGTTCTATGCTAGGCAAACAGTGCCGAGCATCCTACTGGACCTGGGTAGATGAGGCACACTTTGATATCAAATGACAAAGTTGCCAGAACTTTCCATCGTGAGCTGGGTTATCTCAGGTGAATCAGTTGACAAAGGTAAAAGTTGAGGGACAGGTGTGCAGCACCAGTTGATAAGATGGAAGTGGTATTTCTGTGATGGGGCATGAGGACGGTCGGGGTATTGGGGGAACCCGCCCCCAATATTTCAACATAGGTTCTTTCTATTTTCCATAAGTGTTGGCTGGCTGAGAAATAAAGAGAGACAGTACAAAGAGAGGAATTTTACAGCTGGGCTGCCAGGGGTGACATCACATATTGGTAGGACCATGATGCCCACCTGAGTCTCAGACCAGCAAGTGTTTATTAAGGGTTTCAAAAGGGGAGGGGATGTAAGGACAGGAAGTAGGTACAAAGATCACACACTTCAAAGGGCAAAAGCAGAACCACTAATAAGGGTCTAACAAAGATCACATGCTTCTGAGGGAACAGGACAAAGGGCAAAAGCAGAACCACTGATAAGGGCCCAACAAAGATCACAAGGCAAAGGGCAAAAGCAGAACCACTGATAAGGGTCTATGTTCAGCGGTGCATGTATTGTCTTGATAAACATCATAAACAACAGAAAACAGGGTTTGAAAGCAGAGAACTGGTCTGACCACAAATTTACCAGGGTGGAGTTTTTCCCCACCCTAGTAAGCAGGAGACCAAGGCGTGTCTCAGTCCTTATCTCAACTGCACAAGACAGACATTCCCAGAGCAGCCATTTATAGACCTTCCCCCAGGAATGCATTCCTTTCCCAGGGTATTAATATTAATATTCCTTGCTAGGAAAAGAATTTAGCGATATCTCTCTTACTGGCGCGTCCATTTATAGGCTCTCTGCAGAAGAAAAATATGGCTCTTTTTGCCCAAATCCACAGGCAGTCAAACCTTATGGTTTTCTTCCCTTGTTCCATAAAAATCACTGTTATTCTGTTCTTTTTGAAGGTGCACTGATTTTATATTGTTCAAACACACATGTTTTACAATCCATTTGTACAGTTAACACAATTATCACGGTGGTCCTGAGGCAACGTACATCCTCAGCTTACAAAGAAAACAAGATTAAGAGATTAAAGACAGGCATAAGAAATTATAAAAGTATCATTTGGGAACTGATAAATGTCCATATTAAGATGAAATCTTCACAATTTATGTTCCTCTGCTGTGGCTCCAGCCAGTCCCTCCATTCGGGGTCACTGACTTCCTGCAACATGGGGGCACATGTAAGTTACATGAACAAGTGGCTCAACCCCTCATGTAATTCACCACTGTTAGTTACAGCACTCTCACTTCATACTAAAGTTCTTAGTATGAAAAAAAGTTCAAACTTAACTGAAATACAAATTGGCTTGATATATGAATGTGAACTGAAAATGGACTGCTGCTAAGTTATAACCTCACTCAGGCATGGTGCTGAAAGACAGTGATGAGGAAACTGAAGGACATTATATTAAATGAAGCAAGGCACAGAAAGACAAATGCTGCATGTGCTCACATATATGTGAAATCTAAAAAAGTCTAATTCATAGAAATAGGGTGGCTACCAGGGGAAATGTTGATCAAAAGATATAAACTAAGTTATAAGATGAATAAATTCTGGAGACCTAATATAAATCATGGTGACTATAGCCAATAATAACATATTTTCTACTTGAGCTTCACTAAGAGAATAGATCTTTAGTGTTATTATGGCACACACACATACACACAGACACACAATGGTAATTATGAGAAGTGATAGATATGTTAATTAGCTTGATTGTGGTATCATTTTGCAATATATAAATATATTAAAACATCACATTGTACACATCAAACATTTAACATTTTTGTTTGTTAATTTTACCTTGATAAGGCTGGAGAATAGAGACCTAGAAGAAGAAAGATTGAAAGAAGTCTGAGGAGGAGGCATGCAGATGGGCTGTGGGAATGGGCACAAAATGTCCATATAAGCAGAAACCATCCATCACAAAACAGGCCCTAGAAACCTAATAAGGCATATGACTAGGCTAGCTGATATTAGTCAGACTCTTGTTCAGCCACCCTGGTGCTGGAATAATGGGCTTCTAGTCAGAGAAACCATGGTGGTAGAGATGGAGGCTATGTGTGGAACAAGGGGCATGGGCTTTCCCTGGTTAAGTCTGATCAAGCCACTGTAGCTATTGTACAACCTGACAAATATACTACAGAATCCCAAGTGTGTTCCCTCATATAGCACCATCCTTCAAAGAGATCAACTAGCCAGCTTGCAAACTGGTAACAAGTTGATTTCCTTCTTGCTCATGGAGTCTCAGAAAGCACCGTTCACTAAGAGCTTTCAGAGTATTTGTCTTACAGTGACAATGGCTGACCTGCTAGAATTATTGAATGCTTTTTTGAAAGCAGAACTAATGAGCTAGTTTGGAGAAGATACCCTGCAGGAAGGAAACATCATCCTGTAGAGTATACACCTACATAAATAATCATATAATACCCTGTCACTAGTAGGTAGATTACACTGGCCCAAGAACCAAGGGGTTGAATTATGAATG
The DNA here is from genome assembly GCF_028858775.2 of Pan troglodytes. Taxonomy (NCBI): domain Eukaryota; kingdom Metazoa; phylum Chordata; class Mammalia; order Primates; family Hominidae; genus Pan; species Pan troglodytes. The sequence goes on along the minus strand of NC_072405.2, from coordinate 99,477,652 downwards.
GCTATACTCTTTATGATCCGCTTGGGGAAATTTGTGCATTATGGCCTCACAACCCTGGGATTTAAAGTTGATTCTCAGAAGGGGTACCCTCTAATAGGGGTCACAAGGGGATTCCCATTAAGTTTTATGCTATAGATGCCACTCAGTTATTCTGAGCGTCTTATGGCAGACTAGCAAGAAGTTAAGGAATCACTCTCATAGGACAGGCAATTGATCCTATAATCAGGAGTTGGTAGGCTTCTGGGACATAATGAGAGAAGAAAGCATTTGGAGCATTTTTGAGGCTCAGAGGAATCCTAATAGGTAGTAGTAGAAAATGAGGAGAGAAATGATAAATATAGGTTGATGGATGTTACGATGTGTTATCCAGATTCAGGCAATCATTCCCAAGTTGCTGAAAATATTGTGTACAGATATTTCACAGCTGTGTCACTCTCAGGGGATTGCCATTGGCTGAAGGAAACTGCTTCATGAAGGTTCTGCCCTTTCCCTAGAGACAGCTGAAATACAAAGGCTGGTTGAAGCAGAGGTGCAAATAATCAGATCTCTCTCATCAATTTGGGACAACTCCAAAGCTTCCTACTTCTCTGCTTTGTCACTCCTTCCTAGGTGTTTTTCTCCAGTGAATTACCGAATACATTTCTGCACTCCCATCCCCTTTCAGAGTGTTTCTTGAGGAATCTTACCTAAGACATCACAGAAAGATTAAACGGCTTTATTAGGTTTCATTTACACACAATAAATTGCACATATTTCAACTACACAATTTAAGTTCTGACATAGGTATACATCCAGGGAACCATTATTACAACAGCATATTGTACCTATCCATTCTTTCCAAAAGATTAATCATGCCTCTTTGTTGTCCCTGCCTGCTGCTCCACTCACCAAACTCCTGATCTAAATTCTGTTACTAAGCATTAGTTTATGTTTCCTGAAATTTTATGTATGTTGAATCACACAGTATGCAATCTTTTTGGTCTGGCTTCTTTCACTTAGCATATGTATTTTGAGATTCGTCCTGCAATGTTGTACATATCAAAATGCATTTCTTTTTATTACTGAGCATCAGTAATCAGTGGAATGAATAAAGAAGATCCACCTTCACCAACGTGTGATTAGATGAGGAGTATCATCTAATCCTCTAAAGGCCTGGATAGAACAAAAGGCAGAGAAAGGGCAAATTCACTCTCTTCTGGAACTGAGACATCCATCTTCTACTGTCCTTGAACAACAGAAATCCAGGTTCTCAGGTCTTTGACTTTTGGACCTTAGAGCAGCAATCCTCTAGGTTCACAGGCCTTTGGACTCAGACTGAATTACACCACAGGGATGTCTGATTCTCCAGCTTACAGATAACAGATTGTGGGACATTTTGGTCTCCATAATTGCATAAGCCAATTCCTCTAACTAGTTCCCTCTTATATATTTATGTATATGCTATCAGTTTTGTTTTTCTGGAGAATTCTTAATAATACAACAAGAATATGAATAGCCTCTTATACAGAGGTGGCCATAAGATGAAGAGAGTAAGGGCAAGTGCAGTATAGTGCCAGAAGAACCTCAGAGTTAGTTGCAATGGGGTTCGAATTCCAACTCTGGCACTTGTTAATGTGGTGGGCTCAGGCAATCATTTCACATTGTTGAACCTTATTTTCTCTTCTGTAAAAAAAAAAAAAAAAAAGAAAAGAAAAATAGAATTGACCAGGGTGAGTCATTTTTAGGATTTAAGATTATAATCTATGTGAGATATGTCTATATCTATCTCTCTATATACCTATCTATGTACTTATTTCCCCTAGTAGCAATGGTTCAGTATTCCCTAAGTCAGTGTTCACTGACAGTTTACAGAACATAACTGTAGTCATTAATAAGAATTGACTGTTATTTTTTGGTGAAGTGTCTGTTCAAATATTTTGCCATTTTAAAAAGTCTGTTTTTTAAAAAAATATTTTAAGAGTTATTTATGTGTTCTAAACACATGTCTTTTGTAGGATATATTCTTTGCAAATGCTTTCCCCTAGATTGAGGCTATCTTTTCATTCTCTTAACAGTGTTTTTGTTTTGTTTTGTTTTGTTTTTTGAGACGGAGTCTTGCTCTGTTGCCCAGGCTGCCTCAGCCTCCCAAGTAGCTGGGACTACAGGCGCCTGCCACCATGCCCAGCTAATTTTTTTTTCTTTTTTTCTTTTTTAAGTAGAGACGGGATTTCACCGTGTTAGCCAGGATGGTCTCGATCTCCTGACCTTGTGATCCGCCTGCCTCGGCCTCCCAAAGTGCTGGGATTACAGGTGTGAGCCACACCGTGCCCGGCAACAGTGTTTTTTTCAAGAACAGGACATTTTAATTTTGATGAAGTCCAATTTATTTGTTCTTTTATTGATTGGACTTTTAGTGTTGTATCTCATAAATTCTTGCTAACACAAGTTTACAAAGATTTTTTTTCCCTAGGTTTTCTTCCAGAAATTTTGTAGTGTAGGTTTTCTGTTTAGGTCTATCGCTCATTTTGAATTCATTTTTGTCTATCATGCTGTGTATGGGTTTAAATTTTTTTGTTGCATGTGAATATCCAATTGTTCCAGCACTGTAGTTGAGAGGTTATTCTTTATCTACTTTGTAGCTTTTGCACCTTTGTCAAAATCAGTTGTTCATATATATGCAGGTTATTTCTTAATTTTCCATTGATCCATTTGTCCATCTGGAGGGCAATGCCACACTATCTTGATTAATGTAGCTTTATAGTAATTCTTGGAATCAGCTAGTGTTCGCCCTTTATCCTCGTTCTTTTTCAAAGTTGGTTTAGTGGCCGGGCACCGTGGCTCACGCCTGTAATCCCAACACTTTGGGAGGCCGAGGCGGGCGGATCACGAGATCAGGACATCGAGACCATCCTGGCTAACACGGTGAAACCTCGTCTCTACTAAAAATATAAAAAAATGGCTGGGCATGGTGGCGGGTGCCTGTAGTCCCAGCTACTCGAAAGGCTGGGGCAAGGAGAATGGCATGAACCCAGAAGGCCGAGCTTGCAGTGAGCCGAGATTGTGCCACTGCACTCCAGCCTGGGCGACAGAAGGAGACTCCATCTGAAAAAACAAAAAACAAAACAAAACAAAAACAAAGTTGGTTTAGCTCTCCGAAATCCTTTTCATTTCTATGTGAATTTTAGAATGACTTCATCAAATTAAAAGAAAAGCTTTCCGGACTTTGGATTGGGAATGCATTGAACTCATAGGTGAATTTAGGGAGAATTTGCTTTCTAACAGTATTGAATTTTCACTGCATGAACACCATATATAACACCATATATCTCTCTGTTTAATTAAGTCTTCTCTAATTTATCTCAGTTATATTTTGCCATTTTCACATAAATTTATAATTTTTTAAACATATCTTTTAAGATTTATCCTTACCATTTTATATATATATATATATTTTTTTTTGCCAAAAATGGCATGCTCTTTAAAGCAGCATCTAATCACAAAGTTAATATATTTAGTATATATATTTTTCTGAATAATGTTCCCTGTTTGGCATGTTTTGAATTGGTTATAGGTTTTAGTTGCCATAATAAGTAAATACAAATAAGAATGTCAATAAATTCCAGTGAGTTTAGAATGATTGGACAGATGATATGGTTTGGCTTTGTGCCCCCAGCCAAATCTCATCTTGTAGCTCTCATAATTCCCACCTGTTGTGAGAGGGACCCAGTGGGAGATGATTGGATCATGGGGGCGGGTAGTTCTGGTGCTGTTCTTGTGATAGTGAATGGGTCTCACAAGATTTGATGGTTTTAAAAACGGGAGTTTCTCTGCACAAGCTCTCTCTTTGCCTGCTGCCATCTATATAAGATGTGACTTGCTCCTCCTTGCCTTCTGCCATGATTGTGAGGCTTCCCCAGCTACGTGGAACTATAAGTCCAATTAAACCTCTATCTTTTGTAAACTGCCCAGTCTCAGTTATGTCTTTATTCATAGCATGAAAGCAGACTAATACAACAGGTATCATTTGTTGTGGATATTCTGTCCAGGGATAAATAAACAGAATAAGGTAAAAACATCCAAAAGTTGATAACGTTATGTGGGTTTTGATACAATGATAACTCCTGGACACTTAAAGTGCTTTTATCCACTTTATTTCCTTCTCTTGAAATGCTTATCGTTTTAATCCCATCATTTTTATTATGATGTCAGAATTGGCTCTAAATATGGTAATAAGTGGACATCAAATTTTTGTTCCTTACTCATTAAAAACCACCTTTTAAATACTAAATTTACATAAATTATCAATATTAAGAGGTGGTTTTCCTTGGTATTAAGGAAGTATATGAGTGTATATGTTTGTTTCTTGCATGAGTACTAGATTTTCTTTTGGAAACATAGATGCAGAATTGTAACTTTAATTTACATTAAAGGAGAAGCTTATCTTTTTCTTTCAAACTTCAATATCTTAAGAAAGATATTATTTTGATTATGGACTATATGATCAAGCAGGAAGTGCCTGTTGGCCTTAACTGGTGAAATGATATACTTTGCTTTCATTCTATGTATTTGTAAAAAATATTGGGATTCAGGACAAAAAAGTCTCTAAGTGTTCACATATAGAAATAATTGAAGAATCTTGTTTCCTCCCATCCACAAATTTGAGGTGCTTGGTTATCTTATTTTCTGAATCATTTCAGAATTGTGGCAGCATAGACACTCACTTTCAAAGGATATAGAAAATGGAGGCAACTATCTATATAATTCCATCCAAAATTCCATAAGACAATGAAAATGAGTATTCTAGGACCTGAAGTATATCAATGATGTGTACAATTCTCTCTTTGCCAAGGGTACTGTTGGTAGTCAATAGACACATGAAGACCATGGCTATATTTTCTGAATATCCTATTTATTCTTAGGGTTGAGCTATTTTGATATCTAACACTGTAACTACGGGCTAATGCAACTGAAGAAAACTAAGTGGACTAGTTTCAGTACCTTTAATATGGTCATGTAGATAAATGATACTAATATTTGTTAGTCCAGTTAATGCAATTATCCAGCTGATCAAATTAGCAAGACAGCAATAATCTACCATACTTGAGTCACATAAATATGACCCTAGTCTAGCACATGATGGGAGCTACCAGTAATTTGCTTACATTACAGTACTGTGGATATTCACTTTGGGCTGGGTATTTCAAATAAATTGCAATCTTTAGCAGTCAAGGAAAAGCATATTTGCATTTTTGTGTGAGGGTGTATTTGGTCATATGATTCAATAGATTATTTTCTTTGATTGTTTACTTTTCAATTACATTGAGAGTTTAGTAATTTAGGGTAATTGATGCATCAGGTGTACCTTATTTGAAGAGAGGATTATATCAAGGTCAATGATAATTACAATGACAGTTGTTTCTGAATAAGCACTGAGAAATTAAAAAGGAAGTATGTGCATCTAATTACGGATAGTAGTTGATAGCATAATAGCTTATTTCTGTCACCATAATGATTCTTTTCTTTGGTCATGTTAAATGCATGGGATGGGATAATGCAACAGTGTAATGTATAATTAAAAAAAACTCTCAGGAAATGAATTCTATAGTAAAGCACAAGATGTATTACTGTATAATGCTGATAAAGGACCATTAGAGTTTATTTATTCATTAATTTAACAAATTTATTTAGTGTTGTCTCAGACACTTGAGACACTGGAGAGTTGGAGGTGGATGAAAGGAGAACCTTATTCTTTAGTTGTTTACACAGCAGAGTAAATATCACAAAGGCAGGTACCTTGTCCCTTTTGTCAACTACTGTGTCTGCAGCATCTAGCACCATGTCTGCCATACAGTAGGTGTTCGTTTAATTTTTTAAATGAATGTAAAGTACAGGTGAGTATAGTTTTACATATATTATCTTCCAATTATTTGGATTCCTCATTTCATTTCTCTCCTCATAGTGTGGGAAGAGGAAAGATTTGAGATGAAATGGAGAAACATCAAGATGAAATGCAGAGTATTTAGACAAGATTATCCAAATTTGTTGAAATAAAGATTGGGATTCCTTGGAATACATCTGATTTCTAACATTTCAAACTAGTGCTGCTATTTAGGCAAGATCATAGTTTTCAGTGACTTACTGGCATATACACCATAGTCCAAGTCACACTTGGAAAGTTGAGCAAGTTTGTCATTCTGGTCTGTGTAACTTTCATTCCTGAACAATGATCACCACCTCCTTCTCTTTCATCTAACACATGTGGTGCATATTTCTCTCTGACAGGTCAAAGTCACCACCATGTCACTCTAAGCCGATCTATTCTTGTACCCAAAATATATCCTCTTCCTCTGTAACTTGAGAATTCAGGCAGATACTATTATTTAATAAAACTGCAGAATTTCACAGAAGCATGGAAATGAATTTAACTTTTGTAGTTATATTTTGGGGTTTGGTTGGGCTGCTATATGACATTACAGTTAGAGATAGCTTGATATATTCTGGGAATTTTAAATAGCTCCATATTACTAAAGAGCAGGAGTGAGGAGTACAATACGAACAAGTTGAGATATTTTTAATAATCCAGATTAAGACACCTGCTGGTACTCCTAAATTTCTAACTTGAAAAAAAAAAGAATAACCATAATATTAACCAAAACTAGGGAAAAAAATTGAAGTCCTTGTGATAGGGTGTCTTGAGTTGAGTTCTCTGGAAGCAGATTTTGAGTAAAAGATTTGAGTGAAAGTGGTTTATTGAGGAAGTATTGCCATAGGACACTGACAAGGAAGTGGGGGAAGTAAATAAGGAGGGTGAAAAAAAAGCTCAGTTAGCATGCAACCTCAGGTAAAGTTCCTAAATGATATTTCTGGAATATGAAGCCTCAGAGATAGCCTATCTGAAGGCAAGGCAACTAGGCTTCTCTACACCCTTGCTCACAGTCATTGGTAAAAAGCTGTGCAGGTGATTGGGGTGGTAATCATCCAGGAAGGTCTGTCTCCTTTCACCTCTGGGTACTGTGGCTCAAGAATCTGCAAGTGCTGGCCACTGAAAGCCCACCTTTTTGTGAGTGGTGCACAGATACTGTAAAAGAGAATTGATAAGAAAGATTGAAAGGAGATCTGCTGTGGTACTGCCATTATTTAAAGTAGTCAATGATAGATTTATTTTGAGGATACCATGAGAAATCCAAGTTAACATGTCCAATAGGCATTTGTAGGTTTAAAGGTCAGGAGGGTGCAGAGGCATAGATACTTAGAACTCCAAGTCATCATCATGAATTTGATGCCATGCACAAGGAGGGTGTTAAGATTGAGAAAAAAGTTGAAAGTGGTAGTTGTGGAACAGATGATGTTCAAGGCATGAATAGAAAATATTGAACCTGTTAAGGAGAAGATACAGAAACCAAAGAAGGAAAGCCAGGAGAAGACGCTGTTTCTACAGCCAAGAATAGAGGAGGTACAGTGGAGGTAGTGGTCAAAAATAGCAATTGCTTCTAATAATTCGAGCAAGGTAAATGAATATTGCCTATTTGATTTGGCAATTAAAGTAGATTCTTGAAGTGAGGGTAGATTTGTGGATATGGTGGGAACAAAAACCTAAACACTGTTGATTTTAGAGTGAATGAGTGATGATATACAATTCTTTTAAGAAGCTTGGCTATGATAGGAAGGTGAAAAATTGGGCTGTGGCTAGGGGAATAGAAGCCACTGTTTAAATGAGAAAGACTCTCAGATATGTTTAATAGAAGGAGCCATCATGGAAAGAAATATTAAAGATACAAGATGAAGGGCTGAGGACTGATAAAGCCAGATGAGTAAACAATTAGGAATGTGTGTGTTACACAGTCCTGGTCTGTCCAGTGCACACAAACCATGGGACACAGAGCACTGCGAGACAAAGGAAGGAAGAAAAAAAAGAATGGAGGAAGGAAGGTAGGGAGGAGAAGAAGGAAGGACAGAAATGGGAGCAGATTTGTCTGTAGCTGTGCAATGGGAAATTGAGAGAGTTATTGTCTGATGCTTGCTATTTTCCTTGTGAGGTAAGAGGTAAGGATTTCTACTGAGAGCACAAACTGATTTACATTGAAAACAAAATATAATCAGCTTTCTTCTGAGAGGTTGGAACATAGTTTTTTTTATAATCAACACTAAAGTTTTAAGGAAGTTTGATTTAAATTAAATTTAATTAAAATTTTTGAAATTAAAGTTATTTAGTAGCATATCAATATTTTCTCAAAATAGGCTGCGTTCCTAAGACTACTGGGCATTTTTGTAAGAACTGTGGTGTAGAACTTCATCCACTGTCTTGGCATCTGTATTTGAACCCAGTGAATTACATAAGAACTTAACTGGATAATTTTGAACAGAAGCATTTGATTTGTGGAGTTTCTATGAGTTGCTTTCCTTTTACCACTTGAGTTTGGAGGCAGTAATAATGACTCAGTTTTAGCTGTGTTTTATATTTTCAAATTACTTTTGAATGTGCCATTTCCTTTTGGCCTTGCAATAATTGGCCAGTTGAACTTAGCCAGGTGGGGATTTGAATGAGAATACAGAAGCAAACCCTAAGCAATGAAAGAGAAGGAAGTTGAAACCAGCCCTCTGAATACTAAGGAAGAAATAGAATGCATTTGGAGAAATGATCAGTCATCATTCTGATGACTTCTTAAGGGTGAACCTTAAATTTGTAGCTTTGGGAAATGGAATATAATCAGAAACAGAATTGAATAACATTGTATTCATGAACTGGAAAGTACCTTAGGATATACAGCACTGTGTAGTAAAATATAATTTTGCTGGTGAAGAAACATTACCTAGTATGTAGTAGATACTCAATAAGTATTTGTGGAAGGGACAAATATGTGATTGAAGGATGAAACTGAGTTCCAAATAGTGAAATTATTTTCCTGAATTAGAGAACTCTTTGGTAGAAGGATTAGAAACTTTATTTTTCCAATAGCTAGACCAATCCTCTTTCCATTAACTTGAGAATTGTTTCAAGGGGTTATTATGGAGGAAAATAAAAATTACAAATGGAAAATGAGCCAGTGCAGTAAACCACAAAAATAATAAACTGCATTATCAGGAGTTTATAATGCAGTACTAATGAATTAGCCAGAAACATACTGGGCTGAATCCAGAGAGTCTGGGATGTTTTCACCCCTGATATTTCACTCTTGCCATCTTCACTGGTTACACTAAGAAGAAGAGTGCAGTTTTTAGAGCAAGGTAGAATTTACCTTCATTGTGCTCTGTGATTTTTATGGTTATAGCATCTGAGTGCAATGAAGATGAGTGTTTTCCCCAAGGCTGCTGAACTAATTAATGTCAAAAGTTGAATTTGAACTTATATCTCCTGATGACTGTTTCTCTAAAATACTTCCTTCCAAGATTTCACTTTTTCAATATAAAAAATACACGTATTTTTTTCTTCTCTGCCCTCTCCTTTATCTCGTCTTAACCTTTTTTGACTAAAATGAAGCAAAATGAGGGAATAAATAAAGACTTTGTCTTACTTTGTCTATTATATGATTACTGGGATAGATTCTTTAATAATAATTGAGTAATACTTGGAATAAGTTGCAATTTATTATAAAAATAAGCAAAACAAATAGTTTTCATAGCCTAGAGCCTAAAAAACCCTGCAATTGCTAAAGAGAATATATGTGTGTTTTCTCTCTCTTCCCCCTTTCTTCCTCCTTCTCCCTCCCTTTCTCTTTACTTTCTCTGTTTCTTTTAGATGCCAAATTTCTTTTACCGTCTGCTATTTATTTATCATCCTATTTCCAAGTTCAAACAATGCTTTATACATTCTGTCCTCAATGATACTTCACCCAAACTTACATATCAAACCACTACTGGGTTCATATGTAATTGAACAAACCATGAATTTTTTTCCATTTATTTGTCATTTCTTCACGAATATTTCTTAAAACCTACAGGCCAATAACTGTACTTATGATGTGACACATAGATGAAAAAAAAGGAGGCAAACTTCCTATTCTGAAAATGTGCATATTATATCTTGAATTAAATAATAAATGCAGAAATGTAAAATTATGGCTGCAATGACTACTATGAAAGAATTTTATTATTTGTAAGAAGATGAACAAAATAGATCATTTTCAGATAGATATAAAGCCAATACAATTGTCCATCAGGCTACTTATCTGGAAGTCCTCAGAGATGCAGCTCAGCCACTTGGGGCCAATGGGAGCCTTCTGTTTCGCTTCATGGTTATCTTTGTGGCAGAAGGAAGGAACCTTAAGGAAGATGTATCAACCTGTCCTGAAGAATAAGCGGACAAAGAGTAAAAGGTTTGGTACTTCCAGTTTCAGAATTAAAAGTGGGGTCTCTAGTTATCATTCTGGACAGGAGGCAGGTGCTTGGGACTATGGATCTTTATCTTTTTTTCCCATGAAAATTAAATTTCACAAATCTGCTTTTCTTTATTGATTAGAGTTAAGGCCTGAAAAAGGAGAGGCCGAGAAGTGTAAAGGAAGGAAACAGTAGGGAAGATTATGTCCTATACTTGACTCAGAGATGAACAAGGTGTCCAAGAAATAGACTATGTGGCAGCAGATTTAGCCATTGAAACCAGAGATGAAGAGCAAAAGAAAGTTCCAGGTGTCTGGACTTGAAAATGAGTCTAAACTAGAGCATGACATAAGAAAGACTCTTGAAGGTTCTTCACACCAAAACTTCTCTTAGACCCACGGGTTCAGCTCAACTGCTATAAATGTTAAAATTTCCAGGCATGTCAGTGGGAAGGAAGATGTATATAAAGAAAGCATGCATTGACACATAAATGAACTCAATTGTGGACTGGGTGCCTAAATCGCAATTTCCAAGGGTACTTTGTAAATTTATGTCTAATCTAAGTTCATACTGGTGGGAGAAGTATGATAGTTGGTAATTACAAGCACTAGTGATGCTTACTTGATGACAGCATTAGAAAAAGGGAAAGGAGATTCCTTTAGTTTAAGTCATGGCATCAGACAAAGACAAAGACAGTGTCCAAAGAAAAGGAGGTGATGATGGCTGGCAGATTCTCCTCCCAGTGGTAAATTGTAGTGCACATTAAAATAGAATGGGGATGGTCTTGTGACCCATGGTGAGGCTCACATGGGACTTAACTCAGCAGACACAGGGTATGAAGGGTTCACACATCATGAATACCAGATACCACACTCAAGAAAGGAAAGCTAACCCCAATCATGGGAGGAAATCGGTCCTTAATGTATTTTCAAATTCAGTGCATGTTGACTCTGTAATTGGTTGGGGCAACACCAGCACTTTGAATATATTCTATAGCTGTTGCTTATCAGGGCTATCTTCCCTTCTGCTCTGGTTAAGAAAAAAACTGATAATTTAAAAATTTTCACAATGGCCTCATGAGATAATTATTGGTATTATAGTTGTTTATATTAAAAAAATCAAGACTCAAGAGATTAGGTAACTTGACTAGTTTACACAAGATTCAAATTCAGTTCTTTAGAGCTGTAAAATCCCCTTCTCTTTCCCTGATAGCTCACTTCATTTGCTTATAAGACCACTACCACTTTGTTGGGAAGTTTCCTTTATAAAAAAGCCATTAATGTAGTTTTGCCTGAAAAATTTGTCTGTCATGCCCCTCCTTTGTCCCATGAAATATTTTTTATTCCCATTGAGTGTCATCTGTGGAATCCATACTTTTCATCATGAGAGAGGGCAGTTGACTATCTCTTTCCTGACTGGTGACACTGTTACACAATCAAAATTCCATTTGTTGTTCACTTCCCATCCTTTTAAATCTGTCTATCTTCTAAATCATTCTGTTCAAATAATTACCACTGTTGCTCACTGGCACCCATATCTATTTTTTAATAGCTTTATTGAAGTGTAATAAATTTGAAAACCAGCATGTATTTAAAATATACAATAGGCTAAATTTTGACTTATGTATGCACCATGAAACCATCACCACAATCAAGATGATGAGTATAACTATCACTCCCAAAAAGTTTTCTTTTACCTTTTAATAATCACTCTCTCCCACCCCTCCTGCATTCTGATATCCCCATATTTATCCCTAGGAGACCACTGAACTGCTTTTTCTCACTACATATTATTTTGTATTCTTAAGAATTTTATATAAATGGTATCATTCAATACGTACTCTTATATGCCCGGTTTTCAAAATACTGTGTAGTTACTTTGAGATTTATCTACATCTTTGCTTGTGTCAATAGCACTTTCCTTTTTATTGCTGAATACTATTTCATTGTGTGAACATACCACAGTTAGATTATCTATTTACCTGTTTAGGCACATTTTGGTTATTTCCATCTTCTGGATATTACAAGAGCTGCTACAGATATCCTTATACAAATCCTTATATATATATTTTTGTGTGTGTGTGAGGGTAAATAACTAGGCATATAATGGCTGCATCATATGTTAGATGCATATTTAATTTCTTTTTATGAACCTGCCAATTTGTTTTGCAAAGTTGTACCATTTTACATTTTCGTCATCAGTGAATGAGAGTTTATTTCTCTACATACTTGACAACACTTGATATAGTCAGACTAATTTAGCCATTCTAAAAGATTTATAGTGGTATCTCATTGTGGCTTTTGTTTGCATATCCTTGACGACTAATGATTTCAGCATGTTTTCATGTGTTCATTTGGCATCTCTATGTTTTCTTTGGTGAAGTGTCCATTCAAATTTTTACCCGTTTTTTAACTGAATTATTTATTTTCTTAATGTTGACTTTTAGGAGTCCATTATATAGTCTGGGTGCAACTGTTTTTTACACACACACGCACACACCCACACACAAAATGAAAAGATAAGCCAGATAGGGGGAATATATACATACATATACACATATATGTATATGTATACACATATATATGTATATATAGGTATATAATTTGCATGTATATTCCCCCATCTGGCTTATCTTTTAATTTTCATAACAATATATTTTAAAGAGCAGATGTTTTAAATATTGATGAAATCCAATTTATCAACTTTTTAATTTTATGCATCATGTTTTGGTATTATAAGTTCAAGGTCATGAAACTTTTTTTTTTTCGGGAGTTTTTTACTTTTAGATTTTTCACTGAAGTCTATGACTCACTTTTAGTTAATTTTTGGGTATTGGGTAGACTGTGTATTCATAAGTAATCCAATTGTTTTCTTGAAAAGATTATACTTTCTTCACTGGTTTGCCATTGCCCCTTTGTCAAAGATCAATTGTCTATATGTGGGTGGGTCTATTTCTGGACTCACTCTTTTGTGACACTAATATATACTGGTTTATTTTGAAGCAAATACTGCATTGCATTCATTAATGTAGCTGTATAATAAAATTTGATATTGGTTAGCATTAGTCCTCCAACCTTATGCTTCTTTTTTAAAGTTGTTCTATTTGATTTACTTTGCTTTTCTGTATCAATTTTAGAATAAAATTATCAATATGTATTAAAAATCCTATTGGAATTTTGATTGGGATTATTTTGAAGTTATACAGCAAATTGGGAGAATTGATGTCTTAATAATATTGTGTCTTCTGAACCTCAAATAAGGTATATGTTTCTATTTATTTAGGTCTTCTTTGAATTTTTCCCAGGAAGATTTTTAGTTTTCAATGTACATTCACGTTATCTTTTTTTTGGTCTGATTTCTTTCTTAGCATTTTCCAGGTTTTACTGCTATTCTAAGTGGTATTACGTTTTTAAGCTTCAAACTTTAATTGCTCATTGCTAGTATTGAGAAACATAATTTTTAATGTTATTTTGCATTCTGCAGACTTGCTACACTCAGTTTTTACTTCTAGGATTTTTTTTGTAGATTCCATTTGAGTTTTTACATAGATTATCATCTTGTCTGACAATATAGTTTTATTTCTTCCTTTTCAATCTGGACCCTTTATTTCCTTTTCTTCTCTTAGTTAGTGGTCAGAAACTTTAGTATCATGTTGAATACATGTGGTGAGAGTGGCATCCTACGTTATTTTTGAACTTAGGGGAGAAAGCATTTAGTGTTTCACCACTAAGTTTGACATTAAGTTTAGGTTTATCATAGATGTCTCTATCAGATTGAGGAAGTTTCTCTTTCTAGATTGTTGGCATGTTTTTATCATTAATGGATGTTAAATATTTTTCAAATCCCTTTTGTTCATCTAACCAGAGAATCATGTGGCTTATCTCTTTTTGTTTCTTAATACAGTGAATTATATTTGACTGATTAAAAATTTTAAACCATACATAAATTCCTGGGACAAAACCAACTTGATCATGATACATTGTACGTGCATGTATGTGTATATATATACATATATATGTGTATATATAATGTATATATATATACATTATATATACATACACACACAGATATATATTTTATATATATGAGAGAAAGAGAGTTGGTTAAAATTTAATTTTGGTAATAACTTTTACATCTACGTTCATGAGAATTATTTATATGTAGTTTGTTTGTAAGATCTCTGGTTTTGGAATCAGGGTTGTATTAGTCTGTTCTCACACTGCTGTAAAGAGCTACCTGAGACTGGGTAAGTTATAAAGAAAAGAGATTTAATTGATTCACAGTTCCACAGGCTGTACAGGAGGCATGGCTGGGGAGACTTCAGGAAACGTACAGTCATGGCGGTAGGATGAAGGCGAAGCAAGCGCGTCTTCATATGGTGGCAGGAGAGAGCGAGCGAGCGAAGGGAGGAGTTCCACACACTTTTAAACCATCAGATCTCCTGAGTACCGACTCACTATCATGGGGATAGGAAGGGGAAAATCCACCCCCATGATCCAACCACTTCCCACTAGCTCCCTCCCCCAGCATTGGGAATTACAATTAAACATGAGATTTGGGTGGAAACACAGAGCCAAACTGTATCAAAGGTGATACTTTAGAACTACTTGGAAAGTACCCTCTCCTGTTCAATTGTCTGGAAGATTTTTGTAGAATTTGTATCATATCCTCCTTAAATGATTAGTAGAATTCAAAGCGAAGCCATGTGGACTTGGAGTTTTGTACATGAGAAAGTTTTTCAACTAGATGATCAATTTCTTTAGAGATGAGAGGCTACTCAAATGATCTATTTCTTCCTGAATAAGCTTTGGTAGTTATGTCTATCTACACAAAAACATTTGTCAGCTCTTTGAATTTATTTTGGTAAAGTGTGAAAAGCCATTTCCAGACATGAGGTTTTTTTTCTTTCAACTTTTAGATTCAAGGAATACATGTGCAAATTTATAAAAAGGTGATGAAGAGTTTTAGCAAAGCTGTAAAGTAGAATTATCTTACATCCTTTCATAAAATATCAGCCCCAAAACGCTCACTTTTAGTTCCTTAAGTCAAGTGACTTGTCATACCTATCATATGGAGAGAAGATGGGAAGAAATTTGAAAAATGGTACAAATACATTCTGATTAATTCTGATGGGGTTATTTCATAGAAATTATGTGGGATTAAAAGGCTAGAAATTATCAAACTCTAAAGCAAGATTTTAAAAAATAAATAGTCTGGGGTTTATTTAGCACTTTTTTGAATGTGTAGCACACAAGTCAGTGTTATGTTAATTAATTTAGAGAATTCTATAATCTATAAATTGCAGGCATCTTTCTTGGATTATAACCAGCATTGTGCTAGAACCAGCTCACACTGGTTTAGGAGAGCCAACGAAGCATCTCTTTTCAATTTCCTGTTCAGCAATGCCAGTTTAGTCGCTTAAAATTGGCCAATTTGGGCATATTTACACCATGGAAATTGACAACTGCTACAAAGTAGGGCTTTTTAAAAAAGTCTTTAGAGGTGGTTGATAAACTTTTACTAGCATGCCATTAATTATAAACCCTGAGAAAATAAGCACTCTGAATCGATTCTAATATTTCTTTGGGGAAAGATATGACACTTAAATAGCATTTTGAAGTAAAAACAAAAGTTTACCATGTGGACAAAAGGGCATACTAAGTAGAGGAAATAGCATAAACAAAGTCATTTAAGACAAACAGTGTGTTTTCTTATGGAACTTCAAGTTTTATGACCAAGTGTTGTTGGACATTAAATATGGGATTGGAAAATGGCAATAGTAAGGTTGCCAGCAGCCAAATTATGGAGTGCTTTGTATGCCATCCCAAGAAGGTGGATTGTATTCTCTTACAGTGCCAGGGAATTATGTTTTCAAACTAGAACAGTAGCATATAATCTGTATTTTTGGAATGTTCCTCTATAAACAGTACCAAGAATTGGAATAAATGGACAGAAGAAAGACTAATCTGGAGACCACTGACAAAGTATAGAGAATTTAGGATGAGGGTGTAAATGTATATGACAATATGATTTAAGTTGCTGTAAAATTTTAAATATGTAGTTATTCCTGCTCAAGTTCACAGTAAACTGTTTGAAGATAAGATCTATGCAATATCTTTTTATACCTTACAGTATTTACCAAAGCACTTAGTACACTATGTGCTCAATAAATGTTCTTGTTATATTTACATATATCATTATTTACGTAAAACTCTATCTCCTCTATCTACACAAAAACATTTGTCAACTCTTTGAATTCACTTTTGTAAAATGTGTAAAGCCATTTCCAGACATGAGTTTTTTTTTTATTTTTTATTTTTAGGTTTTTTTAAAAATTATTATTATACTTTAAGTTTTAGGGTCCATATGCACAATGTGCACGTTAGTTACATATGTATACATGTGCCATGCTGGTGTGCTGCACCCATTAACTCGTCACTTAGCATTAGGTATATCTCCTAAAGCTATCCCTCCCCCCTCCCCCTTCCCCCCACCCCACAACAGTCTCCAGAGTGTGATGTTCCCCTTCCTGTGTCCATGTGCTCTCATTGTTCAGTTCCCATCTATGAGTGAGAAAATGTGGCGTTTGGTTTTTTGTTCTTGCGATAGTTTACTGAGAATGATGATTTCCAATTTCATCCATGTCCCTACAAAGGACATGTACTCATCATTTTTTATGGCTGCATAGTATTCCATGGTGTATATGTGCCACATTTTCTTAATCCAGGCTATCACTGTTGGACATTTGGATTGGTTCCAAGTCTTTGCTATTGTGAATAGTGCTGCAATAAACATACGTGTGCATGTGTCTTTATAGCAGCATGATTTATAGTCCTTTGGGTACATACCCGGTAATGGGATGACTGGGTCAAATGGTATTTCTAGTTCTAGATCCTTGAGGAATTGCCACACTGACTTCCACAATGGTTGAACTAGTTTACAGTCCCATCAACAGTGTAAAAGTGTTCCTATTTCTCCACATCCTCTCCAGCACCTGTTGTTTCCTGACTTTTTAACGATTGCCATTCTAACTGGTGTGAGATGGTATTTCATTGTGGTTTTGATTTGCATTTCTCTGATGGCCAGTGATGGTGAGCATTTTTTCATGTATTTTTTGGCTGCATAAATGTCTTCTTTTGAGAAGTGTCTGTTCATGTCCTTCGCCCACTTTTTGATGGGGTTGTTTGTTTTTTTCTTGTAAATTTGTTTGAGTTCATTGTAGATTCTGGATATTAGCCATTTGTCAGATGAGTAGGTTGAGAAAATTTTCTCCCATTTTGTAGGTTGCCTGTTCACTCTGATGGTAGTTTCTTTTGCTGTGCAGAAGCTCTTTAGTTTAATTAGATCCCATTTGTCAATTTTGGCTTTTGTTGCCATTGCTTTTGGTGTTTTAGACATGAAGTCCTTGCCCATGCCTATGTCCTGAATGGTAATGCCTAGGTTTTCTTCTAGGGTTTTTATGGTTTTAGGTCTAACGTTGAAGTCTTTAATCCATCTTGAATTGATTTTTGTATAAGGTGTAAGGAAGGGATCCAGTTTCAGCTTTCTACATATGGCTAGCCAGTTTTCCCAGCACCATTTATTAAATAGGGAATCCTTTCCCCATTGCTTGTTTTTCTCAGATTTGTCAAAGATCAGATAGTTGTAGATATGTGGCGTTATTTCTGAGGGCTCTGTTCAGTTCCATTGATCTATATCTCTGTTTTGGTACCAGTACCATGCTGTTTTGGTTACTGTAGCCTTGTAGTATAGTTTGAAGTCAGGTAGTGTGATGCCTCCAGCTTTGTTCTTTTGGCTTAGGAGTGACTTGGCGATATGGGCTCTTTTTTGGTTCCATATGAACTTTAAAGTAGTTTTTTCCAATTCTGTGAAGAAAGTCATTGGTAGCTTGATGGGGATGGCATTGAATCTATAAATTACCTTGGGCAGTATGGCTATTTTTTCCAACTTTTGGATTCAAGGGATACATGTGGAGGTTTGTTACAAAGGTATACTGCCTGACGCTGAGGTTTGGAGTGCAACTGAACACATCACCCAGGTAGTGAACATAGTACCCAATAGGTAGTTTTTCCACCATAGACCCCTTCTCCTCCTCCCTCCTCTTGCATTCTCCAGTGGCTATTGTTCCCATCTGTATGTCCATGTTTACCAAAGTTTCTTTAACTTCTCTCAAATGAACTAGAAAAGAATTTTTTTTTCATTTCCAGCTAGAGAACGAGAACCCACAAAATTGTTAATTAGCCAAATTACCCTTCATCTAAAAACAGCGAAAAGCTTACAAGCCAATTAAAAAAGAATCACCGAGCTGCAGTCTGGTAGATTGTGGCAGTTGGGACCTTGGTCTGGGTTGACAGGAGATATGTTTTGCATTTCTGTCATGGCATTTTAACAGCATACAACCCATTGTTAAGAATACACCAGTAGGTAATTTTATCCACGCCTATGGACCTACACATGCCACTATGTCATCTCAGAATAAAGAAAATGCCTAATTGCTACTATACTGTGAAGGTTTCTTCCAAAGGGGATTTTATGCATTTCTGTTGCTAAAGTTCTCCACACAGTAATGACACTGAAAGTCTGGTTTAAACAAGTAGATAAGTAAGATAAGTAAAGTTAATAAAAAGTAATTTCAGAACAAAGAAAAGATTACATATATTTTATCAATTTCATATTGCATATTTCTCCATGGTGACAACCTTGCTTTTTTCTTAATGCATTATCTGTTTTTAAACTGTATTATTTTGGCATTTATTCAGTGTTTCCTATGTGATCTGTACTGTGCTATGTACTAGGAATATAAAGGTATTGCTTCATTTTTAAAGCTTTGAAATATAAGTGCATTTGTATTTAGTTTTAATTATTAATTGCAATATAATGTAACTGATGCTGTGGTATGGGTACCCATAAGTTGCATACACATTTTTGTTTAGAACACAGGGAAGTTGATGAGCTTTATCAACATGAATGGTTAGTTTTCTGAAAGCATGCTGAAATTTACATTTATATAGATAGCATACTTTTCTCTTTAAGCATTTGAATTCTACATTTTGCTCCCACAATAATGTGGCTCTCTGGATAATAGTAAGTGAATTTTTAATGACAAACTTACTTGTATTTTCTTAATTATAATGTTTCTTGGTTTTGATACTGTTGAACATCACCTCCTTCTTGTCACTCTCTGGCTTCACTAACCAGTTCTTTGATCCTTTTCCTGTTTAATAATTCATAACATAAAACTGTAATAATAGTTAGCAGGTGATTATTATGTGTCAGGCATTGTTCAAATAATTTTATTTGCATTAACTCATTTAACATATTTGAAAGCCCCATGAGCTTGCTATTATTATTATTTATATTTTATAGATGAGGAAATCAAGGTGTAGCAAGCTTAAGCTTAAGGCTCAAACAGAGCCTAATATGGTTCAGAGTATTCATTAAATTGAAACATGTAAAGCCATGGTAAACATTTTAGATTTTATGCCTTCATGTTGCTACATTTAAACTGTAGGTTCCTAAATTTAGTCCTACTTATCTGACACTCTGTATGCTTAATTACTAGTTTTACTTCCTCTTTCTGTCCCTTAAATAAATACAAATATAACTAAATTTCCTTTTGTGTACCTCGTTCAACTTCATACCCCTCCTCTTTATGAATGTGACCACTTTCACAACTTCAGTTGTCTCTATGCTGATGTATCCCCAAATTCTCAACTGAACTTTGCACTCTTTCCCAGCCCCAAACCTGTTTGAATCATTGAACAGAACAGATCTACTTTTCCAAGCTCTCAATCTCACTTGTCAAAAATTTATCTTTGCTCACCAAGCTAACTCATCTAACTGACTTTTACATAATTTTTGGTTAAGGACTCCAACATTATTTTAATTGTCCCAGCTTCAAATATTACAGGTATCTTTACTTATACCTTCAGATTTAATGGTCATGTCCATCTCATTGCCAGAATTAAGGGTTTCTCTTCCCAAGTTCAGTTAGTCCCTATGAATTGCTTGTATAGACTGTCATGAAAACTTATTGTTTTCATCTCTCCAATTTGTTGTTCCAACATTGCTGTCAAATGAATATTTATAATGTAGAGTTATCATCATATCTCTCTGATGAAAATGGACCTTCAGTGACTTGTAACACCAACCCAACAGGCTCTGCATTCCTACTTCCAACTCTTTACTTGGCTCACCTTCTTTTTTTTTGCTGATGGCAACCTCTCCCCAAACTTATCTTTAGAGGACAAAATCAACTTATCCTTTAATGATCCTTTGAAATTACATTTTCTTATGGATTTATTGTTTTCTCTTCTTATAATGATTTGTACTCTTGTCTCTTCTGTTTCTACACTTTGGAAACTCTTTGAGGGAAGAAGCTCTGACTAATCTACCTTTGACCCTCTGCAGTACATAGCCTAGCATTGGGAATGTATTTTGTAGCTGCTACTCAAACTTTGTCGTATTACTGAAATAGTGAATCAGAACACCAGTGATATTGTTCTGGTGTAATTTTCGAGATACATTACAAGGACTCCATGTATGACTTCCCTGTTCTCTTGAAAAATATCTTCTTCTTCTTTTTTTTTTTTTTTATCACAAGTGTGGCTGTTTTAAAGCAGAATGAAGTTCTCCCTGGAACTGAATCTTATTTCAGGGCTAGATTTGTGCAGGCATTGACGGTAAGCTTTAGATTTGGTGTGTTTGCATTAGGACTGCTTTTGTCTCTATTTCTGGGATTTTTCTCAAATTGAGTGCTCTCTCCAGAGCTCACACTTAAAACTTCATTAAAAATATCCATTAATTTATCTTAGTCTCTTTTTGTTGCTATAACAAAATACCTGACTGGGTAATTTATAAAGAACAGAGATTTACTGTACATTTCTGGAGACTGGGAAATCCAAGATCAAGGTGCCAGCCTTTGGTGTCTGGTGAGGGACTTCTTGCTGTGTCCTCATATGATGGAAGGCAGAAAAACAGAAAAGGATGAACACCGTGTCTTCACCTGGTGGAAGAGTGGACGAGCAAAAGTGCCTTAGTTAGTTCCCTCAAGCCCTTTTCATAGCACACTAATCCATTCATGAGGCAGAGCCTTTATGATGTGTTCACTTCCCAAAGGGCCCTACCTCTTAATACTACCACAATGGGTAATAAGTTTCAACATGAATTTTGGAAGGGACACCTTCAAACCATAGCAGTCATATACAAGTTCCTTTTATTATTTACTAAGGGTTCAGAGTTTGCTGTGTTTCTTTAGCTCTCATTTGAAACACCTGTTTCTAGATCTATCAAGCTTCTCTGTTTTCCCACATGTATTCCTAACACTTATTGCTCAGCTGGATGAAGAAATAAGAAATAAAACTCTGAAAGCTCTGCTTATTTTAGAACTCTGACAGCTGCATTATGGAAGGGTAATAACTAGTAATATTATAGAGCAGAGGCATCCAAGGAGTTTTCAGTGCACACCATGTCATCAGCAATATGTATGTATGCAGGTTGCTTAACTTTTTAAAAGACTGGCTATCCCTGGAGTTGACAGGTTTCATGTTTGGTGTTTGAACGTTGGTACTGTGTGTGAGGGTCTAGTAATATAAATTTTTAGTATTCTTCCTTAATATATTTACTACATCATGTGATTATGGTAGAATTGAACTTAAGCAACTTGAACGATATGATGTAACAACTGAACCTAAGATTCAGTCCATCCCTGGTTAAGATCTTGGCTCTTCCACTTAATAACTAAGCAACTTCATTCAAGCAACCTATGCCTCAGTTTCCTCTTCTGCTAAATAAGGATAAGAGTTTTCTCTTCACAGAATTATCATAAAGAGGAAAAAAGCATTTGGAAAGTAGTTAATACCAAACATTATATAGTTTATCAATAAATGGGGATTTATTTGCTTGTATTGCTGTTTTTAGTGCTTTTATTATAATATACTTTAATCGCAATTACTAATTTTATTTCCAGAAATACTTGCGAGTTATTATGTACTAATATTTCAAGTCTTTATTTTTTTAGTTCTATCACAACACCTACAGCATTTGCTTTTTAAGAAATCTTACCTGTTACTTGTCTTTCCCGCTCCCTCAAAGAAATGGTTCAATATTCATAAATTATAGAATCCCATAATCTAACAACATACTTAGGTGCTCCATAATGTGTGGTGAATAAATAAAAAATAGACATAATCTTGTAGCCAGTTAGTGGTTGCAACAGGAAAGTGGTTAAACCCCGGGTATTTTAATAATTTATGGATGATACCAGGGTTCTCAGAGAAACAGAACCACTGGAAAATATATATGTATGAAATTGGCTTACTGGCTCACATGATGATGGAAATTGAGAATACCCAAAATCTCTTGACTGCAAGATGAAGATAATTCTGGAGAGCCGAGAGTAGTTGGTGTAGTTTCATTCCAAGTCTGAAGGCCTGAGATCTAACAGAGCTATTTGTATATGTTCCAGTATTATTGTGCGAGAAGACTGATGTCCAGGTTTGAAAACAGGCAGGCAGAGTGAGCAAATTCTCACTCCAACCTTCATTCTTTGTACTATTTCAGCCTGCAATGGACTGGGTAAGGACCACCCAGACTGGGGAGGGCCATATGCTTTACCCAATCCATTGATTCATATGTTAATCTCATTCAGAAACACCCTTACAAACATACTTAGAATAATGTTTAATCAAATATCTGGGCACCCCGTGGCCTAGTCAAACTGACACATAAAATCAACCATCTCATCTGGTTAGGTCCATGTCTTGCTATTATTATTTGCTGTTTTTTTTTTTTCGTTGCTTGTTTAAAGTCCCCTGTGAATTATATCTACAGGCTGGGTCAGCTGTATTTGGGATACCTGGGATATTTGGGTTGTGTCTATACCTGTATTTGCAGAATATTGAATCTTGTAACTATTTTTAACCTTGAAACACCTGAATCACTTCTTTATGGCTGAGTTTTACATATTCTGTTCTCATTTTACTATTCTTGGACGAGAGATACGAAGTTAAAATCAATGGACTACATTTCAAATTCAATTTTATCTCATGTTTTATCTCCAGCAGAAATCAATTTGATTGGTGTTTCAGCAAAGGGTTCAATATTATTATTTAAAAAATAGCCATACTTTTCAATTCAGAGTGAGACATTTTCTCCATCTCAAATAAACTGTGATCTCTATAAAATAAGTCAAAGATTACTAGGAATTTTTCTAGTTCTTTAAATCTTTGAAGCAACAATGTGTGTAGAATTGGGGCTATCACATTTATATACACTTTCACACACATACACACACTAAGCGCAACAGGAGCAAAACCAAACCTATTAAAACAAAAGAAAGAACATTTGATATTGGATGCCAATTCATTTATTTGGACCTGGGGATTGAAGACTCCTGGTTGTATGTCTAGAGTTTAATCCTGTTGGTATATCTTATCTTTCCTTTATGTCTACAATACAAACATTTTAACCTTTCTGAATGGTTGAATCACAGTAAAAAATATTTATGTCATGCTTACTTAATAATGACAGTTAAAGGCAAACAATGCTTAAATTAAATTAAATTGGGATCATGTATATTTATATGTGAAATTGAGATGACTTCTACAGAGGACTGGAAAGCTTTGGGCTAGTTTAGTTCGCAATTAGAGTTTACACTTTCTAAGTCCTACCTAATTTTTCTCTTGCTACTTTTTGTAATATACAGTCAGTCTTACACACACATACACAAATTTCACATACTTGATCCTTAAAAAACTATCTTTGTGTTCTCTATTTCAAAGTGAATTTTTTTTCTTTAATGCCATGGACTTAAAAGAGTAAATCTGTAAAATTCTACATAAAGTGGATAAAAACTTGAAAAATAACACATTTTTTATTAAACAAGCTTTATATGAGCAGTTTTCTGGAACTGACGTATGCTATTAAACATCAATGCTAATGTTCTGACATGCCTAGCTTTTAGATTATAATAGATTTATCAAATGTTTGGCATGCCAAAGAAAATACATAATTCAATTTCTCTTTTAAAACAGACTTTTTGAGCCATCACAAGACACAGCAATATTGTGACTATATTAAAAGCTCTGTGGTGGTGGTAAATTACTTTGAAGCACTGATTGTGTTGTGATGCCAATTGCATTTTCCAAATCTGCCTGATGTATATGCGAGAAGATCATTATATTTCTGCTCCACGGCCCATGGAAATCCTGCAGTGCTTTCTGAATATACAGTCTATTCCACAAACACTCATCCCCACACGCCCGCCCCACTCCATTAATGGCCTACTGAGATATTTAGCCAAGACTGTGGTGCACAGTAGAGCTATAAGCTATTAATCAAACTTATATTTCATGCTAAGAGAAACTCAGATATATCTAAAGCTCTAATCTGTTAATATTTCTTCCCGACTTTAGATTTTTTCCTTAAACTTTATTAGAAGAAAAAGCTCAACAGATTAATATTACATATTGAAAATAATACATGTGGTTTATATGAAGAATTATAAACTTGGTGAATGAACACCCAATTGTGTAGGCATCCCACATGTCAGATAATTCATGCCTTGAGGCAGAAATATTCTTGGAGATAAATTCATATCACATGTGCATCTCATTATGGCTCACTTCACAATAGAGATGATGTGCTGTAATATCTCAAATAAGTGGCTGGTGGAAAAGAATATGCCAAAATTGGTCAAAATTTTAGCTTTAGCAATTTTTCCCACTTGTTATAGTTTACTTTCTGCTTTGAGTCTCTATCTCTGCACATATACGTCCTCATTGTTGTCTTATCATGGGTCTTGTTTAAGAGAGGAAAGCCTAGTGTTATCACTGAATAAGATAAATTTTTAGAAAATCATCAGGTTCAGTAGATAAGTATTTTAAGTATATTCCAGATCTTAAGACAATTTAGTATTTTAACATTTGATTGATGTTTCTGTTTACTGTGTTTATTAAAGATGAAATATGTCTCTACTGCTTTATTTCTATGAGACATTCTACTTGTTCAAGTAATAAATACGAGCCCAGTAAATTTACAAAATAATAGTTTTTAAATTTTAGAATAAGAAAATTCAACCTAGTTGCATTTATATTTTCTATCCCTAGTAAACCAAAAGAAAATCTACAGAGAGGTAAGTCATCTTTATAAAACAGATAACTTTTATATAGTCTACTACTCTTTTCTATTCAACTATTTTCTAAAAACTAACACCAAAATATGGGAAAATTTTTGTTGTGTAATTAGTTCAAAACAATTTCAAACTGAAATGAAAAAGTGTATTATTTATCTGCTGTTTCATAACAAATTATACCAAAACTTAACAACAAAGGATAAAAAACATCTTTTATTTCACATGGTTTCTGAAAATCGGTGATTTGCTGGGTGGTTCTGGTTCATCTCTTATGAGATTGCAGTCAAGCTATTGGGCAAGGCTGTAGTCACCTAATGACTCATCATGGGCTACAGAGTGTATTTCCAAGAAAACCCACTCACATGACTGTTGGCTGAAGGCTTTGTTCATTTTCACTTTGTTCTCTCCATAGAGTTGTTCATGACCTGGTGATTATATTCTGCCAGAGTGATCCAAGAAAGTCAGTGAGTGAGAGGAAAAAAAAAAAAAAGAAAGGCAAAGTACAGTGTCTTTGATGACATAATCTTAGAAGTGACATAAAATCACTTGTACCATATTCTATTGGTCACTAAGACCAGTCTTGATATAATGTGGGAGAGGCTTCATGAGGGTAAAAATATTAGAAGATTGGGATCATTGGAGGCCATCTTGGAAGCTGGTAGTTCTAATTTGGGAAAATTCGATACCATAAAATAACATTAAAATCAACTTTAATCATATGTGGTGTGCAAGTTAACCTTTAAGAAATATTTATTCTTTTAAATGATGTTTTAGGGGCTGATGTGGTGATTCTACCATTTTGAGTCTGATCTCAGACTGTAGTTTTTAGCATTTGCCTCTTTTGAAAGATTCATTTATGATCATACATTGAGTAGTTTAGTGATACTGCAGACACTGTGTGCAGTGTACTGTGAAAGACAGGAAAGAAAGATTCCACCAGTGCTATTATACAGAAGGGGAAAGTGCAGCAAAGGAAACATAGGTCTCTATCCCAACATCACAAAGAAACTAAAAATTCTTTCAGATCTTGGTGAGACCTTACTAATATATAATAATCAATAAAAACTTCGACTTTCCATGCTGCCAGGCCACTAATATGCCATCACATACTTCCATAGTCACTGAAAAACAGTTGAGGCTCCTGGGCATTTGTTTTATTTTTCACACTCTAATAACACTTGGGGAACACAATTTGCTCTATGTTTTCTTGTTGACAAGAAAGGAGTTCCCTTAGATAAATTGATGACTCTCAGTCATGTCTCGATTTTTCTTTCTTAAATTTATCATATAAAGCTTTCTTAATCACTGAAGAGAGCAGTGATATTGTCAGTTTTTTGCTAATTGGTTTTTGGTCCAAGATTCCATTTTTAAAAGCAGAAATAATGTTAAAAACAAATTCAGGTATTTGTAATTGAACAAGTAATACAAAATTATTAGATAAAAATTTAAAGCTTATATAGGTTAATAAAAATTTTAAAATAGGTGATACTCTAAGTCTACTGTGGAGATAACTATAGAAAACTGATTTAAAACTTTTGAGTGTACTCATTTATGTGGATAAAAAGCTCTAAAATTATATTCAAAAAAGTCTTCATATTACTTATTTTATAGATACTCCAAAATTCAATGAACGAATCCCAAATTGTTCGAAATTTAGACATATTAGACATAAAAATATGTTCACTTCTAAAAGTAGAAATAAATATTCTAGAATATAAATATATGTCTTATAAATTTCTTAAATATTTTCTTCTAGTAAGTTCTTAGAAATGTAATTGCTAAATCAAAGGTTATTTGCCAAATTACTTTCCAGAATCTCTACAATTTGCATTCCTACCAACTCTGCATCTTATCAACATTTAATTTTTTATCCAAAGACAAATGATACTTTTGTTTTAATTTCCAGTCTTTTGATAAATAGTAAAATTAATCTTTAAAAATGTTTTATGTTTGTATTTTATAATTTTATAAATTATTTGCTCATAGCGTTTATCCTTCTCTCTTCTTATTTATTGTTCTTAGTAACAAATAACTTGATTAATCAAGTTCATTAATCACAATGCATGCTGTCATCATTGGTTCATTGGTTCATTTGTGTTTCTGTTATTTTATGTATGTATGCATGTGTGTAATATTTTTAATAATATAATCAACCCCCAGGTGCCCACCACACAACTCAATAACTGTAGTGAATCCAGAACTTTATTTTCTTTCTTTTGAGAAAGATTTGTTTTTTCTTTTGAGACAGGTCACCCAACCTGGAGTGCAGTGGTGTGATCCTGGCTCACTGTAGCCTCAACCTCCTGGGCTAAAGCAATACTCCCACCTCAGCTTCCCAAGTAGCTGGGAATACAGGCATAAGCCACCATGCCTGGCTAATTTTTTTAAACTTTTTTTTAGAGACTAGGTCTCACTATGTTGCCTAGGCTGGTCTCAAGCCCTAGGGCTCAAGCAACCCTTTCATTTTGGCCTCCCAAAGTGCTAGGATTATAGGTTCGAGCCCCCATTCCATTTTGTTATACATATTTCATCCATCCTAAGAGTTAAACACTATCTTCATTTTACCTTTATAATCCTATTGCCATTTAAAAAATAGATGTAGATTTGTATTGCATATAAATATATGCCTAAACAACATAGTGTTGACTTGTCCTTGTTATTAGAATTTAGAAAAAGAATATCACCCCATATGGTCTTCCAAGAATTCCTTTTTTTCAAACAACATAGTAGATAATCAGTGTTCA
Source organism: Pan troglodytes (assembly GCF_028858775.2). Classification (NCBI taxonomy): domain Eukaryota; kingdom Metazoa; phylum Chordata; class Mammalia; order Primates; family Hominidae; genus Pan; species Pan troglodytes. The sequence goes on along the minus strand of NC_072405.2, from coordinate 99,449,482 downwards.
ATACTGCATAACATTTTATTGTGTAAATATATCACACTATTATTATGTCTCTTGTCTATGCACATTTAGGTGATTTCCAGTTTGGGGCTATTATAATGAATTCTTATATGAATATTTTTATGTATGTAATTGTGCAGAGATATTCTGGAGTATATATCTAAAAGTAATATATCTGTCCAACTCTCTAAGAAAATGCTAAATTGTTTTCTAAAAGTGGTATAGCAATTTCCACTGCTAGCTGTATAAAAGGTTCACATCTCCAATTTCATATTGCCACATTCTTTGTTATTTGCCAATCAAATGGCTGTAGAAAAGTATCTATTGTGGTCTTCATTTGCTTTTTATTTGTGTTATTGGCCATATATATTTTCTTTCCTATGAAATGCCTGTTCATATCTTTTAACCAGTTTCCTTTGAGTTGTTTATCTTATCCTTGACAATATAAAAATAATTCTACATTTGTGGTTTACAGGTATAGCAACTATTTTCTCCCATTTTAGGGATTCTCTTTTCAATTTAAAAAAATATCTATTTTTAATTGACAAAAGTGGCATATACTTATGATGTACAACATAATGCCTTGATATATGTATGTATTTTGGATTGGCTAACTCAAGTTAATTAACATATCCAATACTCCATATACTTATTATTTTTGTGGTGGGAACACTTAAAATCTACTCTCCTAGCAATTTTCAATTATACAATACCTTCCTATTAACTATCATCATCATCTTGTACAAAGATCTCTTGAACTTATTCTGCCTGACATTTTGTATCCTTTGCCCAACACTTCCCCGATCCCCACTCCTGGACCATGGTAACCACTACTCTACACCCTGCTTCTATGAGTCTGAATTTTTTAGATTCCACATATAAGTCAGATCATGCAGTATTTGTCTTTCTGTGCCAGTTTTATTTTACTTTGCATAATGATGTCTTCTAGCTTGATCCATTTTCAAATGACAGAATTTCCTTATTTTTTACAGCTGAATAGCATTCCATTGTGTGTGTGTGTGTGTGTGTGTGTGTATATATATATATGTATGTATATATATATATAATATTTTCTTCATTCACTTATTCATTAATGGATGCTTAAGTTGATTCCATAGCTTAGGTATAGTGAATAATGCTGTAGTAATACAGATATCTCTATGACATACTGATTTCCTTAGATTTATACCCAGTATTAGAATTGCTGTAGTATATGATAGTTCTATTACTAATGTTTTGAGGAAACTTCATACTGTTTTTCATAATATCGGTACCAGTTCTCATTCCCACCAACAATACATAAGGATTCTCTTTCTTCACATCCTTGCTAACCCTTATCTTTAGTCTTTTGGATACTAATCATTCTAAGACTTGTGAGGTGATATGTCATACTTTTGGTTTGCTTTTCCATGATAATTAGTGATGTTGAACACTTTTTATACACTTGGTAGCCATTTGCATATCTCCTTTTGAAAAATATCCGTTCCAGTTCTTTGCTTTTTTAAAAATTTGATTTTTTAAAATATCGAATTATTTGAGTCCCTTATCTATTTTGGATATTAACACCTTATCAAATATATAATTAGAAAAATTTTCTCCCATTCTGTAGTTTGTCTGTTTACCCTGCTGGCTGGCTGTTTCCTTTGCCTGTGCAGAAGCTTTTTAGTTTGATGCAATCCCACTTGTCTGTCTTTACCTTTGTTGCCTGTATTTTTGGGGTCATAGCTCCCAAATCATTGTTTGCTAGGTCCAATCTGCAGACCCTGATCCAGCGACTGATGAAAGACGTACACTGACACAGATATTTTGCCTGTCAGCATGGCTAAGGGGCTCTGCTGCCTGAGTCTGTGTGATATCCTACCTTGTTTTAACCTGAATTGACTCTCCCTTAGCTGAGACAGCCAGACAGACTCCATTTTGAGTCCTTCACTTGCAGCCCCTTACCCACCCCCCTTCCTCAAGGACTTAACTTGTGCAAGCTGATTCCCGGCACATCCAAGAATGCAATTACTGATAAGATACTGTGGCAAGCTATATCCTCAGTTCCCAGGAATTCACCCTGTTGATAGCACCCAAAGCCCCCGCATTTGTGTCTGGTTGATAGCACCCAATGCCCCTGCATCTATCACCTTGTGATAGACTTAAAGCCCCTGCACCTGGAACTGTTTGTTTTCCTGTAACCATTTATCTTTTTAACTTTTTGGCCTGTTTTGCTTCTGTAAGATTGCTTCCGCTAGGCTCCCCCTCCCCTTCCTAAACCAAAGTATAAAAGAAAATCTATCCCCTTCTTCGGGGCCAAGAGAATTTTTGAGCTCTAGCTGGTTTTGGTAACTGGCAATAAAGGACTCCTGAATTAGTCTCAGAGTGTGGCATTTCTCTATAACTCTCTCGGTTACAACATCTGCAGCATCGGCCTCAATAAGCCAGCGAAGTTCACATTTATTTAGTACAGATTAAATGACAAAGGTCTCAAGTAAACACCACTAGAGGGTAATTAACATTGCCAAACTTCTGATTAGAGAGCAGTTGCACGCCCAAAGATGATCAAAGCTCGGTCTTAGGACCACATGAGTCAACAAGCTATTTAGATAAACTCCTCTACATTCCTATGCATCTACGTACTAAGCTTTTAAGAGAATTCAGCTGCCTTCAGTCAAGTCTTTTACTGAAGCTATGCAAACCTCCCAGCCTTCCAAGAAGGTTTGTGTCTATTTCCTATAACTTTATCTTTATAATTTCTCCCACCACCCTGACGGATCCCCTACAATTGCTCAATGTCAAAAAACTTTTTCTGTATGTTTTCTTCTATTAGTTTTACAGTTTGTTTTTACATTTAAGTCTTTTATCTATTTTGAGTTAGTTTTTGTGTATATTGTGAGATAAGGCTCCAATTTTATGTTTCTGCATATAGATATCTTGTTTCCCTAACACCATTTATTGAAGAGATTATATTTTGCTCATTGTGTGTTCTTGGCATATTGGCTGACAATCAAGTGACTGTAAGTGTGTGAATTTATTTCTGGGCTTCACTTTCTTTAAAGGTAAAGATGAAGATAAGTTCTTAATTAAAAATAGTTGAAGGTATTAATCTTTTGGTTATGGTTGACACATTTGTGTCTTATTGAAGAAATCCTTTTCTACTCTCAGATAAAAATATCTTCAGCTGTATTTTGTTTTCCATGTTTTAAAATTCTGTGCTCCAGTGTCTGGTGCTCTTCTGGAAGACTTGAAGCAACACTGCTCTTTCCAGGATGCCCATTTTTTCATTTCCCTCCCCTGAGGCTCACCTTTTTTCATCTCTAGCACTTACTCTTGGGCATGGCTGCTCTGCCTCCATCTAAAAGAAGCCCAGGCCTCACATTGCTTTTGGCTTAGTTTAGTTGTTTGTTATTATGTTAGAGGCTCCCCCAGAGACTTCTCCTTTTGGTGAGACAAGTGATGCCTCAAAGTGTAAGGCATAACCTGGGTGTAGCAGTTGGCAAGTAAGAGGCCTCCTCAGGATTTTTAGCCACTCATCTGAAAGTAAAAGACCATTTGGCATATTTCTTTATCTTGATGATTTGTAAGTGCTCTTGAATTTATTAAGATTCTTAACCTTCATCTTGTAATATCATATCTCATTTTAAAAATTGCTATTGGCGTTCAGATTTAATATCACTGTACAACACTTTTACATTTGAACGTGTCATCCAGGAAGCTTTCCTTTATGATTTGTCTTTCCTTTTAGTTCTCAGAAGCCTTTGTCTATACTAATATAATGTAAATTATCATATTTACATCATTTATACTTCACGTGTTTGTTTCAGTGTAATGAAAGAGGGGAGGTCTTTTTTTTTTGGTAAAGCATGCAGACTGATTTTCAAATATGTAAATATAAAAAGAAAATCCTCGGCTTAGAAATGCTATCTTCATAACATGGTACATAGGATCTCTTTTAGATTTCTATTCTGTTCTCTGAGTCTTGTTTATTCTGTCATCTGTGTAATAACCTTCATATCTGATATGGTGTCTTCTCTGATTATTCCATTCTTTAATTTTTTTTCTGGCTTGATTTATATTTTTATCTTTTCGAGGAACTTTAAAATTACTTTGTCAAGTCCTGGAAATTCCACTGCAATCTTAATTCAAATAACAATACATTTATAGATTGATTTAAAAGAAAACGGATAGCTTTACAACCTTGAACATTCCTGTCCAAGAACATAGTATGTCTCTTCATTAATTCACACTTTGTTTTATGTCTCTCAGTCACATTTTTCTCATAAAGTTTCTCCAAATATCTTGTAAAATGTATTCCTAGACATTTCACAATTATGCTAATGTCTTAAACCTTTCATCAGTTGTTCAGTAATACATGAGTTCACGGTCATTATAAATCATTAAACGATAGAAACATGTGAAACAGAAAGTGGAGCTCTCTTTGAACTACTCTACACAAATAATTATTGATAACATTCTTTCCATATTTCCAGACCTCTCTTTATGCATGCACACATACATATGTGTGTGTATTTGGGTATTTTTTAAATTTTTGTTATTGTTTTTAATAAAATGGGATTATACCTTATTTATTCTTGATTTTTTTTTTGTTAACCTGAGAGTAAACCTTGGAGATATTTTTATAAAAATTTATCCATCTTTACTGCTTTTCTTAAATCACTGCATACATTTCTGATATATGGATATATCATAATTTATTAAACTACTCATATTTAGTGCCATATGGGTTTTTTTCTTTAATTTTCAGACAACAGCAAAAATAAACAACTAAATACAAGTAAATTTGTGCTCATCTGCAACTGTTTTCTTTCTTTTTGTTGTCATTGTTGTTTTTTAATAGAGCTAGGATCTTACTCTGTCACTCAGGCTGGAGTGCAGTGGCCCAATTATAGCTCACTGAGGCCTCAAACTATTGGGATCAAGAGATCTTCCTCTCTCAGCCTCCAGAGTAGCTGGGATTAAGAGTGTCTGCCACTGAACACAGCTGGCAAATTTTTTTCTAAAGTCAAGTCTTAGAAAAATAATTATTGGGTCAAAAGATACAGTACTAAATTGATAGTTATAGCTAAAAGTTATTGCTATTTTGTAATCTCACCCACAGTATTTTGGCACCATTGCTAACACTAGACTTAGAGCAAACATGATCATTTATTGTTTTATTTTCTATTTACTAATTATTAATGAGGTTGAGCATTTTTATATATTTTTGGCTATGCACATATTTTATGCTTGCAATCTCTTTATGCATTACCATTCTTTACTAATAAATCGGTTTATTGCTTATTTACTTTTAGAAACTCTATATAGTACACATATAAATTTCTCCCAATTAAATTGGAAATAAATATTTTCTTCAATACTTATGCCTATGTTTATGGTAACTTCCATTTCACAGAAGCTTCCAAATTTATATAGTAAAACATATGTTCATAAGAGAGAGTAGTACATAGTTTATTTCATATATACTGTTCAGTTTTTGTGGCAGGAATTTTAGCGCTTTATCAAAAATAAGCATTCTTCAACTATCTTTTTGCATGTCATTTTTCTCTCCCATTTATGTTGTAATATCTTCATATTCTATGATGTGGAGAGAAAGGGCAGGATTTCTCTTTTCTCATATTTCAGGGACATATGTCATCACTTGTAGCCTTTCAGAAAATGTTAAGAAAGAGGCTTCCACTTTGTCTTTCTACCCCAGCCACTGCAATGAAGATGATTGTGTACTTTACCTGAAAGCCTTTTCCTATTCAATCAATAGAGTTTTGCTGTGGTTTAGGAACTGTTTCTTTATGCTGGAATAAGCCACATTGCTTTTGAAAAGCTTGATTAGAATAAAAAGGAATCATTACCTTAGAATTTCGACTTATTGTTACCTATGCTTGTTCTTCTACCTCTATTAATAAACCCCTCCTGGTTTATGGTTGCCTCCTTTCTCATTCCTGCAGTTGAGGTTTTTGTGGTGCTTTGCTAGAATGTCCTTTATTTGCTCCACTTGTCTTACACTGCTTTCTTCAGAAAAGAAAGTTGTTTCTGTTATTTGTTTTTAATGATATCTTCCTTTGATCTTATGTTATTTGCATTATTTGAAATTTGTGGTTATATTATGTAGCTTACCTCAGTTTCACCGCTGATGATTTTATGATTTTTACTTCTATTTTATTGTTTACTTTTTTATCATTTTTTTCTGAAGAGTTTGGAAGATAAATTTTTCAGTTGAATTTCTCTTAATTTAATTAAATTTGCTTTCTTTATTTGCTGCCTTTGCATTCATAATTTTTGTTCCGCAAGCTAATATTGCCAGGTACTTAATCTCTGCATCATTCAAAGTGCTAACTAAACCAGAAACTAGGTTAAATAGAAAAACATAAGTTGCCAGTAAAGAAGATAGTTGTAACAGCATGTAAATTAAAATAATAAACATAAATAAATCTTTAAGATAGTTGAAGTTAGAAAAAGTAAAATTCTGCAGAAACTTTCTACTGCCTGGGATAATTTTATTCTGATTTTCAGTTCATTGAACTGCAAGAAAAGTTTTTTTCTCCAAACGTTACTCTTTGTTGTTGAAACAGTGTCATACTTTGTTACTGTCATCAGGAATCTTGATAAGTCAAGGACTCGCCCTTCACAAAAAGGACTTTGTGTAGTTTGAGCTTTCTTGTTTTTAAATAATCTTACTTATTACTTATTGTAATATACACTTATTCACATATTTGAAGCTCTATTTTAATTGCATATGATGTGGCGACTCTGTTAGGATTAGACTGTCTTAATGCAAGCCTATTAAATAGATACCATTTTAATCTCTCCATCAAATAAAAATGTTATTTCACACTGACTGGTATTTATCGAAGACAAATCTATCATAACTGGTACAGGAGATCCAAAAGGCATGGATCTTATTCAAGGGAGCTTATAGTCAGGCTAGCAAGAAATATGTGAGACAATGTTTAAATAACAAACATATATAACAAAATGTGTAGCAATGATGGCTCAATACTAGCTTTTGTAAGGAATCTCCAGTTTTGAGGTCAGGTGTTCCTTCTTTCAAGATTAATATAAACAAGATAGAGTGGTGCATTCAGTAGACGTTGGCTCAGTGTTTGAAAAGTAAACTTATTTATATCATGGCTAAGGCAATTAAATTTCATTTCTTGGGCAATGGTTTCTGTTTAATTTTTTTCCTTTTCTGATACTTTTTTTTGTTTGTTTTCACTACTGACAAAAATAAGTCTTTAACTTTTTATGACCTCTTAGAATAGTGGTTATTAATGTTTTCGAAGTCTTAGACCTCTTTGAAAATCCGATGCACACTTTTACACTTTTCCTCAGAAAAATGTCTATGTGCATACACATTTTCAACACATCTAGTTTTGCATACAATTTTAGGATATTCATGGAAACCTAGCTATAGTGACTCGGGCTTCCGCAGGTCACATGTTAGGAACCACTTTCTTAAGAGTACTTTTTCATAATGTTTATATTAGGATGTCAATATACGTGTGTGTGTCTAGTGTGCATGCCCACGTGGGTACACATACTTGTATGTGTATCTGTGTGTAGTATACCTAGTTGATTCCCAAGTATCCTTGTCATTTATCTGATTAGCATTTATTCCAAATATTTTTTCTTAAAAATAAAACTATTATTAATAGTTGCAATGATAATTTTACCAATAGTTAAATAAAATAAAATAGTATTGTTGTTAATAGTTGCAATAAAATATGCCAGGTTGGGTTGGTACACCTCCACTTTGTCCTTCTAGCTTCTGGCACAGTCTCCCCTAATAGTGTAGGGACACGTAGAGTAAACTATTTTCACGTTGATATGTGTTTATATTTGAATAATGACCAACAACATCTGTCTCTCTTTTCCCCAGCTGGTTCCAGGCATAAGAGTTTAACTCTATTTTTCAATAAGAGCATACAACCTGTCTCTAATGAAAACAAAGGGCAATAAAAGCTGAGTAAGTAAAGAGTCAAAGACATTTTCCAGAAAGGCCACTTGATGGACCAGTTAGTTGGGTCATGATTCATAGCTTGAGTTGCAAAAAGAAAAATGGCACACAAGTCAATGAGGTCCATTGGAAACAGGACATTATAGGTTAGGCATATGTGAAATTTGTGCAGGAAATATTTCACTGCAGATTTATCGAAGATAGTGTTTGTGCCCTTACTATTTACTTACTGCATGGTATAAATTCATAACTATTTTGCTTTTAATAGCTATTTTGTTTCATTTTGCCATAAAGTTTTTGACACTAATCAGTTCAAAAATAAAGTGCATGTTAAATGAAAAATAACTACTGAATTTTGCTTTCTCAAGAGATTTCATGTTGAATGTGCCACTTGCACGTAATCTTTGACATTTACCATCTGCATCATCAGAGAAGCATTGAAGACCGCATAAAAATGAGAGATACAAATCTGCTGATGAATCATCAATATCTATGTCAAAAGTTGTTACCTAATTTAACAAGACTGTGCCTAAAGATGATGAATACATTGAACTGCTGAAGGTTCATTTACATATCATTGTGTGAAGCATAACTTTTCATTTAGATCAATGATTAGATTGGTCTAAATTAAGTTCACTCACTTTGGATGATCTTGCTGCACAAAATTAGTCTCTTTCAGTGATCTCTATCTTATTGACTAGCAACACCATCCATCATATTTTATCAGTTTTCTTGGCATGTCCTTACTAATATTAAATAGCATGAGTTCCAATGTCCTCTATTTGTAAATTGAAAAACAATTTCGACTTCATAAGGTTTTTGAAAAGATTACATAACATTGAGTTTATAAAACCCTATGTTTGACCCACAGTAGAGACTCAATAAATAGATATTCTTTCAATCATAGATTTTAACTCGGAGTGTTGGTATTGTTTTGTGTTTTGTCTTTGATGTCCTAATCTTAGAATTTGCTAAAAGGTATAATTTTAGTATAAAGCTGAGGATAGTGAATTGTTGCTCTGTGCCAATTAATTCACTCTGGAATATAAGAATCAGACTTGTTCTTTCTTTTCTGTTATATCAAGCGTGTAAGTAACTATATTTGCATTTGCATTTTTACCATGATTATTTGTACTTTGATTAATGATGCCATTTTCTCTTCTTCAGCTTGAATTCTGATATATCCTCACTCATTTGCTATTTTCTTTCCTGTCTTCAAGAGGTGAAACTTGTTGATCAGACAAATATCTTTGGAGAGATTATTCCTCTTATGCCTCAGCTTTAGATTATTTATTTATATTTTTATTCCAAAGTTTCTGGCTTGGTTTTCTCAGGCTTCCTTTTCTTTCTGTATTTATTTTACCTTCATATTCATGTCACATGAATGGGGTTTGGAGGGACATTAGAAAGAGACTGATATGATTAGGTAGAAGTTAAAGAAAAAAACTAAATTTTATTTATGGCTAAGAAACTGTCCAATAATATAATTACATTAATATGAAGCCAGTCATATTTTGTTGATGCAATAGTAATTTGTAATGTAGTGACAAAAAGAACTGAATAGACTTACCCTTTAGTTATATAAGCTAGCATTCTACAATAGGTTTACTAGTAAAAAAAAAAAGTTTATTTAATTTAATTCACCCAAACAGTTGTTTTATGAAATATTATCTGTAAAAATTCTTACCTATATCTGAATTGTATTTGCAACTTCTTTCAATTTCAAAATATATCTATTCTTTAAATTCTGTTCAGAAAGGTTTAGTGATAACAAAACCTTATTTTTGACAGACTACTTCACACTGTACTAATAACTGTTAACAAAGAGCTTAGTAGTTTTAAGTTTTCTGTGTTAATACTGCTTTCTCTGTTGCTTATGTCAAATTTCTTTATCAGATAATGGTCTTTTATTAACCACTTGTATTTCTAAGCCAAAGTCTGACAAATGTTGAAATTTGTTTGTTTTAATCTGTGGCAGCTTGAGCATGATTAGAGATTCTGTTTCAAGTTAGGCCTTCACTCTGATATGTCAGGTTTTGAATATTAGTGCTACAAGGCCTGGGCTGAATATTTAGAGCACACACAGAACAAGATTAGAGAAACTGAGTACCTTGAATGAAACCAATAGTAATCCTGAGTTTTAGTTCATACATATTCTCAGAAAGTACATTTGGAGAGAATGGTAAATGCTATCATTAAATAAATAACCAATTTAAATTTAAAAATAATAACAGCAGAAGTGGTAAACTTAAGTAAATTTAGAAATCTAATCAATGTAAACAAGAAAATTATGATTCTGAATTTTAGCCAAAACAGCTTTCCAAGGATGTAACCAGATATGAGATATATTAACCAGCTCCAGCCTTTTGTTAGCTGATATATTTCAAGTAGAAATGGCACTTACACATCTATGTATGTAAAGATTCTTTGAAACTTTGAATATTAAAAGAAGAATCATTTCCAAAATTATTTAGTTCATGCTTTATGATTATCCTTAGGAAGTCATATTAGCACCTGACCTTTCACTAAAGGCCATTCCTTAAATGCACTATCCTTTGCTATGTTTTGGATTTGAATCAATGAGAAAGCTTTCTAATTAATTGCTGTGATTCTTCAATTCCGATTTTCTGTAATTACTATATATCTAACCTCTGATATCCCAGCAACAAAAGCACCAATATCAGATATACACTTGTTCATTCACTCACAAATAGAGATTAGTTGAGCAGCAAGCACTTCACCCCAGGTACCCTACTGGACCTCACGCGATGCAATGATGAGCTAGCTGTTCCGGGTTTCAGTCCTTACCTCTCAGAGCTATGTTTTAGATGAGCTCATGAGTTAAATAATCAAATTATTAACAATGCAGCAGTCTTCCCTCAAAGAGTCATTCTATGTATAGGTCAGTTGTTCAACTCTCATTTGGTGGACACTCTTAATTATTCACAATTTAACCACTAACTGATTTGAAAATTCGTTTCCCCCACTTGCTAAGTGAGTAAAGGACCTACCTGTTTAGGTTTTCTGTGATGTTTGAGTTAACCCACATAAAGTATTTGGAGTTGCGCATTGTGCCAGTTAAGTGCTTAATAAATGCTAATTAATACAATCAATACTATTCTTTCATTTTCAGAAGCTTAATAATGCTTATTTTATCTTTATAACTAGAAATTGAACATTTCTCTTACAAAGATATATAAAACCGATATATAAAACCTTCCTCTGTCTAATTGGTCCCTATTAATTACCCATTATTCCAAATGTCTATTTTCCTCAGCCAGGGGCATAATTTGACTTAATAAGTCAAATTCCTTATTCCTTATTATGAAATAAGCCCTTCTCTAGTTCTTTCCTGAACACTTTCTCAGGTGTGTTTGAATATCATGAACTAGCTCCTCTTGAAAAGTGATATTTTCAGCTGTACTAAATAGTATCCTGGGGTGCATTAAGAGTAGGTGGCCTCCTTAGATATCAGTTAACGAAGAGGCCCGATGAAGTAACACCGTGGTAGAACTGAATTCAATACTCAGTATCTGAAAGTCAAAATGTAAGAAGGCAGGGTAAGTCAAACAGCAATCACTTTGACTCAAAGTAGTCTGAAATTACTACTTACTTATTTTTCATACTGTAGAAGTTTAGTATACATTCTTTCTTTCATTCAACAATTGTTATTGGAGAACCTACTATGGGTCAAGGTCTCCTAGGTAAATGGGATAGAGAAATGGATAAAATAGAATTTCTCTGCTAGAAAGGCTTATAGTGTAGAGGGAGAATTGGTCTATATAAATAAACAAATGTAACAGACTGTTCCAAAGACCATGTGAGATTTTTATACAAAATAGTTGATGCAAAGGAGATATTCATTATCAACCAATGCAGGATTTCCCTTTAGGATCGGAACAAGTCTGATAAAGTCTATCTTTAGGATTGGCAGTGGGAAAAGCAGGTGAAAATCAGATATTAGAGCTGGGGTTTGAGGTGAGATACTGGCCCAACTATAACCATATAAGGAGAACAGATTCTGATTGAGCCAGGAATGGAAGTTGAGCCCACTTATCTGAAGTTGTAATTATGTCCAGTATTTACTGTCTCAGGTTAATATTGGTTTGCAGGCCAGAAAACAAGATAAGCCAGAGGATGGGATTAAATAATTTCTACTCTAGAGTAAGGGGTGCAGAGATAGGGAATCTGGAAGAATTCAATATTAATATCTTGAATTGTGTTTGTTTTCAACCTGAAAATATTCATGAAAATAAAGAGGCAGTGAAGTTTTAGCCTCACTATTGTAATGTCATTTTTCACAAAATACTATTAAAAAGTTTGTTACAGGCTAAGCACAGTGGCTCATGCCTGTAATCCCTGCATTTTGGGAGGCTGAGGTGGGCAGATCACTTGGGGTCAGCAGTTCAAAACCAGTCTGGATAACATGGTGAAACCCTTTCTATACTAAAAATACAAAAATTAGTTGGGTGTGGTGGCACACACCTGTAATCTCAGTTACTCGGAAGGCTGAGGCAGGAGAATCACTTGAGCCTGGGAAGTGGAGGCTATAGTGAGCTGATATTGTCACTGCACTCCAGGCTGGGTGACCGTGAGAACCCGCCTTTAAAAAAAAAGTTTATTACATTCTCTGTCAGATTGAGAAATTATTATCCGACTATTTACTTGCTGTATAGTTTTACTGTTATTATGGATAACGAAGGAAATTGAAATGCTATTGGAGGAAGGGAAAGGGATTAATAGCCACTCACACCTAGTAATTACTGCTAATTTTTTTAAAGTTTTTTTTTAATACTTTAAGTTTTAGGGTACATGTGCACAACGTGCAGGTTTGTTACATATATATATACATGTGCCATGTTGGTGTGCTGCACCCATTAACTTGTCATTTAACATTAGGTATATCTCCCAATGCTATCCCTCCCCCATCCCTCTACCCCACAACAGCCCCAGCTGTGTGATGTTCCCCTTCCTGTGTCCATGTGATCTCATTGTTCAATTCCCGCCTATGAGTGAGAACATGCAGTGTTTGGTTTTTTGTCCTTGCGATAGTTTGCTGAGAATGATGGTTTCCAGCTTCATCCATGTCCCTACAAAGGACATGAACTCATCATTTTTTATGGCTGCATAGTATTCCATGGTGTATATGTGCCACATTTTCTTTATCCAGTCTATCATTGTTGGACATTTGTGTTGGTTCCAAGTCTTTGCTATTCTGAACAGTGCCGCAATAAACATACATGTGCATGTGTCTTTATAGCAGCATGATTTATAGTCCTTTGGGTATATACCCAGTAATGGGATGGCTGGGTCAAATGGTATTTCTAGTTCTAGATCCCTGAGGAATCGCCACACTGACTTCCACAAGGGTTGAACTAGTTTACAGTCCCACCAACAGTGTAAAAGTGTTCCTATTTCTCCACATCCTCTCCAGCACCTGTTGTTTCCTGACTTTTTAATGATTGCCATTCTAACTGGTGTGAGATGGTATCTCATTGTGGTTTTGATTTGCATTTCTCTGATGGCCAGTGATGATGAGCATTTTTTCATGTGTCTTTTGGCTGCATAAATGTCTTCTTTTGAGAAGTGTCTGTTCATATCCTTCACCCACTTTTTGATGAGGTTGTTTTTTTCTTGTAAATTTGTTTGAGTTCATTGTAGATTCTGGATATTAGCCCTTTGTCAGATGAGTAAGTTGCAAAAATTTTCTCCCATTCTGTAGGTTGCCTGTTCACTCTGATGGTAGTTTCTTTTGCTGTGCAGAAGCTCTTTAGTTTAATTAGATCCCATTTGCCAATTTTGGCTTTTGTTGCCATGGCTTTTGGTGTCTTAGACATGAAATCCTTGCCCATGCCTATGTCCTGAATGGTATTGCCAAGGTTTTCTTCTAGGGTTTTTATGGTTTTAGGTCTAACATTTAAGTCTTTAGTCAATCTTGGATTAATTTTTGTATAAGGAGTAAGGAAGGGATCCAGTTTCAGCTTTCGACATATGGCTAGCCAGTTTTCCCAGCACCATTTATTAAATAGGGAATCCTTCCCCCATTTCTTATTTTTGTCAGGTTTGTCAAAGGTCAGATGGTTGTAGATATGTGGCATTATTTCTGAGGGCTCTGTTCTGTTCCATTGGTCTATATCTCTGTTTTGGTACCAGTACCATGCTGTTTTGGTTACTATAGCCTTGCAGTATAGTTCGAAGTCAGGTAGCATGATGCCTCCAGCTTTGTTCTTTTGGCTTAGGATTGACTTGTCAATGTGGGCTCTTTTTTGGTTTCATATGAACTTTAAAGTAGTTTTTTCCAATTCCGTGAAGAAAGTCATTGGTAGCTTGATGGGGATGGCATTGAATCTATAAATTACCTTGGGCAGTAAGGCCATTTTCATGATATTGATTCTTCCTACCTATGAGCATGGAATGTTCGTCCGTGATATTGGTCTAAAATTCTCTTTTTTTGTTGTGTCTCTGCCAGTCTTTGCTGTCAGGATGATGCTGGCCTCATAAAATGAGTTAGGGAGGATTCCCCCTTTCTCTGTTGATTAGAATAGTTTCAGAAGGAATGGTACCAGTTCCTCTTTGTACCTCTGGTAGAATTTGGCTGTGAATCTGTCTCGTCCTGGACTTTTTTTGTTGGTAAACTATTAATTATTGCCTCAATTTCAGAGCCTGTTATTGGTCTATTCAGAGATTCAACTTCTTCCTGGTTTAGTCTTGGGAGAGTGTATGTGTCGAGGAATTTATTCATTTCTTCCAGATTTTCTAGCTTATTTGCATAGAGGTGTGTATAGTGTTCTTTGATGGTAATTTGTATTCCTGTGGGATCGGTGGTGATATCCCCTTTATCATTTTTTATTGTGTCTATTTGATTCTTCTCTCTTTTCTTCTTTATTAGTCTTGCTAGTGGTCTATCAATTTTGTTGCTCTTTTCAAAAAACAGCTGCTGGATTCATTGATTTTTTGAAGGGTATTTTATGTCTCTATTTCCTTCAGTTCTGCTCTGATCTTAGTTATTTCTTGCCTTCTGCTAGCTTTTGAATGTGTTTGCTCATGCTCCTCTAGTTCTTTTAATTGTGATGTTAGGATGTCAATTTTAGATCTTTCCTGCTTTCTTTTGTGGGCATTTAGTGCTATAAATTTCCCTCTACACACTGCTTTGAACGTGTCCCAGAGATTCTGGTATGTTGTGTCTTTGTTCTCATTGGTTTCAAAGAACATCTTTATTTCTGCCTTCATTTCATTATGTATGCAGTAGTCATTCAGGAGCAGGTTGTTCAGTTTCCATATAGTTGAGTGGTTTTGAGTGAGTTTCTTAGTCCTGAGTTCTAGTTTGATTGCACTGTGGTCTGAGAGACAGTTTGTTGTAATTTCTGTTCTTTTACATTTGCTGAGGAGTGCTTTACTTCCAACCATGTGGTCAGTTTTGGAATAGGTGTGGTGTGGTGCTCAGAATAATGTATATTCTGTTGATTTGGGGTGGAGATTTCTGTAGATGTCTATTAGTTCTGCTTGGTGCAGAGCTGAGTTCAATTCCTGGACATGCTTGTTAACTTTCTGTCTGGTTGATTTGTCTAATGTTGACAGTGGGGTGTTAAAGTCTCCCATTATTGTTGTGTGGGAGTCTAAGTCTCTTTGTATGTCACTCAGGACTTGCTTTATGAATCTGGGTGCTCCTGTATTGGGTGCATATATATTTAGGATAGTTAGCTCTTCTTGTTGAATTGATCCCTTTACCATTATGTAATGGCCTTCTTTGTCTCTTTTGATCTTTGTTGGTTTAAAGTCTGTTTTATCAGAGACTAGGTTTGCAACCCCTGCCTTTTTTTGCTTTCCATTTGCTTGGTAGATCTTCCTCCATCCTTTTATTTTGAGCCTATGTGTGTCTCTGCACGTGAGATGGGTTTCCTGAATACAGCACACTGGTGGGTCTTGACTCTATCCAATTTGCCAGTGTGTGTGTTTTAATTGGGGCATTTAGCCCATTTACATTTATGGTTAATATTTTTATGTGTGAATTTGATCCTGTCATGATGATGTTAGCTGGTTATTTTGCTCGTTAGTTGATGCAGTTTCTTCCTAACCTCGATGGTCTTTACAATTTGGCATGTTTTTGCAGTGGCTGGTACTAGTTGTCCCTTTCCATGTTTAGTGCTTCCTTCAGGAGCTCTTTTAGGGCAGGCCTGGTGGTGACAAAATCTCTCAGCATTTGCTTGTCTGTAAAGTATTTTATTTCTCCTTCACTTCTGAAGCTTAGTTTGGCTGGATATGAAAATCTGGGTTGAAAATTCTTTTCTTTAAGAATGTTGAATATTGGCCCCCACTTTCTTCTGGCTTGTAGAGTTTCTGCCGAGAGATCAGCTGTTAGTCTGATGGGCTTCCCTTTGTGAGTAACTTGACCTTTCTCTCTGGCTGCCCTTAACATTTTTTCCTTCATTTCAACTTTGGTGAATCTGACAATTATATGTCTTGGAGTTGCTCTTCTCGAGGAGTATCTTTGTGGCAATCTCTGTATTTCCTGAATTTTAATGTTGGCATGCCTTGCTAGATTGGGGAAGTTCTCCTGGATAAAATCCTGCAGAGTGTTTTCCAACTTGGTTCCATTCTCCCCGTCACTTTCAGGTACACCAATTAGATGTAGATTTGGTCTTTTCACATAGTCCCATATTTCTTGGAGGCTTTTTTCGTTTCTTTTTATTCTTTTTTCTCTAAACTTCTCTTCTCACTTCATTTCATTCATTTGATCTTCCCTCACTGATACCCTTTCTTCCAGTTGATCGAATCGGATACTGAGGCTTGTGCATTTGTCATGTAGTTCTCATGCCGTGCTTTTCATCTCCGTCAGGTTCTTTAAGGATTTCTCTGCATTTGTTATTCTAGTTAGCCATTCGTCTAATTTTTTTTCAAGCTTTTTAACTTCTTTGCCACGGGTTCGAACTTCCTCCTTTAGCTCGGAGTAGTTTGATTGTCTGAAGCTTTCTTCTCTCAACTCATCAAAGTCATTTTCTGTCCAGCTTTGTTCTGTTGCTGGTGAGGAGCTGCATTCCTTTGGAGGAGGAGAGGCACTCTGATTTTTAGAGTTTCCAGTTTTTCTGCTATGTTTTTTCCCCATCTTTGTGGTTTTATCTACCGTTGGTCTTTGATGATGGTGACGTACAGATGGGGTTTTGGAGTGAGTGTCCTTTCTGTTTGTTAGTTTTCCTTCTAACAGTCAGGACCCTCAGGTGCAGGTCTGTTGGAGTTTGCTGGAGGTCCACTCCAGACCCTGTTTGCCTGGGTATCAGCAGCGGAGGCTGCAGAACAGCGGACATTGGTGAACAGTAAATATTGCTGCCTGATCGTTCCTGTGAAAGTTTTGTCTCAGAGGAGTACCCGGCCATGTGAGGTGTCAGTCTGCCCCTACTGGGGGGTGCCTCCCAGTTAGGCTACTCCAGGGTCAGGGACCCACTTGAGGAGGCAGTCTGTCCATTCTCAGATCTCAAACTGCATGCCGGGAGAACCACTACTGTCTTCAAAGCTGTCAGACAGGGACAGTTAAGTCTGCAGAGGTTTCTGCTGTGTTTTGTTTGGCTATGTCCTGCCCCTAGGGGTGGAGTCTAAAGAGGCAGGCAGGCCTCCTTGAGCTGCAGCGGGCTCCACCCAGTTCGAGCTTCCCAGCCACTTTGTTTACCTACTCAAGCCTCGGCAATGGCAGGCTCCCCTACCCCAGCCTCACTGTCGCCTGACAGTTTGATCTCAGACTGGTGTGCTAGCAATGAGTGAGGCTCCTTGGGCATAGGGCCCTCCGAGCTAGGCGTGGGATATAGTCTCCTGGTGTGCCGTTTGTAAGACCATCAGAAAAGCACAGTATTAGGGTGGGAGTGACCCGATTTTTTAGGTGCCGTCTGTCACCCCTTTCCTTGGCGAGGAAAGGGAATTCCCTGACCCCTTGCACTTCCCGCATGAGGTGATGCCTCGCCCTGCTTCGGGTCAGGGTCAGTGCACTGCACCCACTGTCCTGCACCCACTGTCTGACAATCCCTAGTGAGATGCACCCAGTACCTCAGTTGGGAATGCAGAAATCATTCGTCTTCTCCGTCGCTCACACTGGGAGGGGTAGACTGGAGCTGTTCCGATTCGGCCATCTTGGCTCCACCAAATTTCAATTACTGCTAATTTTTAATTCCCCAAAGCTTGTCTTAGTTTAAAGGAATATATTTTTAATATATAATTTTGTATTTATATATAATATATGCTTATACATAATTTATATATTATATATCATACATTATTTTGTATGCATACACTTGTACACATTATATATATATAATCCTGAAATATACTCTCTCCATTTCCCACAAAAAACTACAAAATATTTTTTTTCTGTGTATAACAGTCATGTGTTTATTTGGAGCTAATTGTGACTTGACAATTTAAAAATTCAGCTCCAGCACAATAACTTCAGTACTTCACATTTCTATTTGTAGTAATTAAACATAACACTTTTCATAGTAGTTTGAAGTTTTAACTTTGAAAAGGAAAGGTTTTTATAATTTCAAGTTATAATTAACCTATGTGTTCTTTATTTCTAAAAATCAGTGAAGTGTACAATCACTCAATTTTTTGAACTTCACCTTTCACCTCTGGTAGGCTTCTACTTTAGAAAATATGAATATGATTTTGTGTAACTTATATTTCAAATAATAAAAACGGTGGTCTTTCTTTGGTCATGTTTGTTCTAAAGGCAAATATATATTATGAGATAGTATTAAATGATTTCCGTTTTTTAATTTTTATTTTCCAGGTTTAATTTTTATTTCCAAAAGTTTTCTCAAAATATAGTATTTATATATTGAAAAGCTCATTAACAGTTTAGAGTCAGAGTATGTGTGCACATCTGTACACAAGTGTGTGTGTGCAAATGTTTGTGCTTGTACACATTTGTGACAGCAAAATATACACTAATTAGCAAAAACAAATTGCTTCCACCATTTTATTATATTATATTCTGGCTCCTGTTTTATTTTTGAGAAGTCTGTTCTCAGCTGACTTGTGGTTCCTCTGTTTAAGATGTTATTGTCTTTGCCATTCTGCTGTTATTTCCTTACAAGATGTCCAGTTGTTTATTTTTTAAATCTAACTTGGGATTTATGTTGAATCTGAAGATTTATGTCTTTAATCAATTCTGAATAATTCTCAACTATTATAATAATGTCTCTTTCCCATTCTCTACCATATCCTTGGAGAATGTCTAAATATATATATATATATATATATGTCTGCCACTCTGACTAGGAAGCCCCTGATTCTCTTTCCCATCTCTTTCTCTCCATGTGTTACAATTTTGAAAATTTCCTCATATCTGTTTCTGATCTACCATTTCTCTTTATTTGTGTCCAGTCCTTCTTTAACTCATTGAGTTTTACCTAGGTGTAATTCTTATAGTTTTCATTTCTAGACATACTATTGTCTTTTTCTCTTTTTGTCTAATAAATGCTTTTTTATGAGAATTGTTAGAAATACCTCTAATTCATAGGTCTACTTTAATAAATTTGAGGATGTGTCTGCTGACTTTCACTTATAGTGAGTTGTTTGCTCATGTATTTGTAACTGGTACTTGAACACATCTTCAGTATTTTGCTTTTAAGACATTTTTGTGCAAACTGGTTTGAGGAGAGACTCTCCAGAAGGGTTTGGATATTAGAAAATGTTGGTGTTCCACCTAGATGTCTCCAGGTCCCTTGTGGAGATTGTGTGTATTCATCTCCCATCTTCTGTATGCTATTCATCTCCCATCTTCTGTGTGCTTTGCTTCTGTGGTACATACCTGTGTTCTCCTTGAGATGATGCTCTTTGGACCATTTTTAAAATTCTGTTTTGCAGGCTCAGAGAGTCAAACTGTCTAAAAGTTTATTTCCCCACCTGAGTGGATTGTAGCCTATGACTCACATTAGAAAAGCTCAATTCACTTGCCTTAAGGTAGGATGAACTCAGAAGTATAATTTTCACTCTGGAGGATGCAAACACAGGAGCAGCTGAAGCTGGGTCTTTGCCTGACATTGAAGGCTTAGTGAGCTTTTACTCTTTCTTGTCCTACTTCCCCTAGTTGTTTAACTGATTTCTGTGGGGAGCATTTCCGTAATAAATCATTTGCAGATAAATCCTCATCTTCACATCTCCTACTGAGGAGCATGATAATAAGCCAGATTTTGTGTGGGTTCTCCTAAGTGCCACAGTGGTATGAGTTATGTAGTGTAATATAAATTTAAATTCCAAACTTATACGTGGTTGGAGCAAGCTTGGGGCTATCCAGGAGTTCTGTTTTTTACTTCAACCTAAACTAAGGCTGAGGGAGGCATGCTTTTTATTATTTTCTTTGTCAGCTGACAGATTATTACTAGCCCACACCTTCATGAAGGATGTAGGTCTTCAACGTATGTGTGTTGTATGTAGTGACTGGATCTTTGGATTGTCTTGACTGACATATTGAGAGAAGTAGAAATGACTCATAACAATTTCATGGTTGTAATTACTGGATAGTATATTGATTAGAAATATGGCACAAGCATATTCTGGGAGAGGCTGAAAAATGTACTACAACAAAAGTGTACCATGATCACATGAGTTTGGCAAACTCGGCTTTTTTTATTATAAGATTTTATGTCCTGTCATTCTTACATTTACATCTTTAATGTGAGTCCTATTTCCACTTTCCTGACAAAGACAACCTTTCTACTAGTGTGCTGAAACTTATTTCAGTTTCCTATTTTAGGAATTCTCCCTTTTCTTTCCTGAATTATCAGTTATCCTCTTTCTATTGGATTATTCACATCAACATAACATAGTTTTATTTCTCCCTCCTTAAGAGATAAAAAAGCCCCTCTGTCTTCCCAACCTAATTATATGGCTACTGATCCTTTTCTCTCTCTTTGTTTTATATGAAAAATTCATCTATGCTTTATTCAAGTCTCTGCTCTCATTCTCTCTTGAATCAAGTCTAGACAGACTTTTTTTCTCTACTTCAACAGAGGCTGTTTTTGCCACTCTTAACAAAGGTTTCACATTGCCAAATCCAATAGTCAGTTTTCATTCCTCATTGTACTTTTTAGAACCCTCAAGGATAAGGCAGCAGTTTCTCTCAGGAATTTAGATTTTTAACACATCCTTCGTTGCGTGACTGGAAGCCGTCTGTGAAGCTTTTAGCCATTACATTTCCCTGATGTGATTGCGATAGCAATTTCCCTGTAATTTTTAGCTGTACACTGACACACAGAGTTTGTAGGAAATAAGAAATCTATAGGTTCTAAAAAGCTTTGGCCTCCTAGTTAAAACCTGAACACTATTAAAAGTGAGAGTGGCCATTTATACTAATTACGTATTTTTTTATTTTAGCTTTCCTTTTGTGACTGTAACTAATTTTAAGAGTAAGACATATGGTAACCATCTCTTGACTTTCATGCCATTGCTTTCTTCTACTTCTGGAGAGAACATAACATAGAACAGGGTCATGCTACCAATTCTATCCTTTTATGTTTCACTTCCTTGCATAGTTCATGGGTGGTGGCAGCTGCAGAAGATGTTCAAGATCATCAGTGGCCCCTTTTAGGAATAGGTAGCACTGGTATTAGGAGGTTCCAGATTCTGAAACTCAGTGATGCTTATTATCATATCCATCTAAGTACACCATGGGTAAACACAAGGCTG
Source organism: Pan troglodytes (assembly GCF_028858775.2). Lineage (NCBI taxonomy): Eukaryota > Metazoa > Chordata > Mammalia > Primates > Hominidae > Pan > Pan troglodytes. The sequence continues at coordinate 99,427,857 of NC_072405.2, read as the reverse complement.
GAGCTGAAAATTTAGGAAAAGAGGCAGTCCAAAAATAGTTTCTGTACTCTAGAGAGATAATCATAGGTCCTGAGATTGACTCTATTTGCACAATAAGATATGATAAAGTACATTTTAACGTGGGAAGCACAATATGGATATAAGGACATGTCCTGAGCATGAAGTGGAAGTGTGATGCCAGAGCACAATGTGAGCACTGAGAAAACCAGACAAAGTTTTATTGGACAAGCTCTTTTTATCGTTACTGTTTCTCTTCAGTGCCTGCTGACCATGTTATAGTGAACCTTAATGACATTATACTCATGTTTTGTTATTCCAGTTCTTATTCTTCCTTCCTTCAACATCTCAGACTTAAAATTATATAACAGCCTCTTAACAGCACTGGAACATTTTCACATGACTTCATTAAATTTAAAACAAAATGTATTGAGATGCTACTATGTGAATTACATCAGTTTGAAACTAGACATAAGTCACTTCCTTTTAGAAGTGTAAACTGTAATGGTAGTATTATATCAAAAAAACTTTAACTTTTTTTCTCTTTTTTCCTTTTTATTATTATTATTATTATTATTATACTTTAAGTTTTAGGGTACATGTGCACAATGTGCAGGTTAGTTACATATGTATACACGTGCCATGCTGATGCGCTGCACCCACTAACTCGTCACCTAGCATTAGGTATATCTCCCAATGCTATCCCTCCCCCCTCCCCCACCCCACAACAGTCCCCAGAGTGTGATATTCCCCTTCCTGTGTCCATGTGATCTCATTGTTCAATTCCAACCTATGACTGAGAATATGCGGTGTTTGGTTTTTTGTTCTTGTGATAGTTTACTGAGAATGATGATTTCCAATTTCATCCATGTCCCTACAAAGAACATGAACTCATCATTTTTTATGGCTGCATAGTATTCCATGGTGTATATGTGCCACATTTTCTTAATCCAGTCTACCATTGTTGGACATTTGGGTTGGTTCCAAGTCTTTGCTATTGTGAATAATGCCGTAATAAACATACGTGTGCATGTGTCTTTATAGCAGCATGATTTATAGTCCTTTGGGTATATACCCAGTAATGGGATGGCTGGGTCAAATGGTATTTCTAGTTCTAGATCCCTGAGGAATCGCCACACTGACTTCCACAAGGGTTGAACTAGTTTACAGTCCCATCAACAGTGTAAAAATGTTCCTATTTCTCCACATCCTCTCCAGCACCTGTTGTTTCCTGACTTTTTAATGATTGCCATTCTAACTGGTGTGAGATGATATCTCACTGTGGTTTTGATTTGCATTTCTCTGATGGCCAGTGATGGTGAGCATTTTTTCATGTGTCTTTTGGCTGCATAAATGTCTTCTTTTGAGAAGTGTCTGTTCATATCCTTCACCCACTTTTTGATGGGGTTGTTTGTTTTTTTCTTGTAAATTTGTTTAAGTTCATTGTAGATTCTGGATATTAGCCCTTTGTCAGATGAGTAAGTTGCAAAAATTTTCTCCCATTTTGTAGGTTGCCTGTTCACTCTGATGGTAATTTCTTTTGCTGTGCAGAAGCTCTTTAGTTTAATTTGATCCCATTTGTCAATTGGCTTCTGTTGCCATTGCTTTTGGTGTTTTAGACATGAAGTCCTTGCCCATGCCTATGTCCTGAATGGTAATGCCTAGGTTTTCTTCTAGGGTTTTTATGGTTTTAGGTCTAACATTTAAGTCTTTAATCCATCTTGAATTGATTTTTGTATGAGGTGTAAGGAAGGGATCCAGTTTCAGCTTTCGACATATGGCTAGCCAGTTTTCCCAGCACCATTTATTAAATAGGGAATCCTTTCCCCATTGCTTGTTTTTCTCAGGTTTGTCAAAGATCAGATAGTTGTAGATATGTTGTGTTATTTCTGAGGGCTCTGTTCTGTTCCATTGATCTATATCTCTGTTTTGGTACCAGTAGCATGCTGTTTTGGTTACTGTAGCCTTGTAGTATAGTTTGAAGTCAGGTAGTGTGATGCCTCCAGCTTTGTTCTTTTGGCTTAGGATTGTCTTGGCAATGTGGGCTCTTTTTTGGTTCCATATGAACTTTAAAGTAGTTTTTTCCACTGTGAAGAAAGTCATTGGTAGCTTGATGGGGATGGCATTGAATCTATCAATTACCTTGGGCAGTATGGCCATTTTCACGATATTGATTCTTCCTACCCATGAGCATGGAATGTTCTTCCATTTGTTTGTATCCTCTTTTATTTCATTGAGCAGTGGTTTGTAGTTCTCCTTGAAGAGGTCCTTCACATCCCTTGTAAGTTGGATTCCTAGGTATTTTATTCTCTTTGAAGCAATTGTGAATGGGAGTTCACTCATGATTTGGCTCTCTGTTTGTCTGTTATTGGTGTATAAGAATGCTTGTGATTTTTGTACATTGATTTTGTATCCTGAGACTTTGCTGAAGTTGCTTATCAGCTTAAGGAGATTTTGGGCTGAGACAATGGGGTTTTCTAGATATATAATCATGTCGTCTGCAAACAGGGACAATTTGACTTCCTCTTTTCCTAATTGAATACCCTTTATTTCCTTCTCCTGCCTGATTGCCCTGGCCAGAACTTCCAACACTGTTGAATAGGAGTGGTGAGAGAGGGCATCCCTGTCTTGTGCCAGTTTTCAAAGGGAATGCCTCCAGTTTTTGTCCATTCAGTATGATATTGGCTGTGGGTTTGTCATAAATAGCTCTTATTATTTTGAAATACGTCACATCAATACCTAATTTATTGAGAGTTTTTTGCATGAAGGGTTGTTGAATTTTGTCAAAGGCCTTTTCTGCATCTATTGAGATAATCATGTGGTTTTTGTCTTTGGCTCTGTTTATATGCTGGATTACATTTATTGATTTGCGTATGTTGAACCAGCCTTGCATCCCAGTGATGAAGCCCACTTGATCATGGTGGATAAGTTTTTGATATGCTGCCGGATTTGGTTTGCCAGTATTTTATTGAGGATTTTTGCATCAATGTTCATCAAGGATATTGGTCTAAAATTCTCTTTTTTGGTTGTGTCTCTGCCCGGCTTTGGTATCAGGATGATGCTGGCCTCATAAAATGAGTTAGGGAGGATTCCCTCTTTTTCTATTGATTGGAACAGTTTCAGAAGAAATGGTACCAGTTCCTCCTTGTACCTCTGGTAGAATTCGGCTGTGAATCCATCTGGTCCTGGACTCTTTTTGGTTGGTAAGCTATTGATTATTGCCACAATTTCAGAGCCTGTTATTGGTCTATTCAGAGATTCAACTTCTTCCTGGTTTAGTCTTGGGAAAGTGTATGTGTCGAGGAATTTATCCATTTCTTCTAGATTTTCTAGTTTATTTGCGTAGAGATGTTTGTAGTATTCTCTGATGGTAGTTTGTATTTCTGTGGGATTGGTGGTGATATCCCCTTTATCATTTTTTATTGCGTCTATTTGATTCTTCTCTCTTTTTTTCTTTATTAGTCTTGCTAGTGGTCTATCAGTTTTGTTGATCCTTTCAAAAAACCAGCTCCTGGATTCATTGATTTTTTGAATGGTTTTTTGTGTCTCTGTTTCCTTCAGTTCTGCTCTGATTTTAGTTATTTCTTGCCTTCTGCTAGCTTTTGAATGTGTTTGCTCTTGCTTTTCTAGTTCTTTTAGTTGCGATGTTAGGGTGTCAATTTTGGATCTTTCCTGCTTTCTCTTGTGGGCATTTACTGCTATAAATTTCCCTCTACACACTGCTTTGAATGCATCCCAGAGATTCTGGTATGTTGTGTCTTTGTTCTCGTTGGTTTCAAAGAACATCTTTATTTCTGCCTTCATTTCATTATGTACCTGGTAGTCATTCAGGAGCAGGTTGTTCAGTTTCCATGTAGTTGAGCGGTTTTGAGTGAGATTCTTAATCTTGAGTTCTAGTTTGATTGCAGTTGGTCTGAGAGATAGTTTGTTATAATTTCTGTTCTTTTACATTTGCTGAGGAGAGCTTTACTTCCCAGTATGTGGTCAATTTTGGAATAGGTGTGGTGTGGTGCTGAAAAAAATGTATATTCTGTTGAGAACTCTTATATAAGATGGATTGTGATAATTAAAAAAAAAAAGAAAAACAGCTATAGTACCATGAGAATACTAACAACTTTCAAACCTCTATGGTGACTTTTAATACTGACACCATATACATTGTGAAATGGGTATAGGAATAAGACCCCAAACAAAGGGAGAGTTGTAAGGATTCAGTGAGATAATCCATGTCAAGTGCTTAGCAATGTTCCTAGACCAGAGTGAACAGTCAGTTGATATTGGCTTTAATTATTATTTTGGTTTAATTTTTATTCTGGAAGCCTTTTTGGAGGAATCTCTTCTTTTGTTTTCTGAAAGATGAGCAGAATTGGAGATTTATTCCTCTGTGTTTCTGTAACCCCTTGCATATGGTTTTATTATAGCACTTCCCACACTATTATAATTGTTTGTTCAATTATCTGTCTCCAACAGACAACAAAATGTGAGCTCCTGAAGAGAGGGATAGTGTTCTATTTGTTTTCAATTCCCGAAGTTTAGCACAGAGCTTGATGCACAATAAGAGGTTAATAAATGTTAAATAAATGTTATTTAGTTTTTGTAATTGTGCTGTGTTTTCATATAGAGTGGGCAACAGTGGCATAGATTGCAATATGTCCTGAAATCTTATTGGCATAGTTATTTTGCTGTCATCTGTGGCAGTGTTTCAAAGATTCAGATGTATTTTCACACTTCATTTCACCCTGTGAACAATCTATCCTTTATTAGCTCACCATAAAGAAATAAGTTTGGAATGCAGCTGTTCTCCATTAGCCTCTCATAACGTACTCACTGAAACTGAATCTCTGTGAATGTTGTCCTTCCTTCAAAGGTATAAAAATATCTGGATTTTGGTTAGTTGCAGGGATAGAGGGTGGGCAGTTGTGCCATTGATTGGGACATATGAAGCAGGAGAATCTAGTTCTCATTCTGGGGAAATGCTCTGAAGCCTCATAATTCTTAGCTTCACCCAGAAAGGTAGGCAATTTCATTATGTTCATGCCACACTTTTTACTGCTTCTTTACTGAATTAGTGTACTTCACTTGGAACTCACTGGTAAAACTGGAGAAACAGGTGAATGTTCATTTTTCTAGATTATTTTAATAAAATAATACATGTAAAGATGTCCTTTGAAATATGAAGCAGTAGATCACACAACGTAGTGACAGTGATAGTGTAACCAATCTAATTGCATTTTGAATACAGTCTGCTTCTGAAGGAAGTGTTGCCCTTGCAAAATTTTAAAACTTATCTCTCAGTATTTTTGAGTTCTTCAGGGGTTGTATTGCCTATCCACAGATCCAACATTTGTGAGTTTCTGTGGGGTGGAGTGACTGGTCTGCTTCCTTTGTCATGGAGGTGTTTCCTCTCTCCATGCTGCTCCAAGAGCTGTGAACTCAACTGCTGCTCAGAAGACTAGTTGGTGACTAGTGACTGAGCTCTCTGAATGCCATACTGCATGGTGGTGTGAGTATGGAGGTACTGGAGAGATAGCTCCTCCCTTCCAATTCCACTCTTGGAGGAATTGAGGTGCCTTAATGCATTGCACAAATTCCTGAAACAGAGTGGAGAGAAAAGATCTGGGGACCTATTCAGGTGAAAAGTATTGTATTAGTCCATTCTCACACTGCTATAAAGAACTATCTAAGACTGGGTAATTTATGAAGAAAATAGGTTTAATTGACTCACGGTTCCACAGGCTGTACAAAAGAATGGCTTGGAGGCTTCAGGAAACTTATAATCATGGTGGTAGTCAAAGGGGAAGAAAGCACATCTTACCATGGCAGAGCAGGAAAGAGAGAGAGAGAGCAAGGGAAGGTGCCACACACGTTTAAACAACCAGATCTTGTGAGAACTCATTCGCTATCACAAGGACATCAAGAGTGAAGTCCATCACTATGTTTCAATCACCTCCCACATGGCCTCTCCTTCAACACAAGGGAATTACAATTCAACATGAAATTTGGCTGCAGACACAGAGTGAAACCATATTAGGGATCTTTGTGACACCAAATGCTACCTCTTCTCTTTTGTTTCTGAGACAAGATATTTGTGTCTGGATATTTTGCCACTTAAGATGAACAGTTGTGTACTAAGAAGGCCTTCCATCTCTAGTCTCGACTTCTCCATCCCCTAACAAAATGGAAAAATATATATATTTTAGTTGGGCTGTGCTGACAGTCATACCCAGTTTGTATCTGATTACAAGTAATATTCTCAGCTTGGATCATTTTTTTTTTCAAAGAAGTAGAGAAAATATTTTTTATTTATTTTTATTATTATAATTTAAGTTCTGGGATACATGTGCAGAACGTGCAGGTTTGTTACATAGGTATACACATGCCATGGTGGTATGCTGCACCCATCAACCCATCATCTATATTAGGTATTTCTTCTAACACTTTCCCTCCCCTAGGCACCACCAAAAGGCCCCGGTGTGTGATGTTCCCATCCCTGCGTCCATGTGTTCTCATTGTTCAACTCCCACTTATGAGTGAGAACATGCAGGGTTTGGTTTGGTGTTTGGTTTTCTGTTCTTGTGTTAGTTTGCTTTGGTTTATGTTCTTGTTCTTTCTGTTTTTGTGTTAGTTTGCTGAGAATGATGGTTTCCAGCATCATCCATGTCCCTGCAAAGGACATGAACTCATCCTTTTTATGGCTGCATAGTATTCCAAGATGTATATGTGCCACATTTTCTTTATTCAGTCTATCATTGATGGGCATTTGGGTTGGTTCCAAGTCTTTGCTATTGTGAACAGTGCTGCAATAAACATACATGTGCGTATGTCTTTATAGTAGAATGATTTATAATCCTTTGGGTATATACCAGTAAAGGGATTGCTGGGTCAAATGGTATTTCTAGTTCTAGATCCTTGAGGAATCGCCACACTGTCTTCCACAATGGTTGAACTAATTTACACTCCCACCAACAGTGTAAAAGCATTCCCATTTCTCCACATCATTTCCAGCGTCTGTTGTTTCCTGACCTTAATGGTCACCATTCTAAGTGGCATGAGATGGTATCTCATTGTGGTTTTGATTTGCATTTCTCTAATGACCAGTGATGATGAACTTCTTTTCATATGTTTGTTGGCTGCATGAATATCTACTTTTGAGAAGCATCTGTTCATATTCTTCACCCACTTTTTGATGGGATTGTTTGTTGTTTTTTTTCTTGTAAATTTGTTTAAGTTCTTTGTAGATTCTGGATATTAGCCCTTTTTCAGATGGATTGATTGCAAAAATTTTCTCCCATTCTGTAGGTTGCCTGTTCACTCTGAGGATAGTTCATTTTGCTGTGCAGAAGCTCTTTAGTTTAATTAGATCCCATTTGTCAATTTTGGCTTTTTTAGCATTGCTTATGGTGTTTTAGTCATAAAGTCTTTGCCCATGCCTATGTCCTGAATGGTATTGCCTAGTTTGTCTTCTAGGGTTTTTTGTGGTTTTAGGTCTTACGTTTGAGTCTTTAATCTATCTCGAGTTAATTTTTGTATAAGGTATAAGTAAGAGATCAGCTTGGATCACTGTTATGGAATCTTCTCAGCAACTGGCTGGGAATTTGTAAGACCTGCCCTACCAGTTTGCCAAACATTCCTGCAATGTTAACACTGGTTGACATCGGAAAGATGACTGACCAGGGGTCCTGACAATTATTTCCCCCACAGAAAAGGACCAAAACAATAAATAACAGCTATATTTTGATAAGAGTGTTTGAGGGAGAAAGTTGGAGTTCATCAAGGGACTTAGGGAGATGCTATGGGTTATGAAGACTAAGAATGGCCACATAAAAAAATGCCTGAGCTGAGCAACCAGCTAACTAGCCCTGTGCTGTCAAAATGGGATCTTGCCTAACACCCAGCCCCCAGGGTAGCAGTGCTGAAACACAACCACCAGAGGAGGTACCTGCCTGATGCCTTGCTTCAGAAGAGCAGAGCCCAAGTATGTAGACCAGCCACACAAACTTCTTCAGGATAAGCCATTGAGGCAATCACTGGCAATACTGGCACTGCATATAGCTGAAGATACTGTATTAAAAACTATACTCCTGCACCCAAAAAGAAAAAACTAAGGCACCCTACCCAATGAATACCCTAGAAATATCTGCAAGTAAAAGTCTTTCTCAATGAAAGCCACTCTATAAAACTGGAAAATATTACTATTTTACCAGATGTACAGATGTCAGTGCAGGCATGTAAGAAACAAAAAGTAAGAAAAAATGACACTATAAAAGAAACACAATAATTATCCAGGTACTAACTCCTAGAAAATAGAAATGTACAAATTGCCTGCGAATGAAATCAAAATAATAATCTTAAAGAAACACAGTAAAACACAAGATAATGTAGACTAAACCATATCAGGAGCACAGATACAAATTAATTCAACCAAGAGATAGAAATCATAACAAAGAACCAAGCAGAAGTCTTGGAACTGAAGAATTAAATGAATGAAGTAAAAAATGCAGTCAAGAAGTTCAACATCAGACTAGATCAAGTACAGGAAAGAATCTCTGAACCTGAAAACAGGTCTGAAATAAACCAGTCACACACACACACACACACACACACACACACACACACACACACACACACACGAATAAGAATAAAGAAGGCCTCCAGGACATATAGGACATCATTAATCAACTAAACATTTGTATTATGGGAATTTAAGAAGGAGAAGAGATAGGAAAAAAGGCATAGAAAAACTATTTAATAAAATAACAGCTGCTAACATACCAAGTCTTGGGACAGATATAGACAGCAAGACCAAAGAAACTCAAAAGTCACTACATGTTTACAACTCAAAAAAGTCCTCTTTAAGACATATTATAGTCAAATTGTCAAAAGTCAAAGACGAAGTTAATTATAAAAACAGGTGAAGAAAAGAGTCAACTCACATGCAAGAAAATCAGACAAGACAAGGATGCTTACTCCTCTTGAATCTAATACTGGAAGTCCTAGCCACAGTGATCAGGCAAGAGAAAGAAATAAAAGGCATCCAAACAGGAAGAAAGGAAGTCAAGCTATCTCTCTTCACTGATGATATATTTCTACACCTAGAAAAATCTATAGTATCTTCCCAAAGGCTCCTAGAACTGGTAAACCACTTTAGTAAATTTTCAGACTACAAAATCAGTGTACGAAAACCAGTAGCAGTTTTATACACTAGTAATGTTCAAGCTGAGAGCCAAATCAAGAATGCGATCTCATTCTCAAGATCCACAAAAAGAATAAAATACATAGTAATAGAGCTAACAAGGGAGATGAACTATTTCTACAATAAGAATTATGAAACACTCCTGAAAGAAATCAGAGATGACACAAGCAAATTGAAAAACATTCTATTCTCATCGATAAGAAGAATCAATATTGTTAAAATGCATACTGCCAAAAGCAATTTACAAATTCAATCCTGTTCTCATCAAACTACCAATGCCAGTTTTTAGAGAATTAGGAAAACCTATTTTAAAACACACGTGCAACCAAGAAAGAGTCTGAATAGCCAAAGCAATCCTAAGCAAAAAGAAAAAAATCTGGAGGCATCACACTAACAACTGCACAATTTCAAACTATACTGCAGGGCTACAGTAACCAAAACAGCATGGTACTGAATGGAAAAAAAAGACCGAAATATATGCTGTCTGAAAGAAAACCACTTTACCTGTAAAGACACACACAGACTGAAAATGAAATGGAAAAATGGATTCTATGCAAATGGAAATTGTAAGTGAACAAGAGTAGCTCTACTTAGATAAAATAAACTTTAATTCAAAAACCTAAAGACAGACAAAAAAGGTCACTATGTAATGACAAAGGGATCAATTCATCATGAGGAATAACAATTGTAAATATATATATATATGCACCCAACACTGGAGCATCTAGTGTATTTTGAACGTTACTCACAGAAAGAAATGACAAAGGTTTGAGGTGATTGATATGCTAATTACTTTTAATTGATCATGGCACAGTATATATATGCATCAAAATGTATCACACTGTACCCCACAAATATGTAGAATTATTACATATCAATTAATAAAAAATATATAATTAAAGTAACTTTTAAAAAGAATCACAATTACATAATATATACACATACATAACAATGTCTTCAAATTTTTTCAGTTAGGTATGGCTATGTTGCCCAGACTGGCGTTGAAATTTTGGGCTTCAGCAATCCTTCCACATCAGCCTCCTGAATAGCTAGAACTACAGATGTGTGAAATGATAGCCAATTTAAATTTTTTTTGGTGTGTGTTTATAGTGTTCCAAATTAGCCTACCCTGCTGATTGACTATTACCAAATTTCTGTAAATTATTGTATGTGTTTTCCTTGTAGGATAAAATAAAATCAAGGGGTATATATTAAAAATAAAAATTTATTAGACTAGAAAAAAGAATGGGGTGTTGCTTGATTCTAGAATCACAAATAAAACCAATTAGGTCTTTAGAAAACCTTCAGCATGGGGCTTAGAAAGTTATGGCTGATGGGTATACCATGGCGCCTCTAAAATATTTGTAAAAATTTATAATATTTTAAAAAGTGATGGTATACCTAATAATATTCAGTTACATCAAGGAACAGGAGGAAATGTCATTAGAGGACTGTTTGTATACTGAAGGTGTTGATCAGCACTGCAATTTAGAGAATTTCCCATGCTGCTTGCCTGACTCTGCACCGGTATATAAAGAAGATCAAGCAGTGGCTGGGTACAGGCAATCGTCTTTTTTAAAGTCAGCTAGTCCTAAGGCAAATCATAGGACTTGGTAAAGTTAATGATGAAGCTAATCTCTCTTCTGTGAGCTCCTGATGCACTAAGAACTTAATGATATCATTTTACTTAGTAACATTACATATCTAATTTTTGACACATATGTATCAATATTGTATCCTTGCCTTTACTATAAAGTAAAAAGAATAATTCTATTTCCTACTTCAGTGTTTCCCAAATACATAGCGCATTATTCGTAGTCTTTTGCTTACTAGAGCCTAACAAGGTTAATAAAGTGTCTTAAGAAACTCTAAAAAGCACCTATTGGCATTTTGCTATTAACAATATCCCAAATAAACTGAATATTTTAAAAAACACCTAAGCCTTTAGATCACATTATTGTTGGGAAAAAGTATTTTTTGGGATTATGTCATCTCACTCAGAATGTTTAGAAGACATTAGGATTTTAAGTCATGTGTTGCTATGTAGCACAGCTGCACCTAGCAAATTTGCTGTTTTGGTGACATTGTCCATTTTGATGAGCCTTCAAACAAAATTATGCCAAATAGAATGCAAACTCTTATGCACAATGCACTTCATGATTATCAGTTTGACTTTGCACCAGTTTGCTTAGAGAGGAAAAACAATGAAAATCCAAAATGAATGATAAGGTGGATACACTAAAAAAAAATGCATTTAGATTATGTGGGTTAGTCCACTGTAAAAGTTGCATAATACATAAGTAAATGGAGAATTCCGGGTAAGTTTATTTAAGTCCAAAGGAAAACACATCTTTGTTTATTACTATCCAATGTAGAACCTATTGGGAACTGATTACCTCTTTGAAACAGTCTTTTATATTTGGTAGATTGTCTCTTCCCTCTGAGCTGCTAATTAGTTGCTCCTGAGGGATGGTGAGGGTGACGTGCGCAGTAAAGTTGTCTCAGCAGTAAAAGATTATGTCGCTGTAAGATAAGTGTAGTTTGCTATAAATATTAAAGTCACTCAAGATGAATAGAACTTGCAAATTCCAGTCACAATCTTTTTCAAAACCGTAAAGCTAGATCCTGAACTGAAGTTATGGTGACTTATAAAGAGAATTTTAGAGAAAAAAAATATTCCTTTTAAAAAGCAGGCTTTGATATTAGAGAAAGACTTTATGGGACAGAGAATACCTTTCCGCGTGTAAAAGTACACTTAAACATCATTAAATTATATAGATAGCTGGCCACTTAAAATTTTTCTACTTTAATTTACAAGTGTTGACATAGTAAAAGCAAATTGTTTAAGGATGCTTCAATATTTGTATATTCAACTTCAGAAGCTTTCAACGAGTATAATACACCTTCATGCATTTAAATTATGCATTATTTCCTATAAACTGGGACTATTTTTAAAAGATAGTGAAATTCCAGCTTCAGCTCTTGGATAGTGAGGTCATTGAATACAGAAGAGAAATTGAGAAAATTATTCTGAGAGTTGAAGTAATGTGAATATTTTTTTGAGTGCTATTTATTTAAGTCTCAACATTTTTCAGGCTTCACAGAAAGTACGTATCAGGAGACTTTTAAGAAACCATCTACTAATTGTAATGATATGATGTATAAATCTAAAATTAGGAATCAAAGACTATGTCTTATATACAGTGGACTTAGTTAATATGTTTAGCCAACCAATACTTAGCATTTTTCTCTAAACCTCATAGGTGATTTTGACCATACTAGTTTGTAAATGTTGCTAGTGGTATTGTAGATGGACTGTAGTACAGCAGAATTGAACAATACTATGCAATAAATAATTTGGAGAGCATATTACAAAAGATCAAGAATTGTGCTTGGCAGGTAGGTAGGATGTGCGAGGATACTGATGTGGACCAAACATTATTTCAGTCCTCAAGAAATCTGTGATGTGAAATGAGAAATTTATAGTACACTGAAAAAAAGCAAAATGTGCCATGAAATACATGTGTAGCCCATAGGAAAGAGGATATGATCTGAATTACTTAGAATATTTAATGTACCATCTTACCTAGTGTTTTGCAAGGTCTTTTTTGGGGAATGACTTTTCTGTCTTTTGATGTAATGCTGAGAACCTTGTGGCAGGAAAGAAAATGCCCCAGTTTCTTTCCCTTGTTATATCCATTGTGAATTTTTCTGAAGATTTTAACCAAATTACCACATACATTCTCCATTTTATTCGCCAGCATAATCAGGTAAATTATGTATTTTCTGGAAGCATAGCTTCTTAAGTTATCCCAAATAATCATGAGCTACACATGTGGTTTCATACCATTCTTCTTCTTCTTCTTTTTTTTTTTTTTTTTTTTTTTTTTTGAGGTGGAGTCTCACTCTGTCACCCAGGCTGGAGTGCAGTGGCGCCGTCTCAGCTCACTGCAACCTCTGTCTCCCGGGTTCAAATGATTCTCCTGCCTCAGCCTCTCTAGTAGCTGGGATTACAGGCACCTGCCACCACTCCCGGCTAATTTTTTGTATTTTTAGTAGAGACAGGGTTTTACCATGTTGGCCAGGCTGGTCTTGAACTCCTGACCTCAGGTGATTCACCCGCCTTGGCCTCCCAAAGTGCTGGGATTCATACCATTCTTAAATAGACAGTTATCAAAATTAGTTATATATATATATATATATATATATATATTCCTGAACTCTCATTTTTCCCTAATCTTCAAATTTTCTTTATATTCTTTCCATCTATATTGTCCTGAAGGGCAATAAAACAAGTCTGAAAATCCTTTTTTACCCTTTTTCTGTATTTTCGTGGCTCACAGCCAGACTCTGCAGCTCTGTCACAGCTGGGCTAGATTCCTGGCAGGTGGTGATCATAAGCTGACTTGGAATTTTCCCTGAAGTGCTTGGGTTGTTAGAATGTAGGCCAAATGGACTTCACAAACCACTGTGTGGTATGCATCCAAACTCTCCATTTGATCTCACTTTGATATGAAGAATAGCTACAGAGAAACATGTACAAAAATGCTCTCCTAAGAGGCGTGTACACACAGCCAGGTCAAGCTGATACAATGCTGACAACTGTGGTTTAATATCAAAATTGCAGTATCATCCCTAGTTTAATTGTCTTGAGAGACTGAAATGTTTTTCCATGTTGTGTAATAGGGCTGATCCTAATTAAGTCACTAAACATTACTAGTCATGTCACAAGAAAATATTTATGTGGTCAAAGATTCATATTTTGTCATCATTTTCTATACTGTTATAAACTAGACTTCTTTTTAGCATATCATTTGTTGCAGTTTTTATAATACTGTTTAAAATTTATTTATAATATTGAGGGCTGGACTTGACTCAGGTCTGAATTGGAAAAACTTACCAGTTTTATAGATTTTTTTAAAGTAGTACATTTTAAAATATGTCTCTTTTAAAATTTAAATCTGTTATGTGCTCAACGCTGTTAAACTGAAGAGATAAAGGCAAAAAATATCTGCCAGGGAGAACATAAGAAAAGACATAACCATTTTAGACAGAAAGAATGACATTAGATGGAAATATAAATATATACAAAGAAATGAAGAAGGCAGAAATAGTAAAAACTAGGTAAATGGGAAAGTAAACTTTTTTCTATTTTTAATAGCTTTAAAAAATATGTCACTTTCTAAAACAAAAAAGCAACGATGTATTTTGATGTTTTAACATATTATATATTTTTATGTATAATAGTAATAGCACAAAAATGAGCAGGAGAAAATTGAAAGTATAATATTGTAAAGTTTTATACTATAAGTCTGTTGGAAAGTAGGCTATGATAAATTCAACATATATATTGTAAGCCTTAAATTGGCCACTAAAACAATTTAAAAATATATATCTAAATAAGCCCATGATGGATATTAAATAAACCCATTAAAAAACACCCAGTGCAAAACAAGAAAAGAAAAACAAAAAAGAAAGAAAAGGTAACACAGGCCGGGCATGGTGGCTCACGCCTGTAATCCCAGCATCTGGGAGGCTGAGGCTGGTGGATCACCTGAAGTCGGGAGTTCGAGACCAGCCTGGCCAAACTCGTCTCTAATAAAAATACAAAAAAATTAGCCAGGCATGGTGGCAGGAGCCTGTAATCCCAGCTACTAGGGAGCCTGAGGCAGGAGAATCACTTGAACCCAGGAGACAGAGGTTGCAGTGAGCCGAGATCATGCCACTGCCCTCCAGCCTGGGTGACACAGCGACACTCTGCCTCAAAAAGAAAAATAAATAAATGAAGAAGAAAGAAAGAAAGAGAGAAAGCGAGAGAGAGAGAGAAAGCAAGAGAGAAAGGAAAGACAGAAAGTAAGAGAGAAAGAAAGAAACACAGAACAAATGAGCTAATTAGAAAAACTACAGCAAGATAGAAGGTTTATATCCAACTGTATCAGTAATTATATAGCATTAAATGTACATGATTTAAAACACCCAGTTAAAAGTCAATGTCAGATTCAGGCTGCATTCGAAAGTAACACTGAACTATGTGCTGTCTACTAAAAACCCATATTATATTAAGATATAGAGAAGTTAAAGACAACAGGATTTGAAAAGGTATACCAGGCAACACTAGTCAAAGAAGGTTGGAGTAGTTACATTATCAAAGTAAAATTTATAGTAAGGAATATTACCAGAGATAAAGACAGATGATTCATAATGATAACAAAGATAGTGATTCAAGAAAAATAACAATTCTAAATGTGTATGCAGCTAACAACACTTCAAAATACATTGCAAAAAATTGATGGAACTGAAAGAAAACTAGGCAAATGGACAAATCTACTTTTATAGCTACAGACTTCAACACTGATTGCTCTATAATTAATGAAGAAAATAAGAATACAGAGGACCTATCAACCATACTCAGAACATTCAAGCAACTGTAAATTGCACATTCTTTTCAAGGGTAAATGGAGTGCTTGTCAAGATAGACCATATTCTGAGCTATGTGTTTCAACATACTTAAAGATTTTATATATATAATATATACAAAATGTCTACTGTAAAGAGTATATATATAATATATAGTATAATGTAATAAGATACAGTAAATATATGGTATGAATTACTTATAAGACTTCTGCATGTGTATATGTAGTACATACTATATATATATATATACACACACACACACAAGAACTATTTTCACTGAAAAAGACAGAAGCTAAAAATTAATTTTAAAAAGTTACTAGTAAATCTCCAAATATTTGCAAATTAAACAATAGCACACACTAGTGGATATAAAAATAAACCATAAAGGAAATTAGAAACTAATTTAAATAGAAAAATTAAAATATACCATATTAAAACTTCTGAGATGCAGCTAAAGTAGTGCTTAGAAGGAAATTTATTGCAGTAATGCTTATATTAGGGGAAAAACATAATTTCAAAACAATTATCTAAGTTTCCTCAAGAAACTAGAAAGGGAAGAACAAATTACACCCAAAGTAAACAGAAAGAATAAAAGCAAATATAAGAGCAGATATCAAAGAAATTGAGACTGGAAAAAGAAATAGAGAAAAGAACTGACACCAAAAGCAAGTTGTCTGAAAAGATAGAAAATAAAATTA
This sequence comes from Pan troglodytes, assembly GCF_028858775.2. Taxonomy (NCBI): domain Eukaryota; kingdom Metazoa; phylum Chordata; class Mammalia; order Primates; family Hominidae; genus Pan; species Pan troglodytes. Next base: position 99,411,552 of record NC_072405.2, on the reverse strand, counting down.
TACTTGCAACACTCTTCCCAATAGTCAAGATTTGGAAGCAATCTAAGTGTCCATCAGCAGATGAATAGATAAAGAAAATATGTTACATATGCACAATGGAGTACTATTTAGCCATACAAAAAAATGAGATTTTGTCATTTGCAACAACATGGATGAAACTGGAGGTCATCATTTTAAGTAAAATAAGCTAGGCACAAACAAACACTTATTTGTGGGAACTAAACATCAAAACAATTGACCTCATGGAGCTTGAGTACAGAAGGATGGTTACCAGAGGGTGCTAAGTGTAGTGGGAGCAGAGGGCATGGGGAGAGGTAGGGATGGTTAATGGACACCAAAAAAAAAAAAAAAAAAGAAAAAAATAGAAAGAATGAATAAGACCTAGTATTTGATAGCACAACAGGAGGACTATAGTCGATAATAATATAATTGAACATTTTCAAATAATTAAAAAAGTATAATTGGATTGTTTTAACACAAATGATAAATGCTTGAGGGGAAGCATACCCAATTTTCCATGATATGATTATTATGCATTACATGCCTTTACCAAAATATTTCATGTACCCCATAAACATATACATCTACTATGTACCCACAAAATTTAAAAATGTAATAAAAAATAAAATTATAAACCTCTAGTTTGATCAAGGAAAAGAAGACACAAATTATTAATATCAGCAATGATACAGGGGAAGCCGTAACATAGCCTACATACATTATAAGATGTTAAGGTCAGATTATAAAATATGCCGATAAATTCGAGAATTTGGATGAATTGGACAAATTCCTTGAAACACACATCTACCAAACTTAAGAGGTGTAGATAATTTAATAAGTCTTGTCTACTAAATGGATTGCATTTAAAGATGCCTTCTCACTAAAGAAAGAAACAAAAAACCACTTCCAGCCTACATGGACTCACTGTTGAATTTTATGACACTTTTAAGGAAATAGTAATTTCCATTCTATACAAACTTTACAGTGAATGAAAAAGTACATGTTTCAGTAAAGTCAATGAGGTGATTTACATGGTAACCATATTAACAGTTTGGCCAATCTGCTTATCCAACTTTATATTTTATGATAAACCAGTTGTTTATCATATTTATTATATTTTATGATAAATTTATTATATTTTATGATAAACCAGTTATGATAAACTGGTGGGCTAAACCCACCAGTTATAGTTTTTTTTTTTTTTTTTTTTTGCAGATTCTGTAAACCAAAACTAGACCAAAACATTGCAAGAAAACTGCAAGCCAATATCCCTCATAAAGTAGACACAAATAGCCTTAACACAGCATAATGAAATTAATCTTGATAGTATGTAAAAATGGCAATATATCATGACCCTGTTGATTGCATGACTGGAATATAAGGTGGTTCAACATTTACAAATCAATCTACTTCCACAAATCAACAAACAAACAAAAAAAGTCAAACACATGATCATCTCAATATACAGGAAAAGCACTTGAAAAAAGTTAACGTCGGTTAACAATACAAACTCTCCAGAAACTAGAAATAGGAGCTATAATCAACCTGAAGAAAGGGCGTTATGAAAACTGTATTTAACATCAGACTTAATGGTTGAAAGTCTAAATACTTTCTTCCTAACATAGATAACAAGTAAAGGTATCCATTATCACCACTTTAATTCAATATCATACTGGAAATTTAGCTAGTATAAGAAGGCAAAAAGAAGGAAATGGCGTACAGATTGAAAAGAAAGAAATAAAACTATTTGCAGCAACATCATTACTCATGTAGAAAATCCTACTATAACTCGTGCGTTTAGCACTAGTTTATCACAAATTATACGGTCAAGTAAGTAGGTTGGTCAAACTGTTATCGTACTAACCATGTTTATGAAAAAGAAGCACTTTTAAATAGGTAAATTTGATGTTGACAGTAAACATATTTCCATTTCATTGTGAATGTAAGGAACACCCAATGTTTAAAATTAATTTTAATGTGTTTATTGTTGACATAAAGTGCCAAACAGTAGGTTAGAAATTACTTTTTTGTCATTACTTTTAATGGCAAAAACAGCAGTTACTTTGCACCAACCTAATAACTGCATTTGTACACACATATATAGTGATATACATCCTAGAATGTAGCATTCATTTGTATCTCAGGAAGCATCAATAAATGATGACTGGATGGATAAAGGAATGCATGATTGTAATTGCTCGATGTTAACCAATGCACCATTGAAATAGCAATGTATCATAATTAGAGTGTGAGAGCATTATGGTTAAACTGGAATACAAGAGTATAATACAATGATTATAATTTACAATATGAGTTTTAAAACTAATTACTGTTTTTTCCTTAAGAAAATTCACTTCCAATTCTCTGACAAAACGTGTGCCTGCTCTTTTCCCTGCCCACAATCTAACGTTTTAAGTTCCTTTAAAGTTGTTGAGGTCTGTGAGATGCTTTTCCAGCAAGTCAATGTTAGAATAAATCGAAGTTAGGTTTTGAGAGTTCTCTTAGTATCAGGTACCATCAAAGCTGTTTGACAGCTGGGGAGTAATCTTCCTTTGAGAAGTGCATTGGATTATTTTAAATTTAACTTCGGCCACAGTTTCATTAAGTTCCTCTTCAGCAGTTTCTGGTAAATTGTCTTGAAAATTAGCAAACATTTCAATAATGCAGTCTGGGAAATTCAATGCGTAATTCTTAGCATATTTTATTGCAATAATAAGGTCTTGACAATTTTGCTTTTGCTTAGCCATTATGCTCTTTGTTGGTTTTAATTGAGCATTGACAGTCTTGATTGCAGGTCAGTGCAGTAAGTCCCAGCAGCATCGGACTGAATGACTTGAAAAATTGTCCCACTGGAAATCAGAAGAGAAGCCTTTGTAGAAACTGATTAAAGTCATATAAAAGGAAACTCTAAGTGTATTAAGCAAATTTTATTGAAAGCATAAATACAAAAGTGTACACAAATCATACATGCATAATTTTATGATGTTTTACCAAGTAAATAAACCTATGTAATCAAGTGGTTCAAGAAATAGAAAACTGCTACTGTCGAGAAACCTCCTTCATGACATTTTCAAGTCATTACCCCCATTTAAATGTTCTGATTTATATCAAAATACATTTGCTTTGCCTACTTTGGAGATTTCTGTAAAAGGAAACAAAAAATAAGTGCCCTTTTGCTGGTTTCTTTCAGTCAACATTGTGCTATTGTGCTTAGTAGCAGTTTATTTATTTTTCATTGCTGTGTAGTATTTAGATGAATATATCATGGCTTATTTAACCATTCCACAGTTAATGGGCATATAGGTTGTTTCCAGTTTGAGAAAATTATAAATATTGGTACCAATTTTTTCATACTGATTTTTTTTCGCAGCTCATATTAGTCATTTCTTTAGGAGTAGAAATATTTCAGAATAGGTAATTTGTACATTCAGCTTTATAAGATTCTCCAATACAATATTCCAATATGAAAGTTCCAGTCACCTCACAGCTTTACTGAGTTGTTATTTTCATATTTTTTATTATTGCCATTTGTGTGAATGTGCCATTATACTATATTGTGGTTTAACTTTCATGTTTTTAATTTTTATATCCCTTTTTCAGAGTGTTTGTACATTTTTTAAGATTAGATTGAGTGATATGTAGTAGTTATTTTTATGTTCTGAATCCGTGCTATTCAGTATGGTAGAAACTAATGATATGTGACTGTTAAGCAATTTAAATATGGCAGGTCAATATGGAGATGTGACTCATATTTCTATAGGTCAGTGCTGTTATTGACAAAAATTCTATGTCAGGTCCATATTCCATAGACATTTTCTCCAACGGCGTTGGCTTCATTTTTATTATCTCATTTTTTTGATCAATAACGATCTTTGTTTTTAATGAAGTCCAATGTTTCATTCTTTTCCTTTGTGATTATTGCTTTTTGTGCTGTGTAAAACAACTATTGTCTTCCCTAAGAACATAAAAAAAATTTAGTATCCTGAGACTTTGCTGAAGTTGCTGATCCACTTAAGGAGATTTTGGGCTGAGTTGATGGGGTTTTCTAAATATACAATCATGTAATCTGCAAACAGATTACAAGCATTCCTATATACCAGTAACAGACAAACAGCCAAACGATGAGTGAATTCCCATTCACAATTGCTACTAAAAGTATAAAATACCTAGGAATACAACTTACAAGAGATGTGAAGGACCTCTTCAAGGAGAACTATAAACCACTCCTCAAGGAACTAAGAGAGGACACAAACAAATGGAAAAACATTCCATGCTCGTGGATAGGAAGAATCAATATCATGAAAATGGCCATACTGCCCAAAGTAATTTATAGACTCAGTGCTATCCCCATCAAGCTACCACATACTTTCTTCAAAGAATTGGAAAAAACTACTTTAAACTTCATATGGAACCAAAAAAGAGTCCGCATAGCCAAGACAATCCTAAGCAAAAAGAACAAAGCTGGAGGCATCACGCTACCTGACTTCAAACTACACTACAAGGCTACAGTAACCAAAGAAGCATGGTACTGGTACCAAAACAGATATACAGGCCAATGGAACAGAACAGAGCCCTCAGAAGTAACACCACACATCTACAACATTTGATCTTTGACAAACCTGACAAAAACAAGCAATGGGGAAAAGATTCCCTATTTAATAAATGGTGTTGGGAAAACTGGCTAGCCCATGCGCAGAAAACTGAAACCAGACATCTTCCTTACACCTTATACAAAAATCAACTCAAGATGGATTAAAGACTTAAACGTAAGACCTAAAACCATAAAAATCCTAGAAGAAAACCTGGGCAATACCATTCAGGACCTTGGCATGGGCAAAGACTTCATGTCTAAAACACCAAAAGCAATACAACAAAAGCCAAAATTGACAAATGGGATCTAATTAAACTAAAGAGCTTCTGCGCAGCAAAAGAAACTATCATCAGAGTGAACAGGCAACCTATAGAATGGGAGAAAGTTTTTGCAATCTATCCATCGGACAAATGGCTAATATCCAGAATCTACAAAGAACTTAAACAAATTTACAAGAAAAAACAAACAACCCTATCAAAAAGTGGGCAAAGGATATGAACAGACACTTCTTGAAAGAAGATATGTAAGCAGCCAACAAACATATGAAAAAATACTCATTGTCACTGGCCATTAGGGAAATGCAAATCAAAACCACAATGAGATATCATCTCACGCAATATTTGGCTGATCTTGTTTCTCAGCATTGTAACCAGCATTTAGCATCATTATTTTTAAATTTTAGCCACTTTGATGTGTGTATAGTGATATTTCTTTGTGTTTTAATTTGCATTTCCTTAATCAAGAATAATGTCAAACGTCTTTTCATGTGCTTCCTTGCTATATGAATATCTTTTGTGATGTGCCCATTTATGTTTTTTATTTTGATTTTCTAATGTTGAGTTTCGAGAGATATTTATGTTATCTATCTACTCTATCTACTCTATCTATCTGTCTATCTGTCTATCTATCTATCTATCTATCTATCTATCTATCTATCTACCTACCTACCTACTTACCTACATATCTATCTATCTTTATACAGAGGTTTATTATAAGGAAGGGGGTCACATAATTATGGAAGTTTACATGTACTAAGATCTGCAAAGTAAATTGGTAAGCTGAGATCCAGGAGAGCCAATGATACAATTCCAGTCTGAAGGCTGATGGGTGCAGGACCAAGAAAGAACTGATGTTTTAGTTCAAGTCTGAATGTGGGAAGAAGAAAACAAACAGAAAAAATGGATGTCCCTATAGGAAAGCCATCAGACAAAAGGAATTATCTCTTACTCAGGGGAGGAAAAAGCTTTTTATTCTATTTAGGCTTTCAACTCATTGAATTAGGTCATCAGGGAGGAAAATCTGCTTTACTCAGTCTACCAATTTTAATGTTAACCTCATTACTAAACACTCTCACAAACATACTCAGAAAAATATTTAATCAAATATCTGGGCACCCTGTGGCCCAGTTAAGTTGACACAAAATTAGCCATTACATTTTTTCTTTTCTGAAGGACAATTAAATCCCAGTCTACAATTTACTTATCCCAGTCTGCAATTTACTCTTTTATTCTCTGAATAATTTTGAACAGATCAAATTTTTTTAAAAATATGATAGAATACAGTTTATCAATGATTTCCTATTATGGATCATGTTTTTGGTGTCAGGCTGAGAACTTTTTGCTTAGCCCTATATTCTGAAGATTTATTCCTAGTTTTTCTAAAAATTTTAGTTTTGCATTTACATTCAAATCTGTGATTTATTTAATTTTTAGTTAATTTTTGTATAAGGTTTGAGATCTAGGTTGAGGTTTTTTTTTCCTTCCTTATTTCCTTCCTTCCTTCCTTCCTACTTTCCTTCCTTCCTTTTATTTTTTTCTTTTCTATTTTTTCTTCTCTCTTTTTTTTTTTTTGAGACAGAGTCTCACTCTGTTGCCCAGGCTGGAGTGCAGTGGTGCGATCTTGGCTCACTGCAAGCTTCACCTCCCAGGTTCACTCCATTCTCCTGCCTCAGCCTCCTGAGTAGCTGGGACTACAAGCACCCACCACCATGCCCGGCTAATTTTTTGTATTTTTAGTAGAGACGGGGTTTCACCGTGTTAGCCAGGATGATCTCAATCTCCTGACCTCATGATCCACCCACCTTGGCCTCCCAAAGTGCTGGGATTACAGGTGTGAGCCACTGCTCCCACCCTCTTTTCTTTTCTTTTTTCTTTTCTTTTCTCTTTTTTTCTCTCTCTCTTTCTTTATTTGTTTCTTTTTATCTATCTATGTCCAATTGCTATAATACCTTCTTTTTGTATTGGAATACTTTTGAATTTTGTCAAAAATCAGTTGAGAATATTTATATGGTCTATTTTCATATTTTTATTCTGTTCCATTGATCTGTGTGTTTAATCCAATACTAATACCATACAATCTTAATTAGTATAGATAGAATAACTTTAGCTGATGCCTCCCAGCTTATTCTTCTATGTCAAAATCATTATAGCTATTACAGTTTCTCAGACATCCTTAAGAAATTTTAGAGTAATCTTGACTGCATCTATAAAAATTATCTTTCTGAGATTTTGATAGAAATTGTGTTAAGCTTGTGTATCAGTTTAGGGAGAATTGACATTTTACTGTGCAGAATCTTCTAATCCATGAACATAGTCTGTCTTTATTTATTTAAATATTTGATTTGCATACATTTTAAGTGAGTCATTTTCAGCATACAAGTCCTACACGTTTTGTTAGATTTGCACCTAAAGTCATTTTTGAGCAACTGTAATTGCTATTATTTTTAATTTCAGTTTTTACATGCTGCTATACAAAAATACAATTGATTTTTGCATGATTTTGTATTCTGCAACTTTGTTAAACTCACTTATTGTTCTGAGATTTGTATAGGTAAACAGGTGTCACGGGAGTTTGTTGTACAGATAACTTTGTCACCCAGATACTAAGCACATGTACTGTGCTTAAGTATCCATGTTGAAACCCGGATATTTTGGATCTTACATTATGAGACTCTGAATGTAATTTAAAACTTCTGTTTCACTGGCACCACCCAAGCAGGGGAAGGGTATTGCCATTTATTTCCTGGGATTTGATGTCCAGATTCTCAATTTGACCTGTTAACACCCAAGGGTGTGTGCTCCTTATTACTGTTGGGTAGGTATAGAAATCGGGGTTCTCAACTAGATCGCCAGTCATACCTCTCTGCCTGAATTGGTTTTAGTGCCTCATTATTGCTCCCCATTGGTTTTCCAGTGGCACACAGGGGTCTGGTTTCTTTATTGCTGAGCTTAAAGTCATGACTCTCTCCTAGGCCTCTGTTGACACTATTTCAGCAGGAAGGTAAAGAAGCTCCTCATTACTACTGGGGATGCAAGTCCACGTTCTCACTAAGCTAAATTCACTTATTAGTTATAATATTTTGTTATTTTTATTGTTTCTATATAAATATGATGTCATCTACAGATAAAACATTTTCCATTTTCCTACAGTCTTTATGCTTTTATTTGCTTTTCATTCTTTATTAAAATGATATAATGTTGAGCAGTAGCATAAGGTAGTGTAAGGAGTAGACACTGTCTTTTATTCCTAGTGTTAAATCAGTAAATATACTATTAGCTGTATTTTTTCATATCAGAATGAAGTGGCTCCATTTTATACATGGTTTTCTGAGTGGTTTTATCATAAATAGGTGTTGCCAAATGCTATTACTCCATCTATTAATTGAATCATTTGCTAATTTTCCTTTATTTTGTTAATATGACAAAATTAGATTCATTCATATTTTCCGCTGTTAACTCAAACATATCCTTTTTAATATTTTGCTGAATCTAGTTTACTAATGTTTTTATATAAGATTTTTACAGCATATATACATGAGCTCTAACATTTTATTTTTTAAAATGTCTTTTTCATATTTTGATACTATAGTAATGTTGGTCTCAAATAAACAGGCAGTTTTCTTCATCTGTTTTCCAAAAGACAGGCATATTTTGAGTGATTGGTATAATTTCTTTATAAGACTTCTGAATTTACTAGTGAAAGTATCTGTTTTTAGAAATTTATTTGCAGAAGGATTTATAATATTAAAATTTTATCAATCGATATACATTGACTTTTCATATTCTGTATTTAATCTTGCACCAGGTTTTGGTTTTTTTTGTCAATAATTTTTTCAACTTCATCTAAGTTGTTGAATTTACTGTTGTAATTTTTTCTTAATATGCCTAAACAAAATGGTTACTATCTATAGGGTTTTTACTGCTTTGATTATTGATGTTAGTATTTTCTATTTTTCTTGATCAATATAAGTGTATATTTATTAATTTTATTATTGTTTTTCTATTAAAATATATGGGCTAATGTTCTAATTAAACTCTTAGCAAATAAATTCAGTGGTCTTATTAGAATAAAACTAAGTATTCTAAGAAATGACTGGGCTGACAATAGTGTAAATGCATTTTTTGTGTCATATCAGTATATATTACTCATAGATACAATAACCAGTTAGAATTCAAGAAAATTGTTCAGTTGAGGACATTGTATTTTTCAATAATGTTTCTATTCAGTTCCTTGCTGAGGCATGAAATATCTTTAAGAACCTTTCACTAAGGTTCTTCTCCTTCACCTGGCTTCCCTCTGGGAATCTTTTTCGTAGCACGTTTCCTGACCCAGTCATTCTCTTCCTTTACTCCATTATCATATCTACTCCTTTTTTTCTGTCTGTATCTGTACATATGGACACCAACACATTAAAAATAGAGTTGTACAAAGATCTATGCCTCTCATGGTGCAAGTGTTGCCAAAAGACAATATTCAAAGAGCAAATGAAAGTATGGTATCTAGTTGTAGAAGAAAATTAAAAGATTAAAAAATGAATGCCATTTTAGTATTCTGTTACCACATCTTTACATATCAATATAAATTCTAAGGTCATATATAGGAAAGTAATTGTGATTCCAAAGATTGTCATTAGTAAAACTATAAATAGCATTGCTAATAATTAATAATGATCATTTGATGAATCCATGGTTTGAAATGGGCTTTGACACTTTACTGAATAATGTATACACTGTAAGGAGCTTAAAAATAAGACAATTTCCTACTACATAGTAAAAGTAAATGAATAAGAAAAGAATTGGCATCTGTAACCTTATTTATCCTTACCATTTTTAGTTCAATGTCAGGATAATTTATTTTGTGTACGTGACACAATAGTAGGTGCAAATGACTGCATATCTAAATGATTTGAAGGTAAATATTTCAAATATGGATATACCAGAAGAAAAATGAAAATCCAGTACAATTTCAGTCATTGTTAAGTAGGGTCATGATTTCCAGACTTCTCTTCTGTAGACTATTCTTTTACCTGGCTCCTCTGTCCTTCTTTCATTTATGTAGCCCCTTCTCATCCTTTGTAATCTGCAGTGAGTCTCACCTTTTCCTGGATTGCCTAGTGAATATTGACCTTGTCTCACACTAGTGACTGCTGCTTTGTTTCATTTTTCTGCCACAATATTATGAATCCATCATAATTAACAAGATTTTAAGCTTCTCAAAGGAACAGTGAAATGGTACTAACATTTTTAATGAATATCTCTGTGTTAGGACACTTCTGTAAATTACTTTATTTAGTCGTATCATTACAACTATGTGAGATGGGTTAAAAATGAATGGAAACTTATGAGTGTCTCCAGGATAAAAAACTATAATTGCATTGCAAGATGCAGTAAGTCTATTACTCTCTAGAGAAGCAATATGACATAGGGGTTCAAAGTAAGAACTTTGGAACTAGAAGGAACTGAGTCTTGCTTTTATTGGTTATAAGTTATGTTACTATGGGAAGCATTTAAATTCTATGAAACTCTATTTTATCTATCTTTCAAAAGAGAATAATATTAATATTTACCTGGTAGGGTCCCTTCAGGGATTAAAAGACATATGAATGCAGAATTCCCATTTAGGTATTCACTAAATGCTAATTACTCTTTCTATTATTAATATCTTTTTTCTCAGCCTCCAAACTATTTTTTGAAGCAGGTATCATGCCAAATAATGTTATATTTCCTATCATCTAGAGACATGTTGAGCTCAGAATAGATGCTCAATACCTCTCTCATTCACTGATAGTAGTAATATTACATCTCCTTTGACTTAAATAAGTCTGCTCTGAAATTTCTATTTTAGTCTATTATCTGTGAAATGGATCAGAATAATCAGTGTCCCAAACTTATCTGAGTAGAATCATTAGCACTTGTAGTGGTTTATTATTCTTGTTACCCTTATCAATTTAAGCAGTTAGGGATCCAGATGTCATCAATAGAAAAGCCACTGAAGCTCACCCTGACCCTGCTGTTCATGTGCATTCTTTATGTTTTTACTAATACCCATCTCAACTGCCATGGAACTCTAGGAATCATTTTGGTCATGTTGAATGTTAATAATTTTAAGAGATTGCTTTGGAAAAAAATGCACCAAATTACTTTGACCCATATTGTTTCTAATATGTCCACAGAACAACCATGAATATATATGTAATATATACCATGAATAATACTATAAATGTAGTACTATTTTGGTGCCTGGGAGTACACAGTGAGCATTACACATGATTTCTTACTTCAGTACCCTTGACTTCAAATTGACGGATGAAGCAGTCAAACATGCAATCACCATATGGGTGCTAAATATAAGAATGTCAGAAGAGAAAAGTCAATTCAAAACTCTGCTGGTATAGAGAAGAAGGAGGTATTTTTTAAATAAATGTTTTACAAACTGAGATTTTTTTTAAAAAAAAATTCAGTGATCACTTTTTAACCTTTGGTGTTATCTGCGAACATCTGACACTGAAATCACTCATACCTGTCAGAAGATTTGGAAGTTTATTGCATTTTGTCTTATAATCCTATTTTATATTACATAGAAAAAATAAGTATTACACTGACTGCCACTTTTAATCATAAAAATTCTATTTTCCCTGTTTTCTTGTAATCCATATCCATATTCACATATCATGTTTAAAAATTGGGAAGCATAAGATAGTATTGGCTACTCTGCTCTTAGGAATCTCGGAGTTCTTGTCTTCTTTACACATTCCAACAGACATAATCAATCAAAGTCTCTATTGACCAAAGTGCAAGGAGGCCAATTCTTCAGTGTATTATTCAACGAGGAAAAGATACATTGTTTATAAATGGGAAGTGTCATTCTTTGACAGCCATCTAGATACTTATAATTTTATTCTTTGGGTTTTTTTTTCATTTTCATCTTTTTTCCCTATTTTACTTTCTCTATTTATTCACTCATTTATTTATTCATAATGTTTTTTAAGTACATGTTTCACACCAAATGACGATACAGAATGAGACAATATAAGTAGTATTTTTAGCCATGAACCATACTGTCTTAAGTTTGTTTAATGTATCTGCTGACTCAGCATTCATCCTAAGGCTTGGCATAAGTTATTTTAAACCCAGTTGTACCCCATCACCTTTGGCTTAGTTAAAATTTCCCCTCCCTATATGATATAGCTCACTTGTTTCTCATCCCACTGACCCAAATCCAAACACACAGCTGTTGACCACAATAAAATCTAACGGTCAACATGAGAGTCATGTAAGTAACTTTTCCCTTCTCAAGTGTTTATTTTATTTTATTTTATTTATGTATGTATAGTAATTAAATCAGTGTAATTTCCATATTCATTATTTCAAGATTTTTATATTCATAATTATCATATTCATAATTTATGATTTATTTGTGTTTGAAATATTCAATATCCTCCTTTGAGCTATTTGAAGCTATATATTATTGTTTACTATAAGCATCCTATATTTCTATACAACACTAGAACTTATTCTTCCTATTTAGCTATAATTTTGTATTCTTTAACAAATCTCTCCCTCTCCCCTCTTTCTCCTACCCATCCCAGCCTCTAGTATAGTATCCTTTCGTCTACTTTTTGCTTCTATGAGATGAGCTGTTTTTTTTAGCTTCTAGGTATGAGTGACAAAATGCAGTGTTTAACTTGCTGTTCCTGGCTTATTTCACTTAAATTAATGTCATTCAGTTTCACCCATGCTGCCATGAATGAAAGAATTTTATTCTTTTATATGGCTGGATAGTATTCCATTGTATTTATGTACCACATTTTTTTTTCAAATCCCTTCATCTGTTATTGAGCACTTGAGTTGATGCCGTATCTTGCCTACTGTGAATGGTGCTGCAATAAACATGGTGATGCAGATGTTTCTTCAATATACTGATTCCTTTCCCTTGGATAAATACCCAGTGATGAGATTGCTGGATCATAGGATACTTCTATTTGTAGTTTTTTTGATGAACTTCCATGGCTTAAAGTGGCTTTACTAGTTTACATTCCCACTACCAGTATATAAGAGCTCTTTTCTCTCCACATCCGCGATAGCACTTGTTATTTCTTTTTTGTTCTTTTGATAATAACCATCTTTACTGGAATGAGTTGATACCTCTTTGTGGTTTTAATTTACATTTCCCTGATACAAAAATCAACTAAAAGTATATTAAAGACCTAAATATAGGACATGAAACTTTTAAACTACTAGAAGAAAACAGGAGAAATACTTTGAGATATTTGTCTTGAAAAACATTTATGAATAAGACCTAAAAACACAGGCAACAAAAGCAAAAATGAACCAATGGGATTATGTCAAGATAAACAGCTTCAGCACAGCACAGGAAACAGTCAACAGAGTGGAGAAGCAACCTACGGAATTGGAGAAAACATTTGCAAACTATTGATCTGACAAGGGATTAATATCCAAAATATACAATGAATGCAACTATCGCAACAGAAAAAAATAATAATTAAACAATCTGAAAAAATGGGCAAATGATCTTAACAAACATTTCTCAAAGTAAGACATACAATAAATACATGAAAACATGTTTAACATCACTAATCATCAGGGAAATGCAAATTAAGTGCTTTCTTTAAACTAGCCCGTCTTAAGCTTGAGGATTAATGCCCATGGCCCAGGATAAAGGCATAGTACCCTCTTTCTTTCTTGTCACCCTCTGGGTGAGCATTATTCCACCTTTGGACTTTCTGTCATCCTTGTGTAAGTATCCCTAACCTCTCTGGATCTGTGAGTAATACGTTTCTTCTGTTTCATGATTTCAGGTTTCACTTCATTGTGTTCCAACTGACAAACACACTTGATCATTACTTTCTCCCAGACAGGGGTCCCCTAGAGAGTGGCTATACTGGCTTATGGCCACTCACAACAGAAAGTTCTCAAGACCAAATTAGGAGAAATCATAACAAATTAAATTCAAACACACACATTTCACAGGGGGATAAAATAGACAAGTGGATACTAAACAAAAAAAAAATGTCAGATGTCAACCATAAATAAAGATAAATGAAGGTCAATAGATAGAAAGTACAGGAAATATTTTAGGTAGGGTAGTAGGTAAAATATTAGCTACAGGAAGACCTTTCTAAGATGAGAATAATCCTGTGATTATCAGGCTGAGGAAAGAGTAGAACAAAAACTCTGGGGCAGAAGCATGCAGGGAGGCCAGTGTGACTGGAAAGAGCAGGCGTGGAGGTCAGAGACATAGCCGGAGTCAGATCAGGCAGGATCTTTTATTTAATGGGAAGAGTTGGGTTCTATTTGAAGTGTACTGGGAGACACCAGAGAGTTTTGAATGGAAAAGTGACATAATCTAACCCAAATTTTAAAGAGTATCAGTCCTGCTGTTGTATAAAAATTGTAGATGGTTTGAAGGCACAAATGGAATCACAGAGGAAAGACTGAGACCCTGATAGGATGCAAGAAGATTTCCTAGTGGTTTAGATAGAGTAGGAGTTTTGGATATGTGATCCAACTCTAGATGTACTTTGACAGTAGGGCTCATCATTTTCAAGGCCATAGAAAAGCATGGTTGTAAAGGTCTTATTTCATCTAGGCAAAAACAACTCTCCTAACATTGCATTTGAATTAGTTGTGTTACCTAGAGTGAGAGAACATTCAGAGGTGTGTAGCCAAAGGCTTGTAGTTGCTTTCCCATGCAGCATAAAATAAGCTCTTTTTTATTTAGTATCCTCTAACATGATTTAACCTGGGAAATATATTGTGGCTTAGCACGTTGGTAAATGGTTCCTTAAAGTTTTAAATAGTATGCCTTTACTTGGTAAAGTCTGCAAAATCTGACTTCTTCAGAACCTACAAGAATAGCGATCAGTTCATCAAAAATAGAAATATTTAAGCCTGTTAGTTCTAGAAACATTCTCTTCAAACAAATACAGTTTTACATTCTTGAACACTTTTAATAACTTTAGAACAATTTTTCTTGATGCTAGGTAACCATAATTGTTATATTAATTTGAAACATATGATATTGCTATTTTAATAGGTTGAAAATACTCTAATATTTGCAATTTTATATGTTTCAAGTTAGCAATTTTTAAGACTCACAGCAACTTCAAGGTTCAACATTTTGGAAGTACTTTCTATTTTCTAGTCACTGTGCTTAGTGATTTATATACATATAACCTAGTTAATACTCAAAATGACTTTGTCAGGAAAGAATTGTGAGAAATTTTGATACGAGCAAAAGAACATGGTTGACTGACTAGGCAAGGTCATTCATTAGGTTTGTCTCTACCTTTCATTTTTTGACAATTTTATAAGTTTTAAAAAATAAATAATAATGAAAATCACTCTTGCCCATAGCTATGCAAAGTAGCCATATCTAGTAGAATGTAATTAGCAATTGCATAGAAACATTTTCATCTATTTACAAATGTGTCTGATGTGTCTGTATATCTGGTTTTTGAATTTTTCTTTGACATAGTTATAACATCTAAATTGTTCTTTCATTAACAAGGAGTTAAGTAAAATATTTAACATATTTTTACTTTATATATCTATATGAGTAATGATTATAACTATTTTTAAATACTTTCTTTTTACTATCCTTTGAAATAGATATTATTACCCCATTTTATCAATGAGGACACTGAGACTCAGAAATATTTTTTAATTTGCTAAAAACATGTTAGTAAGCGGTAGATCCAGGATTTCAGCTTTTTCCTGAAAAATGTCATAAATTGCACCATTAACTACCATGATAAAAAGCCAATATTCCATTTCATTACTTTAATAACGAATAAAACCAACTATGTATATTGATCTTGAAGGGAAGTCTCTAATCATTAAACAACCATATTTCTTCATATTTTATTTTTTGAGAAAGAATAGAGTGGAAGAAGAGTGGCAAGGAGCAATATGTTCTCATCTTATCAGTGAGATTGCAGTAGTTGTGGTGGGTCCCCCACTGTCTCACCCCAAAAGAAATTTTCCCACTAGTTTTTCTCATTTCTATTCATTAATGCTCACATAGAGAGTTTCAATTCCCTGTCTTTGGTTCAGCAGGCTTGCAAATACTCAGGACTGTTCCAGAGCAGGTGGTCTACAGGTGAATTCATCATGGAGTCCACACCATCCTCAGAGTCCCTACCACTCTGGTTTCTGTTTCTTTGAATTAAGAGGGTTTTCTTCCCACTTGGATTTTTCCTTGTGCTTGCACATTCTGCAGTGGCCTGTTGAAATTTCCTCCCTGCGTTTCAGTACAAACTTAAGAGGGTAGTGATTTTTATTTGCTTTCTTTATGGCTTTATCCTTTAGGTTTTAAAAAAGTTCCAGGTATATAGTAGATGCAAAAAACTATAGTTGAATTAATAAATGAGTTATCTTTTCTTCCATTCTTCTGGGCCCTGCCTTATCTAGGGTCTTGTAGGTGGAATACAAGATTGTCGGGTAATAGGCACTGGAAGCATGTCTCCCATAAAAGAAGCTTCCTCTAGTGAACAAACTGACTTTTTCCTTAACCTTTTATTTTTTGCTTTCATGTGGACTTAGGGTAGAGGGTCAATGCCCCTCATGGTAAAATTATAATAGAAAAAGAATTTGGGAAATAGAAAGAGACTGTCATTGCTACTTGTAGATAAAACCTTGCCACATATTTATTCCTCTATTTGTATTATATATATTAAGAACTAAAACTGCAGGGCAGGGAGTTGTATGAAGAAACTAGACCAAGAAGGAACTCCTGTCCTCCAGGTATAAGTGAAATTATAAATTTAATAATACCTAATACTAATCTCATAATTACCTATTCCTGAAGGTTTGCTGTATGCATTGAAGCTACATTAAGTATAATAAATATATAGTTTCTCATATTTTAACTGCCTTTAAGCATAATTGATATTATTTCTATACTATGGATGAAGAAACCGAGGAACAGAAAGAGATATGTCAGAAATTACAAAAGTAAGTTACAGAGCTGAAATTTGAACTCAAGTTTTCCTGGTTTCAGTTTTTGTATTTTTCATTTATGAGATTCTCAAATTTTGCATAGTTTGGTACCTAATGAATATTTGTAATACATTCCTAGGAAAATTATATAGCTATATTACAGTTTTAAAATTAGAAATGAAATACATTATTAATAAAATTATTGTTATTACCATTAGTTTTGTCAGTGACTGGTGAGAGATTCTTTGTAGTGTATCTCCAAAGAATGTTTCAGTCTCAGTAATGGTTAACTTGAACTGTAGGTCAGTTTTACAACTAATTGACTTCTATTACTACATTTTGTTTCTACTAAATTAGAAAACCCCCACTCACATTATTCATTATCACGTAGCAATAATCTGAAAACTCTTTAAATAGCTCTAGTATTCAAATAAGAGAATTAGCCATAAATTATGGAGAGTTGTCTCATGGGACTTCTTTCATCAATTCATCAAATGAAAGTCAAACAAGTATATCACACTCCAAAGCTAAAGAGTTGAATTTACAACTAAGCAGCTAGGTGTGAATTGTTCCTAATCCAATCTTTGATGGCAGTAAGGTTGTAAGTATTTCTACATGTTTTGTAATAGCAGTGGGATGTGTTTTGTAAATATGCCCTAGAGTTGTACTTCATTGATATTTTTTTCTTAACAAGTAGAGGAAATTATTTATGGGAATTTTGTCTCATGGTTTGGTGGTGTTTCAAAAATCCTGGTACTTCATTCAAAGCATTAAACCTTGTGGTATTTTAGTGCTGAGGAAGCATATTTAGAGTACTTAAGATTCTGAGTATATCACTTAGATATGCCACTTGAACAAGCACTTGAAATTATAGATGTGGGTTTAAAATAATGTTTTTAAAATCTCATTTCACATTTCATAAAGTCATATGAGCACCTTTCCCCTTGGCAGCCAGCGTGTTTGTTACAAAAAAAAGGTCATGTACTCAGTGAGCATGGTCAGGTCATTTTTATTATTTCCTTCAATACTGAATTGGCTTATGTGGGACATTGTTGACAATGAACAAATCAAATGGGTTTTGGGCTACACAAGTAGCTTCCCTTATTTGTGTATGAACATGATTCCTTGCTCCTATATAATGGATACTCCCTCAGAACCAAACTAATTCCATTTTTTTTTCAGCCTCAGTTGTATCTCATAAAATTAAGTCAACAAGGATACATGAAGGATACATGAAGGATACACATGCCCACATCTATTCACGTGATGCACATTAGTCATTCCTTACTTTTGAAGAGACACTGCTTTCTCATGTTATATGACATTGATATTGTATGACTATCCAACTCTGTTATATGATGAAGGAAAGTTGCCAGTGGCTCATCCTGCCTTCTTTCCATGGATAATATTTGATAAATACTTTCAGATTTATTTTACATGTTTCTTCACAATAGTGTGAATCATCCTTGTCTTTGCCACAAGGAGTATGACTTTGAATGATGTCTGGGTATTTTCCTTCTCTTCTCTACTTTTAATGCCATAGAGTACTGTTATCCAGGCATGCTGTTGAATGCGGAGGATATGTTAGTAAACGAGGTAAAAATGTTCCCTGTGCAGCCAATTCATCAGCCAATTTGTCAGCATTTCAGGTTGGTACTCTCTCTGAAATAAACAGATTTGTTGATTTTTCTCCATTTGTATCATTACCACCTTAGGTCATTTGGACCGTGGTAAAACCTCCAAATTACTCTCCTTGCTTTTACTTTTACTCTAATATTCTACTCTAACAGAACAGACTAAATAATCTTTTAGAAGTATAAATTAGACTGTTTCCTCCCTATTTGTAACTCTGTAATAGCTTCCCATTTTGATTCAACTTAAATTTAAAAACTTTTCAGTGGAATTCGAGGCAATATGTATCGATAAGTCCTCACTTAATGCCACTGACAGGTTCTTTGAAACTGCTACTTTACATGAAATGACATACAACAAGTCCTCAAATAACATTTTGTTAAATGTCCTTTTGCTGTGAGGGAAAAAAATCATTTTGTTATACATTGTTTCACTTAAAGTTACAGTTTCCAAGAACCCATCAATGATGTTAAGAAAGGACTTACTGTACTCAGTTTCCTATCTATCTGACCTCATTTCCTATACATCTTTATTTACAGTGAAATAGATACACCCACTTTCTCATTCCATGTCAAAGCCTTTGCTCTTGCCTTTTCTTCTGTCTGGAATGTTCTTCTCTGCGTATTTCCACATTACTCTCTTTTTTGTCGTTCTCCAGATGTCAATTCAACTGCAATTTCTGCATTGAGTGCCTCCCTGACAATTCTTGTTTATTTTCTTTTTTTAAAAACAGATACAGGGGTCTCACTTTGCTGCTTAGGCTGGTCTTGAACACATGGGCTCAAGTGATTCTCCTGCCTTGGCCTCCCAAAGTGCTGGGATTACAGGCGTGACCCTGTCCAGCCCCTGGCAATTCTTTTAGATGGGAGCATGGTCTATTTAATAGTGCTTGGCACATATTAGATGCTCAATAAGTAAATATAAATAATAAATGAAGTAACAAAAATAATGTTGAATTATGGTAAGAAAGAAACAAACAGAAAACCTGGAAGAAGGAAATCACTTTAGTTAAGGTAGTTAGCCCAAGCTTTTAGGAGATTACAGCCCCTGACAATTCTTTTAGATGGGAACATGGTCTGTTTGACAGTGCTTGGCACATACTAGATACTCAATAATGAAATATAAATAATAAATGAAGTAACAAAAATAATGTTGAATTATGATAAGAAAGAAACAAATAGAAAAACTGGAAGAAGGAAATTACTTTAATTAAGGTAGTTAGTCTAAGCTTTTAGGAGATTTGGTAGTTGAGTTCAAATTTCAGCTAAGACTCGAAAGATGAGAAAGAACCAGGGAAGAATATTCCAGGCAAGGCACACAGCAAATGCCAAGGCCCTGATTTTGAAAATTATTTGTTTGACACTGAGAATACTCAGTGGTCCAAGGTGGCCGAATAGCAGAGAGTGGGGAAGGCAGCAGTGAGGAATGAAATTGGAGAAGTGTGTAGAGTCTGCTAGATACGTACAGACCATGGTAAGATGTTAAATTTTATTCCAGCTGCAATGAGAAAGTAAATTAAAGGTTTATGGGCATAGGAGTAACACGATCTGATTAACAAAAAGAAAAGATTACTCTGTTTGCTCAGTAAAAAATTGATTATACAGAGCAAGAGAAAAAGAAAAGATTCCAGTTAGGATATTATAAAGTAAATCAATTAGGAATATTAGTAGCTTGTTTTTTCTATTCACATTTTTTTCACTGCTTTAAAAACGCAAACGTTAAGAATTCACTTTTCAAAAACACTTAGAGATTCTAATTTTACTTTTGTACTGGTGTCCATCTTGTTATCTAATATTGTGCTGTTTTGAGTCATAATATTGACAGATTTTTTAAATTTATTTTTTTTTTGTCAGAACATTTTACTAAATTGGAGCTATTGATTTAGTTTACAAGTTGGAACTGCATTTAGGGTGACTAATGGTTCAATCTTCCAGGAAAGTTCTGGTTTATACCTGTTGTCCCATATAATTACTAATATTAAATCCTTTTATTTTCAAGATGTTCCTCTTTGTGTGACATACTATCTGATTATTTTGATACAATATTAACAAAAATGCTGAATTAAAAGAGATAAGTAAATGCTTGATATAAATCTGTGTATATACAAATAAAAATAGCTCATTATTTTGTGATACTGAATATTGATATAGGATGCCATGAGGACCTAGAGATGAGATGAGGAATGAGCAACATAGCCCTTTCATGCTCAAAGAGCTATGACAGACCTATTCCTAGCTATGAGGTATTCATAAGAAGCTTTGTCTCTAAGGTGGCTTTCAAGCTTTGAATGACAAGGAAAACCAGACCTAGTAGTGTGGTTTCACCCAACTCTACATATCACCCCATCACAACCCATATTGTTAACTTTATGAGCCCAGACATGCCAGGCACTGAATATTACTCGCCTGCTGCCACTTACATTTCTTGGTCATGGGGACATCAATAATTATTCATCACTGCCCTCCAAACCTGGCAAAATTTTCAAAATCCCTCTATACATGGCATTCCAGGCACTCACTATCCACCCACTAGTGGGCTGCAAGAAGAAACTGTTAGCCATTTATGCATTAGCCCATTCTCCTCTCTACTCTCCGTGTGGGGCATCACTCATGAGAAGTGAAGAGAAGAGATGTGCATATTTTACCCTAATATTTAATCTTTATTATAAAGATATTAATCTTAGCATGAGCTACTTTAGGTCAAAAATATTTATAATGTTGTCTGTATAGATAACAGAAGTTAAATTTTGACTTCTAATGAGGCACATTCTGAGAGAAATTTTAACAATTTCTATGAAACTAGAAAACAGTCCAGTGACACTGATTATTTAAGAGGATTTCAAGGGTTCTTAAATCTTCTAACCTCTTTAATGCCTGGGCCGTTTCTCCAGAGTCTGTGCTGTCATGGTTTCCTGTTCCATTAAAAATACAAGGAAAATATCATGAATGACTTACTGCAATTTCCAGGTGTTTTCTTCTTGATCTCTGTGACCTGTTTTAATAATGCTCTAGAGAGATTTTTCAAAAAATAATGTCAAAGTACTCTTGCAGAAAACTGATTGTTCCCCCATGGAAAAACTGGAAGGCAAAGAGAAAAATAGTGTTGCTTCTGTGTATAATATGACAAAGCCTAGGCATTGAAAATCTCCTTTTTCTCTTTTGCCAGTTACTTGTGGTTGCCTGAATGGGGCAAAATGGAACTTAGGAAAGCCATCTTATGTATATTCTTCCTTTTTTCCTCATAGCAATTTTTATTTTCCCCCCTTGGTATGACTCACATTCCATACCCCACAACCCTCTACATGCACTAATATAGGAGAAAAGAATCTTACATACAATCCGTGAAGGAACAGATGATTCTACAACTGCTATTATTTTGTGCTCTGTGCAACCAATATGCAGACCAGGACAATTAAACTAAAAAAAAGTTCTCTCTAAAATTCTTGCCAAAGAGCAATCATATTTGTTACTTCTTAGGGAAGAAAAAAATATTTTTTTCTCACCTGAAATTCCTTGCAAAAATAAATACTCATTTTCAACTGCTACAAAAGGGCATCTTCTATGGATGTAGCTTTGGGAAAAAATGCTAAGCTAGTTCACATTTTTTTTTAAATTTCAGCTTTCATGTTCTAATTTGGGATCAGCCACAAGACACACAGCAGCACTCTTAGCTTCAATAATCAGAATAGAACAGTTATTCATGATGTGTAATATTCTGCCTAATGAAATGCATGCTTTCCTCGTGAAAATAGAGTGTAAGTTGGCAGCAAGTGTTCATCCTTGCTATCTCAGCCACCACATTTTAGAGTTTACCCAGGGACACTTGCTCTGAAATCGGGGATATATAAGAGATACGTACAAGAGTAAAATATCCTAAAGGAAAGACTGAGGCCATTGCGAGGGGAGGCCTGAAGGAGGAATTAGCATGCAAACAGGCAGAAGCTCTTCACTCCACTAGATCAACTCTCTCTGTGTTTTTGGTGTGATGTGGAGCACTAAGAATAACTCTTGCTATTTGTTTTCACTACACATACTTTGAGGCAAATGGAAATAAGGTAAATGCTACTTATGTAGAATATTCATAGCTTGATGTTAGTATTTAATATTAGATGTAGCTAGCAGATCTAGATCATTTATAACTGAAGCTGATTACTTTGACATTTGCATTAGGGTAGGCTAACTGCAGCATATTCCAGGTCCCCATGACTCAGAGCAATCAAGGTCTATTCTCACATAGGTACTGTTATCACAGCTCAGCAGGAAAGCTGTGCTTCAGGCATCCAGGTTTCTTCATGCTGTGTCTATACAATTTATTTGGCTTTAAGGAGAGCAGAAGACAGGAAGACCACGAAGGATCTCACAAGAAGGTTTAGAGGCCAGATCTGGCAACTAGCACTTCTGCCCAAATTGTATTTGCCAGAACTCAATCACATAGCTCCACCTAACTCCAGAAAGACTGAGAAATGTCATAAAAAGTGTATGCTCAGAAAAAGGAAGAATCAATACTTACCTGCCGTTTTCTGCCATAGCTATTTAGGCAGTGTTAGGCTATAAAATATAAGCTGTTTGATGATCATGTACTGGGTTTGGGTTATCACAGAAGTCTCAGCATTTAGCTATCTGTGATATTTTATACATTTCATATATATATACAAATTTCATATATATATTAATATCTATCGTATATATCATATATATCTCATATATATATAATATATACATATGAGAGAGAGAGTCTCTTTTTAACTAGTGTGATGGATTTCCCTTTGAAGAATTGTGCACTCATGTTTACCAGAAGTACCAAGACTTTTTTGATAGTGTGACAGAATTCTGTATCATCATACTATACTCTGAACATAGTTTTCACATAATTACTGCACTGAAAACAGAAGTTGTGGAGGACTGTGACTTCACTACAGATAGTCCACTTTTCACTGTTTAAGTAATAATCTTATTTTCCAGACTGTCTTAGTTCATTCTTTGTTGCTATAAAGGAATGCTTGAGGCTGGGTAATTCATAAATACAAGATATTTATTTGGCTAGTGGTTCTGCAGGCTGTATAGGAAGATGGCACCAGCATCTACTTCTGGTAAGGACTGCAGGAAGCTTCCATTCATGGAAGAGGGTGAATGGGACCAGCTATTACGTGGCTAAACAGGAGGAAACAGAGTGGGGAGGGAGGTACCAGACTCTTTAACAACCAGATCTCATGAGAATTAAGAGTGAGAACTCACTCTTTACTGGCACCAAGCCATTCATGAGAGATCTGCCCTCAGAACCCAAACACCTCCCACCAGGCCCCATTAAAACATTGGGGATCAAATTTCAACATGAAATATGGAGGGGACAAATATCCAATCTATATCAAAGACCTTACCTCAAAAATACTTGAAGGCAGTAGCATCTCCAAGGATCAATTTCTTTTTTAAATAGGTATATGTGCCTAGGTGTGATAATTATTTTCAATGTGCTAAAGCTATTTCAGCCCCATGACTTTTCTGTCCTTAATATTAAACCTGGCTAACATTCAATTAAAATTTTAATTAAATTAAATTGTAATTAATTATATTAAAGATTTTTAAAAAATTAAATTTTAATTAAATTAAAGATTTAAATAAAATTAAATTTTAATTAATTAAATTAAAGATTTAAATTAAATTAAATTAAAATTAATTTTCCCCATATCCTCTCCAACACTTGTTACCTTTTGAATTTTTGATAATAATGTGACTTAATATTAACCCTGAGTTTCACATAAATATAGCTTGAGCAAAATTGAATATAGATTTAAATGCCTCATAGTAATTCATATGATATTGGCGGTAAAATATGTATACTTA